>NW_005372084.1:36269-44340 GCF_000412655.1 Myotis brandtii | reverse complement strand
TTTGTACTATGGCCAATCCCATAGCATGCGGTACAATACTGAGACATTGTCGAAAATCCCCTCCAAGAAGGAGAACTTTCCCACCAAATACAACATTCAAATTCATAATTTATCTTAGTAATCTGTCTATGGTGTTTATAGCATGACTGAATGCCATGATGAATTCATCAATAATGAGAAGTTGGGCCTTTTTAATAGTTGTAGCAACTTCACTATTTATATCAAGTCTAGAAATTGAAGTTTCATTTAATGGAATTGGTCATTTATATTGGGAATGAAAGGTTCTTTCACCGAGAAGTAAATTTGCAGCAATTCCTGTAGATGCTGTGGGTAAAACAGGACCACCACAACCTCTAATATAATGTATTAAAACTTTATTGTGAGGAGTCGCTACAGTGTTTTGGACAGGTTCAAGCCTTGGACTGATGAGAGGGCACAGTCCTCTCATTGCCATGTGCAAGTCCCAGCTTGGAGGGCAGGGCCCTCCCAGCACAATTACAGCCAACAGCTATAGTTGTAAGCTTGAACCTATGGTCCAAACATGTGGCCCCACATGCCTGAGTGATGTGGCTTGATAGAGTTTAGGTGCATGTAGTTGAGTAGGATTGAAACCTGGGAGAATGTTGTAAACATCTTGATCACGCCCTTACTTTGCCTCGTGGCATCTGCTATAAAAATAAAGACATGGATGTGGGCATGGCCGCTGTCTCTCAGAGAAGCAGCGTCCCACCGAGACCTGGCTTTCGTTCTCTTGTCTGCCTTTCCTAAGCCTTTCAGCTGCCCCTACTCAGGTTCACCCTTCGCTGTGCTGGCGCGACACACTTTATAAAGATATGCCTCCACGCTCCGAGGGCGGGTTCCTGCCTCAAACCTTGCCCTTACCCTTACCAGAAACAGCTCCAGGAAACAGCTCCGGGAGGGTGCAGCCGTTTCCAAGACAACCCCTACAGGACTGACTTCCTTCTGGTTGGTCGAGCCTCGGGTCGTTATGTTACACCCAGGGTTTTTATATAAATAGATTTTTTAAGAAAGCAAGTGATAAATGATGGTTTATTCACCAAATGTGAGACAATGGGTAGCAGATTAAAAGAACAAATGAGTTAAAAGGCAATCTGAGTGTATCAATATTCAAAGTATTCTGACATGGATTTGGAAAGGATGCATGGTTTTGAATCTATAACAATTATTTTTTTTCACTCTTGTTTATTGTATTTACATTAAATGTGACCGTGCTTCAGAAAAAGGGCAATATTAACTCTCCTTTATCTCATACCCTCTGGTCTTGCTAATGGGAAGTCCTTCACTATGGCCATAGCAGGGTCTGAAAAGAAATGGTGGATGGAAAAAATCCATGAAATTCTGACAGGGTGTCAATCAAACCCCATTTATAACACCATTCACTGAAAGTTGGAAAAATCTGTATTCCTGGAGTCAGCACATCCTTCAAAAGGAAGTTTCCAAAAACAGGACCTTGGATTATCTGATTAACAGAGCACCACACTTCAAAATAATGCAGGGGCTTTCTAAGCCTGGAGCAGTATTAAGGGAAAGAAAACTCTGTAACTTCCCTTATAGGTCAATGTCTCTGTTTGGTACTACATGGTGGTTTTCTTCTTCTAACTTTGTGATGGCAGACGTCTGGGCATTGGCCAATAGCAGCATCCCTGACTAAAATCTTGCAAAACCATTTCTTTTGGGAAGAGTCTTTGTTCATGTAGAATTCACTTACTATGTTTGGTCCCGTGGAAACAAAAACATTATTGTTAATTAATCTGTTTACTATTCTATTTTGGTCCACAGCTTCAAGAAATATATCTCAAAAGTCTTTGAATATAGTAGCAATTAATCAGCCTTAAGCTTTCGTAAGTGTCCTAATTCAAAGCAGTCATTTTACAGATTATTTTGTGCCTGCTGCACACTACTGATGATCAACATAAGTTACCAAATGCCATTCAAGTTTGTTTGTTTTTCAATGTATTATGTAACTTTGGAAGTTTGACAAAGTACTGTTTATTCATCTCATGCAGGGGTGCCATGGTCTCCTGCTGTGTTTGGCGGTTTACGATACATGATGGTGGTTTATATGGTAGGATGTCAAATCCGATAGGAAAAAGGGGATCTAAGACTTGACTGAGAGAATCTGAAAGCAAAACATCTGAGCTAACTTTCCCTCTTACAGCTTCTATCTGGGACATTCAGCATGAAATTAAGTTCTGACCTATATAGCTTCACTGTACTGTATCTTAGGAGACAAACTCCGATCAAATACTTTCTTTTGTGTAATAAAGACTAGCTTATTGCAATGAATTTTACCTGCCTTTTAGAATGTAGAACAGTTTTTCTTACCTTTTAGAAAAATTACCCACTGCTAGTACCTATGTGACATCCATTTATGTAGATTTAAGAATATTTAAGAGGAATAAAATACCTTTCTTCATCCTTCTTCTCTTCTTCTTTCCTCAATAAATTCAGCTGCTTACAAAACATTTGTGGGTTTTTTTCTAATTATTTTTAGTATTCATGTGAAGTCAGAGAATAGACTGTATGTCTGAAGTGACCATAATAAATTAGCACATTGAAAATGCTCTTTTGAATGAGATTTATGCTCTGGATTTTAGACTGCTACAATGAAACTAGCACTGTCCAACTGAGAAAAGGCAGATTACCGCCTTGAGAGCTTGACTTTGTCAGTGTAGGGAGATACCCCCCATCCCACACAGATCCTTGATTTCAATATAATTTTAGTGTTTTGTTTTGTTTGTGTTTGTTTTAAAGTTTGGGAGTGATGTCGGAGTCCAACTACCTCAATTCTCTACTACACAGGTGGCAAATAGAATTCTAGAAAACAGGATTGCTCAAGATCTCACAGGTGCTGAGTGTCCCCCCCCCCTTTTTTTTAACTGCCTGTTGATTCTTACTTAGTAAACTCTTAGTTGTCGGTGCTCTAGGAGTGTAGGTCAGATGATTTATCAAAATGTTTGACCAATATGACCTTTCTTCTAATACATACAGGCCGTCTAGCAATTAAGCACAGCCATCTAGCAATTAAACACCCAACCAGTGGAACAAAGGCTCTTTGCTTAGGAACTACTTAATAATGACCTCTATTGTCCTTAAAGCTGCTATGTCTAATGTGCTACTGGTGGGAAAAGCTCTGAGGTCACAGCCCACTATCGGAAATAATTCTGGTGAGACTAATTCTAAATGCCCAAGGGACTCATGGAGATCTGAAATGGAAAATAAATAGGAACATGTGAGGTGCTTGGTGGATATTAAGCTCACCAATATCTGAGAACTTTGTGTAATTCCCAAAGCAGTTATGTCCCGATAGAAATGTTCCTCAATGCTCTCTTACCTCCTTTCTTTTAAATACCTAAAATTCTTACCTCCTCCTACTTTTTAAGTATACATTAACAAGATACATGCTCCTACATTCCCACTGCTTATGACTCACTGATCCACATACTGCAAAGTCTATCTTCTACACATCACCTTCCATCAGATTTTTATAAAGTTTTATTTCTATAGTTGATCATTTAAAACTATACATCTTAAATAAAACACTTAATATATTTCTAAGTACTATTAAGCCAGTTCAGTTAACCCAGGCCTATAGTGAAGGGTGAGAACCCATGACTTTGAATTTGCATTATCTTCTGAAACTCCTATTTCTTCTTGTGATTTGATGGGAAAGATGAGTTGGTTCATAGTTTCTGGGTGATTTTAAGAAGTTTTAAAAATATATGGCATTTTGCCCATGTTACTGAGCTTTCCACGGGCTTATTGTAAAATACCTACCTAGGAAAATAAGGTAAAAATAAGAATTTTTGTTCAGGTTAAGTCAGGCCAAAAAATCTTGCCAAAAATGATGTTCTCTCTTTTTGCCCCCTTCATGCATAATCACCATTTTCCACAAACTCTCAATTACACGGTTATTTTTTATTAGAATATATAGCTCTCCCTAAGGTGTGTTGTGCTTAATACATTAATAGTGCTTCTAGGAAAAGGGGTAACTAAGGGATAACATGATCAGTTAAAGAATAACAAGAGAGGACAGTATGTCAAAGTACTGCACATCAACAAAAATAAGCAGCGTCCTGTTTACGCCAGGGTTTCTCTATGGCTATATTCCGTTTCCCTTCATTGTAACTCTTCCTACGGTGAGTATGGGGAGTTGGATAATCCATGAAAAACTGTCCAAATTCCACTGAACATTTTTTTCAATATATATCTTAAAGAGACAGTGTTTTGCAAAATAATGTTGAGAAATCCTTGACCAACTCCTTCACAACCCAGATTTCTATTTTATCTTCTCTATTAACATCTTATATGCATACTATTTCATTTTTTATCTTCATGTTCAGTAGTTTCTTCTAGTAAGTGATTATCTGGCACTCGTTTTTACGTACTTCTGGAATAATAATATGTAGTGATCGCTGTTTTAGAATTCTAAAGGTATAAAAGAATAAGGTTCATCCACAGTCCACTGTCTCTCAAGCTGATTGATGCTAACGGAGCACAGTGGATAACCAATATGAAGCTAGAGTATCATATCACTTCCCCTAAGTCAAGATACGCAATTAATAATTTTTTTCATTCTCTTTAGAAAATGTGTCTACAGTGTGTACACATGCATGCACACAGTTCACTTTTGCATATTATTAAAATGCCCCTCACAATATTCCAGCAGGTAAGTATTTGAGTTTAAAAGCTTGGTTTACTTATTCGAGTGTTTATAAATTTAAAAAATATTGTGCTGCTTTGAATCTAATTAGAGAAAAATTGTATTTGACTTTTTTGTTTAATATCTCACCACTGTGCCTTCAAAACCTCATTTCTCAACTACTAGTTTAAATTAGATAAAGCAAAAATGCCTAGTCAAAAGCAATTTTATTAAATGTAAGGTATTTTGATCCAGTATTTCTCATGACATGGAAATCTGCTGGATAGAGCTCCCACTGATGGTAGTGACTGCCTCTACAATCTCTTTTCTTAAAAAGGAAACAAGAATGCATGATATAATGTACTTCATCCACATTTATTTAAAGAAAAGTTATACTAATGTGTGGCAATAAAGCTAGCAGTTACACAGGTTTCTATTGCTAAAGAAAGCCCCAAATGATAAGATATAATGTCTATACACCTACGGTTTATTGTAAGAAAAGGATAAATTATAACTGCAGCCTTAAATAAGAATGTGCGTTACAGCCAAAGACACCTCACACCAGGGGGCAGGAGGAGTCAGGGAGAGCCATTGCCCGCCCTCTGTGAAGAAATTGCCAAAGGAGCTTTCTCTCTGGAATCACCAACTACTGAACTGACCATGATACAGCCTGAACCAGGGAACCTCAAATACAGTTTTGACTAAAGTTTCTGATACCCCACTAGTTGTGCGTGCATATTCTTTCTATGTAACCGGCCTAACAACTGAGCTCTCTGAGTCTCCCTGAGACCAGCTGTAAATCATCAGTCTTACTGTTACAATAAACAGTGCCAACAAGCTCACATGAGCCACCCCCTGGACCCATGCTTACAAAGCAATACTAGGAATCAGCACTACTCTTGTTGAGAGGGACGTGCCATGCAGGTACATGGACAACACAACTCAAGATGGTTCTAGACCTGTTGGAATAACTTCTCACAGCACAAATGTCTTTTGATAATTTCTCATTTACAGATACATTGTGGTGTGAAAACATATGCTTTGATATTTCTAGTATTTTTTTAAAAAACGTGTTTCCTAAATTAGATAGAAAAAAAACATTTATTTAGCACCTGCTATATGCCACACACTATTTTAATGGATTTCCAAATATTATCTCATTTAATATTCTCAGAGTAGAAACCTAAGCAATGTGATAGTGAAATGAACAAATGAAGACATTTTTCCCAACACTGTATTATGAAGATTTTAAGCATACAATAAAGTTGAAAGTGAAGATCCTTATATTCACTACATAGTTTCTAACATTAACAGTTTACTGTAGTAGTTTTATCATGTATGTATCCATCTACCCATCTTCCACATATCCATCACTCTGTTATTTTTGATACATTTTAAACTAAATTGTGGAAATTAATAGTACCCCCTTAAATATTCAGCATCTATTTCATTAGATTTTAATACTAGTATTTTTTTACCATTTTAATTTTGTTGTAAAATTTGCTGCAATAAAGCATAAAAATCTTAAGTATACATTCACTAACTTCTTATAAATCTACTAGAGGCTTGGTGCATGAATTTGTGCATGGGTGGGGGTCCGCAGGGGTGGAGCTGGCTGGAGGGAGGGACCACAGGCAGTTGGCCGGCTGACCTGCCCCCTGGTCAATCTCCTGGTTGAACTCCTGGTCAAGGGGACAATTTGCATATTAGCCTTTTATTATATAGGATACATCTTTGTAACCCAAATCCAGTCAATCAATAGATGTACTTAAAAGGAACATCACCCCATGTCCCTTTTTTTAAAAAAAATCTTTATTGTTTAAAATATTACATATATCTCCTTTTTCCCCCCATTGACCTCTCCCAGGCCCCTCCCACCCCCCGGCACATGCCCTCATTCCCCTTGTGTCAGTGTCCATTCATTATGCTCATATGCATGCATACAAGTCCTTTGGTTGATCTCTCCCTCCTCCCTCCCTCCCCTGCCTTCCCTCTGGGGTTTGACGGTTTGTTTGATGCTTCACTGACTCTGCCATGTCCCTTTTAATGACATCTTATCCCCATCACTTCAGCAGCAACCACTGTTTGGACTTTTTAAAGTCATGGATTATTTTTGACTATTCATAACTTTATATAAAAGGAATTATATAGTAATAGAGACCCAGTGCACAAATTTGTGCATGAGTGGGGTCTGGCTGGCCTGGGCCACTGGAGGTTGGCCGGCTTGTGGGGGGCTATGGGAGGTCTGCCGGCTGGCCCTGCCCCCAATCGGGGTGGGGAGGCCAATCAGGGGTGGGGCTGGCCACAGGGGGGCCACAGGAGGTTGGCTGGCCAGCCCTGCCCCCAATCAGTGTTGGGGGGGAGCCAATCAGGGCCCGATTGGGCCAGTTGGCCACTGCAGTGTGCATCACAGCAACTGGTTGCTCCAGTTGTTCTGGTGGTTCAAGTCACTTGGCTTTTATATATATATATAGACATGCTATTTATGTGAAGCTTATTTTGTTCAACATACTGTTTTTGAGATTTATAATTGTTTTTTATTAGTAACTTGCTTCTTTTTATTGATAAGTACTATTTCATTGTATGCATATACCACAGTATATTTATTCATTCACCTATTGATGGACACCTAAGACTGTTCCCAGCCTTTGTCTATAGTAAATAGAACTTCAATCAATATTCTTTCACAAATCTGTTTGTGAATGTATGTAATATCTCTTGTGTAAATAAAATGACTGTGTCATATGATAGATTTGTTTTTAACTTTCTAATTTCCAAACAGTATTAAAACATAGTTGTACCATTTTACATTTTCATCAACCTTATTATGTTAGAGTACTTGTTGCTCCAAGTCCTTCCAAATCTTGGTATATCCAATTTTTTTTACATAATCCTTATCTGAGGATATGTTTCTATTGATTCTTAGGAAGAGAGAGAAACATCCATGTGAGAGAGAAACTTTGATTTGTTGCCTTCTGTGTGTGCCCAACTGGGATCAAACCCACAACATAGGTATGTGCCCTGACTGGTATATGCTACCTTTTGTTGTATGGGACTACACTTCAACGAATTGGGCCACCCAGCTAGGGCTATTTCCAATTATTTTCATCTTTGCTATGCTGGCAAAGGTGGAGTGGTATCTTATTGTGTTTTTAACTCTAATTTCACTGATGATTGAATTTTCCCATTTTTTATGTGTTTATTGGCCATTCCTATAAAATGTCTATTCAAATAACTTGCCCTTTTAAAAAATATATAGCTTATTATTTTTTTTTTAGTTTTTCCCCCTTTTTTTAAAATTCAATCTTTATTGTTCAGATTATTACATTGGTTCCTCTTTTTTCCCACCATAACTCCCCTCCACCCAGTTCCCACCCCACCCTCCGCCCTCAATCCCCACGCACTGTC
>NW_005372084.1:29158-35557 GCF_000412655.1 Myotis brandtii | reverse complement strand
TTCTTCGTATTTCAAATCTTTGACTTGATTCTTGCGATCCTCTGGTCTGCTGTTGGGAGTCTGTATAATATTTTTTATTTCACTCAGTGTATGCTTAATTTCTAGTTGGTCCTTTATCACAACATCAAGGGTCTCACTAGATTTCTTGAGGGTCTCATTAAGTTTATCGGCGGTTTCTAGAAAATTCTTGAAAAACCTTAAAAGTGTTGTTTTAAACTCTATATCCAGTAGTTTGCTTTCCTCCATTTCTTTTTACATTTTCATATCAACTTTAAATTAATTAGTTTCTATACAAATCTTTCAAAAATTAATAAAAAAGTTACAAGGAGGATTGCATTGACTTTATAGATCAATTAAGGTAAAATATGCATCTTAATATTAATAATTCAAATCTATATACATATTATGTCTCTCCATTTATTCTGTTCTACATTTTTTCTCTGTACTGTTTTAGAGCTTTCACTGAAGGACCATGCATGTATTTTGTTATAGTTATTCCTTAAGTATGTCAGAAATTTGAAGTTTTTGTAAAATTATTTTTAAAATTTTATTTTCCAAATATTTCTGTTACTTTATACCTGTGGTCGGCAAACCACGGCTTGCAAGCCACATGCGGCTCTTTGGCCCCTTGAGTGTGGCTCTTCCACAAAATGCCACGTGCGGATGCTCACATACAGTGCGATTGAAACTTCATGGCCCATGCGCAGAAGTGGGTATTTTGTGGAAGAGCCAGTATTTTGTGTAAGATCCATACTCAAGGGGTGAAAGAGCCACATGTGGCTCACGAGCCGCAGTTTGCCAAGCCACAGTTTGCCTACCACTGCATATACCAATATAATTTATTGTTATTTAATAACTTTAGACTCTGTGAATATACTATTTTGTTGTTGTTGTTGTTAATCCTCACCGAAGGATTTTTTTCCATTGATCTTTTTTTAGAGAGTGGGAATGAGGGAGGGGAAGAGAGAGAGAAACATCTATGTTACAGAGACACATCCATTGGTTGCCTCCAGCAAGCAAGGGCCCTACTATGCCCAGGGATCAAACCTGCAACCCAGGTAAGTGACCTTGACCATGAATCAAACCCGTAACCCTTTGGTTCTAGGGCTGAATCTCTAACCACTGAACAACACTGACCAGGCCTATACTAAATTTAATTCGTTTTTAAAGCCACTTTATAGATTCCTTAGGATTTTCTACATAAACAATCATGTCATTTGTGGATAAAGAGAGTTTTATTTCTTCCTCTTTCATCTTTCTGCTATTGGTTTATTTATTCATTATAATGGCTAGGACATCTGGTTAAATATTAAATGAAAATGATGAAGTGTTTATTCTTTTCTCATTCCCAAGTTTAGAGGAAATCTGTGCAGTGATTCATTATTAAGTAAAATGTTATTTGGAAGGTTTTTTATAAGTGATTTTTATCAAATTGAAAAAAATGTCCTCTTAATCCTATTTTATGGAGAGTTTTTAACTTGATTGGAAGTTGTTATTTATCAATATATTTTTGTATTTATTGAAACAATCAAATAATTCTTTATTTTGATAACATGCTAAATTATATTGATTAATTTTGTATGTTAAACTGACACAGAATTTCTGAAATAGACTCCACTTGGTCATGACATATTATCATAGATGGATTTTATTTACTAATATTTCATTAATGGCTAAGGTCCTAAGGGTTATTGGCTGATAGTATTATTTTCTTGTAATATCTTTTCGAAGTTTTGGAATCAGAATTATTCCTTTTTCACAAAAGAAGTTGAAAGTAATTGAACATTTCAATTGTTTGAAAGAGTTTGCTAAGATTGATACTCATTTTAAAAAATATATTTTTATTAATTTTAGAGAGGAAGCTTCAAAGACAAAAAAAAGGGCTAAGGGAGTTTATTGCCCCAAGCCAAAAATGCAAGAAATGATAACAGGACTGCTGTAGAAAGAAGAAATAGAATTAGAAGGAACACAGGCATAAAGAATAAAAATGTAGATAAACAAGTACCTATCAATAATAACCTTAAATGTAAATGAATTATATGCTTGAATCAAAAGACATAGGGTAGCTAAATGGATAAATAAAAACATGATCCATATATTTACAGTCTACAGGAGACCCACCTCAGAACAAAGGATTCACACAGACTGATAGTGAAGGGATGAAAAAAATTTTTTCAGGCAAATGGAAATGAGAAAAAAGCTGGGGTAGCAATACTTATAGACGACAAATTAAACCTCAAAGTGAAGGCCATAATAAGAGATAAGAAGGGGCACTTCATAATACTAAAGGGAGCAATTCAACAAGAGGATATAACTCTTGTAAACATATATGCACCCAATACAGGAGTACCCAAATACATTAAAAAACAACAACAACAAACAAACAAACAAACACTTCTGGAAGATACCAAGGGAGAGATAAACCACTATAAAATCATAGTAGGGGGCATTAATACCCCAATTGACACCACTGGATAAATCCTCTAAAGAAAAAATCAGCATGGAAACAGCAATCCTAAATGACTCACTAGATCAGATGGACTTAATTGACATCTTCAGAACATTTTACCCCAATGGTACCAAATATGCATTCTTCTCAAGTGCACATGGGACATTTTCAAAGACAGACCACATATTGGGACACAGGCAAAGTCTTTTCAAATTCAAGAAGCTAGAAATCATACCAAGCATCTTCTCACATCACAGTGGCATAAAATTAGAAATCAACTACAATAAAAATAATGAAAATAATCAAACACTTGGAGGCTAAATAGGATGCTATTAAGCAATGATTGGGTTACCAAAGAGATCAAAGATGAAATAAAAAAGCATCCTGGAAATAAATGACAATTAAAACATAACAGTCCAAAAAAATCTATGGGACACAATGAAAGCAGTCCTGAGAAGCAAGTTCATAGCTCCTTAGGCCTACCTCAAAAAGCAAGAAAAAATGGTAATAAATCATCTAACTCTATAACTCAAAGAATTAGAAAGAGCACAACAAGAAAAGCCCACAGTAATGAGAAGGAAGGAAATAATAAATATCTGAGTGGAAATAAATGACATAGAGACCAAAAAACAAAAAACAACAATACATAAGATCAATAAAACCAAGAGCTGGGTCTTTGAAAGGATAAATATGATTGATGAAACTCTAGCCAGGCTCACCAAGAAACAAGGAGAGAGGACCCGAATAAATAAAATCAGAAATGAAAGAGGTGAATTAGCAACCGACCCCACAGACATAAAAATGATTGTAAAAAAATACTACGAAGAACTCTACTCCAACAAACTGGACAACCTTGAAAAAATGGAAATGTTCCTAGAAAAATACAACCTTCCAAAACTCAATCAGGAAGAATCAAGAAACATGAATAGGCTGATATTTTTAAAAAATATATTTTTATTAATTTTAGAGAGGAAGCTTCAAAGACAAAAAAAAGGGCTAAGGGAGTTTATTGCCCCAAGCCAAAAATGCAAGAAATGATAACAGGACTGCTGTAGAAAGAAGAAATAGAATTAGAAGGAACACAGGCATAAAGAATAAAAATGTCGATAAACAAGTACCTATCAATAATAACCTTAAATGTAAATGAATTATATGCTTGAATCAAAAGACATAGGGTAGCTAAATGGATAAATAAAAACATGATCCATATATTTACACACACTTCCAAGATCTTTCTATGAAGCCAGCATTACCCAAATCCCAAAATCAGATAAAGACACTGCAATAAAGAAAACTTCAGGCCAATATCCCTGATGAACATAGATGCTAAAATCCTCAACAAAATCCTAGCAAATCAGATCCAGCATTACATTAGAAAGATCATACACCATGATCAAGTGGGATGCATTCCAGGGATGCAAAGCTGGTAAAATATCCACAAATCAATAAATGTGACATATCACATAAACAAATTGAGAGACAGAAATCACATAATCATATCAACTGATGCAGAAAAGGCATTTGACAAAATCCAACACTTTCTTGATAAAACCTCTCAGCAAAGTGGGAGTAGAGGGATCATACCTCAACATAATAAAAGCATTATGTGACAAACCTACAGCCTGCATCACACTTGATGGGCAAAAACTAACACCATTTCCTCTAATAACAGGAACAAGACAGGGATGTCCGCTTTCATCACTCTTATTCAACATAGTACTGGAATTCCTAGCCACAGTGGCAGCAGCAGAGGTGTGATGGGGCGTCGCCTTCCCCTGATCGCCGGGTCGCCTCCTGACCCTGAGGGCTCCCAGACTGTGAGAGGTGGCAGGCTGGGCTGAGGGACCCCCCCGCCAGTGCATGAATTTTCATGCACTGGACCTCTAGTTACATAATAATAATGTAGCCACGTCAACATTTTGTTAATACCATTTGCCTGGTGTAACTTTATCCATATGCTTTCAACTATTCTGTATCTATATAATAAAAGCCTAAGCAACCATCACAGTGGAACGACCAGAACAACCTGTCGCTATGATGCGCACTGACCAGCATGGGGCAGACGCTCAATGCAGAAGCTGTCCCCTGTAGTCAGTGTGCTCCCACAGTGGGAACTCCGCTCAGCCAGAAGCCTAGCTCACTGCTAGTGAGTGCAGTAGTGGTGGCTGGAGCCTCTCCCACCTCCGCAGCAGCTCTAAGGAAGGAGCAGTGAGCCGAGTGGTAAGAAGTAGCGAGTAGGTGGGCAATAAGGAGTGAGGGGTCTGATTCTGCAAGAGGGATGTCTGCCTGCCGGCTTAGGCCCATTCCCCATGGGGAGTGGGCTTAAATTGGCAGGTGAACATCCCCTGAGGGGTCCTAGACTGCAAGAGGGTGCAGGCCCGGCTGAGGGACCCCCCCCCCTCTAGTGCATGAATTTTGTGCACTGGGCCTCTAGTATTTATATACTAGGACACCTTTTGTAGATAGTATATGTTGGAATATGCCTCTTTACCTATTCTAATAATTTCTGCCTTTTAATTGGAGATTTTAGACTGTCAGCTGTCAGAGGGGTGGGAGTTGGGGGCTGGGTGAGAAGAGTGAAGGGATTAAGCAAAGAAAAAAAAAGACTTATGGACATGAATAACAGTATGGTGATTGCCAGAGAGAAGTGGGTGTGGAGGGAGTAGAAGAGAGTAAAGGAGGATAGATGGTGAAGGAAGGAGACTTGACTTGGAGTGGTGAACACACAATGCAATATACAGATGATGTATTGTAGAATTTCATACCTAAAACCTATATAATTTTATTAACCAATGTAACCCCAATAAATTCAATAAAAAACAATTAATATAATTATTTGTATTTTAAATTAAGATCTAACATTTTCTATATTTCTCCTCTGCTCTCTCTCTCTCTCTTTTACTTCTTTTGGATTATTTGAATATGTTCTCAGAAATCAATTTTATATTATCTAATGGTATTATTTTTAGTATTATTTGTATTGTGGTAAATCACAGGATTGTAATGTGCATCTTAATTTTTCATGGTCGAGTTAGAGTGAACCCTGTACTGCTTCTCACAGCCCTGAAAACCTGCGGCTGTCTAGGCGTGCTTCTGCACTCTCTGCCCCTCATTTATGCCGTACTTCTCACAACTATTGCATCTACAGTCACTATGGACTCAGAGGTATAATGTCATAATATTTGCTTTAAACAATCAAATCTACTATTTTGAATAAATTGAATGGAGAATGTGTTTTAAATGTATCCAGATACTTCATCTCATATTTGCTTTTCCTTCATGTAGATTTGAGTTTCAGTCCAGTATGATTTCTTTTCAGCTTGAAGAACTTCTTTTACCATTTCTTATAGTATAAGTTCTGGGCTCCTAGTCATGTTAGCTTTATTTACATGAAAAGGTTTTTAGTTCACTTTTACTTTTGAAGGATAATTTCACTGATTATAAAATTCTGATTTTTTTTCTTTCTTGGTGCTTTAAAAATGTTGTTCCACTGTCTTTTGGACTCCATGTTTTTAAATTAGTAGTTAACATCATTTAAAAAAATCATATATTCAATGTTTTTTTACTTTTTATTGAATTTATTAGGGTGACACTGGTTAACAAAGTAATACAGATTTCACTTGCACAATTCCACAGCATATCATCTATATATTGTATTGTGCATTCACTACCCCAAGTCAAGTCTCTATCCATTACCATTTATCCCCACTATACCCTTCTTCATCTCTCTCCATCCAACCTGTCCCAGCAATTAACATCATTTTGAATGATTTCTTATATTTATTTGAATGTTTTCAAGATTCTTTCTTTCTTCTTTCTTTCTTCTTTCTTTTTTCTTTCTTTCTTCTTTCTTTCTTTCCTCCTTCCTTTCTTTCTTTCTTTCTTTCTTTCTTTCTTTCTTTCTTTCTTTCTTTCTTTCTTTCTTTCTTTCTTCCTTCCTTTCTTTCTTT
>NW_005372084.1:27047-29145 GCF_000412655.1 Myotis brandtii | reverse complement strand
TTTCTTCTTTCTTCTTTCTTTCTTTCTTTCTTTCTTTCTTTCTTTCTTTCTTTCTTTCTTTCTTTCTTTCTTTCTTTCTTTCCAATATTTTAATTATGATGTGTTTAGTGATGATTTTCCATATTTACCTTGTTTCAGATTTGTTGATGTTCTTCAATCTACAAATTTTAGTCTTTCCCCACATTGAGGAGCCTTGTCTTCTAACTACACTATGTAGGCATTCCTGGGTTTGTATTTATTGATTAATCTTTCTCTTAAGAATAAATTGTTTTCCTTCTTAATTGTCAGACTATTTATAATTGTACCCTGTTGTATCCTAGGCATTGTAATATATTATGTAGCTTTTAAATTAATTTATATTTTTCCAGAGGCTTAAAAAACAAACAAAAAAGAAAACAGGTGTACCCCCTGTGACTCAAACCACAAAAGCTTTAGATTGTTTCAGTGTGTCCTGTGTTGGACTGGCAGCAGCCTCTCAGGGTAAAGGTGTGAAAATGGGAAACAGCCTGTGCTTTCCCCTCTTCCAGAGTTGACTTCCTTCCAGAACCTGCCCATTCTTTTCACTACCCCATGCTTTTAGGTAGTTAAATTTCTCTCTCTTTTTTTTTAATGTAAATTTTCAGAGCTTATTGTTGTAATTTATAGGAGGGCCTTATTATTAGGCAATTACTTGGCCATACTACAAACAAATCTCTGATTATAGATTCGAATTCAGAAATACCTAAATTCAAATTTCATCCCTGCATTATAGCTGAGTGTCTTGAGTAAGTTACTGAAAGTTGCCGTTTTCATATCTGCAAAATGAGAATATTAGAATTTATTCCAACACTTGTGGTGAACGTAAAATAATGTAAACTAATATCTGCTACATAGTATGTACTCAGTAATCAATAGTTTTATTATTATTACTGCAGTTGATGGTTCTTTTGCAATAATTCTCCATCTTGAATATTCTCTTTAAAGTTTATCTGTTCTGGCCAGTCCTGACTTTATTTTTCATATATATATATATATATATATATATATATATATATATATATATTCCAGTAGGATTTTTTCATTCATTGCATTAGCATTTGTCTTCAACTATAACTTCCTTTTCAGAAGTATTTGACAAATATTAGTTTCCCACTGGTAAATTTTAATAAATATTTCAAAGAGCATAGATCCACATCTATCCCCATCCTCCAGTCTCTCTTATTAACTTACTTTTAGGGGAGTAGCAGAATGAGACATAAAGGGATATTTTCAAAGATTGCAGAATAAACAATAGAGGTTCCAAATTGGATAATTCACTGAGGAAATCACTGCTCTCATATCTCTAACATGTTCCCTTTTGTCATAATGAGTAATAATGTTAATTACTTCTGAGAGAAGTTTATTTTTGCCTATTTCATTTGCTTCCTATTTTTCCCAAGAGGAGAATTGTTATACTTAGGAGCATTGCTGGTCACAGCTTTATTTATTTATTTTTACTAAGAGAAAATGTCTTCATTTTTATGTCTTCAAATATTTAAATAGTCCTAACTGATTTGGCTCAGTGGATAGAGCATCAGCCTGCGGACTGAAGGGTCCCAGGTTCGATTCCGGTCAAGGGCATGTACCTTGGTTGCGGGCATATCCCCAGTAGGGGGTGTGCAGAAGGCATCTGATCGATGTTTCTCACTCATCGATGTTTCTAACTCTCTATTCCTCTCCTCTCCTCTCTGTAGAAAATCAATAAAATACATTTTAAAAAAATATTTAAATAGTTTGAATTTTTTCCCAAGACATAGTTTGTGTTATTTCTTGACTACTTAGATCATTTCAGGCAATGGGGACACAAATATTTATGTTATAACTAGAGACCTGGTGCACAAAAATTTGTGCACTAAGGGGGGTCCCTCAGCCTGGCCTGTGCCCTCTTGCAGTCTGGGACCCCTTGGGGGAAGTCCACCTGCTGGCTTAGGCCTGCTCCCAGGGGGATCGGGCCTAAGCTGGCAGTCAGACATCCCTCTGGCAGCCCGGGAGCCCTTGAGGGATGTCCACTTGCCAGCGGGGAGCAGGCCTAAGCTGCAGTCAGACATCCTTAGTGCTGCTGAGGAGGCGGGAGAGACTC
>NW_005372084.1:21004-27001 GCF_000412655.1 Myotis brandtii | reverse complement strand
CTGTGGGAGCACACTGACCACCAGGGGGCAGCTCCTGCATTGAGCGTCTGCCCCCTGGTGGTCAGTGTGTGTCATAGTGACCAGTCATTCCCAGTCGTTCTGCTGTTAGGGTCAATTTGCATATTACCCTTTTATTATATAGGATAGAGGCCTGGTGCATGGGTGGGGGCCAGCTTGTTTGCCCTGAAGAGTGTCCTGGATCAGGGTGGGGGTCCTGCTGGGGTGCCTGGCCAGCCTTGGTGAGGGGCTGAGGGCCATTTTCAGGCTTTCCACAGCCCCTTCAGTGTTGGGGGGTCCCGCTGGGTGCCTGGCCAGCCCAGGTGAGGGGCTGATGGCCATTTTCAGGCTGGCCATGCCCGCTGGTGACCTAAGCTCCCAGTCTCTCTTTTTTCTTTTTTTTTTTTAGCCCCTCCTTGAGCGGAGGCCATGGCCAGCTGGAAGCAGGTATCTGGGATTTATTTATCTTCTATAATTGAAACTTTGTAGCCTTGAGCATAGCCCAGGGCCAGCCAGGGCAGGTGGAAAGCTTGGCTTCCTCCATTGCCGGTGGCAACCCAAGTCTCCTGCTCGCTCCAACTCTGTGGCTGCCACCATCTTAGTTGGGTTAATTTGCATACTCGCTCCTGATTGGCTGGTGGGCATGGCTTGTGGGGGTAGTGGAGGGTTAGAGTGATGGAGTGATGATTAATTTGCATCTTTCTCTTTTATTAGTGTAGATGATGAAAAGGAAAAGATAAAAATTACAGTGATACTAACTTTTCAATAAACATATTGCATTCTTCTTAGCTTGCTCTATCTATCATCTAACTATCATCTATTTATCTATCTATTATCTATCATTATTATCATCATCATCTATCCTACCTATCCATCCATCCAACATCTTTTTTATTTCTTCAAGTTGGTTATATCTTTTATGATCTCTCTAATAAAGACATTTTTAAATCTACTCAATATATCACAAATCCTTCCTCCTATTTTAATTCTGTTGGGATAACAAAAAATTTCCTTCCTTTTTACTGGCTATTATTTTCCTTTTCAGAATTTAAATCTTTGTTTTTCTATAAATTATATCTTCAATTTGTTATTTCATGAACAAATTCATATTTTATTGGGCTTTTAAAGATTTATTTTCAAATTATTCCCCTTAGAAGGGTACACTTAAAAATAATAATTATTATTATAAATGTAAAAATACAATTATATATAAACATAGGGATTAAAAACAGCATGACTATGATAATAAGACAGCTTCATGAGAATACTTTACTGTGGTTAGGGATGTAGTACTTAGTTACTTAGGTTCTGAAAGTTAAGACATAGATTGAACACTTTTACAAGTATTTATGGAATCAAGATTGTTGTGATCAATATCCCTGGAAACATGAAAGCCAAGTTTTGAAGATGAACATCTACAGAGGATGTTGTATGTACTTCTTGCTGCAACAACTATGAGGGTTTAGGTCAGTGATGGCGAACCTTTTGAGCTCGGCGTGTCAGCATTTTGAAAAACCCTAACTTAACTCTGGTGCCGTGTCACATATAGAAATTTTTTGATATTTGCAACCATAGTAAAACAAAGACTTATATTTTTGATATTTATTTTATATATTTAAATGCCATTTAACAAAGAAAAATCAACCAAAAAAATGAGTTCGCGTGTCACCTCTGACACGCGTGTCATAGCTTCGCCATCACTGGTTTAGGTGATAATGAAGTTACCCCATTCTCCAGAGAATTGGCCTGAACTGTCTCACTGGGAGGCTATGTCCCATAACTATCCTTCTTAAAGTGTAGAGCTAACCTCAGATGAAAACTTACTGGCTTAGTTATAAGAGTCCAATTGCTCCATTGCCTGAGGGTTGGACTAATTCTGTGTGAAATTTAGCTTCAGAGCTCCCCATGAAATCAGTTTGAAAGTGTTTTCCAGCTGGGAGTATATTCTTACAAGCGTTTTGTCCCCTCCCAATCCTGCAGCTATAAATCTTCTTTGAGACCCACCCCATATTAAATCACATAATCATAAGGGAAACTATGAAACACAGTTACTTTTGAGTCCCCCAAAGTACCCATGCCTTCTTTATTCATGCCCTGTGTTCATTTACTTTGTGGTTGGCCTAGTGTCTAGCTTTGGCCAACAGGATATCTGCAAGCATAATGCAAACAGAGGTTTGATAAGCCTTCATGCATTGGAATGTATCTTCTCTGAGTGCTCCTTCTTGGAACCTAGAAGAGAAGCCCAACCCACATGGAGGAGTCAAGTGAAAGAAAAAGAAGGCATTCTCAAAAGGTTCATGTGAGCTCATAGCAGCCAGCCAGCACCAGCTGCCAACCAGGTAGGTGCAGGGGACATCTTGGATTTCAAGTCCAAAAAAAAAATCACCGGAACAAAAAATCCACCCAGTTAAACCCAGACAACCCAGAGTTAATAAAAAATATTAAAATAAGCATCATTTTAAGTGACTGACCTTGAGTGATTTGTTACATAGCAATAGACAACTGAAAAGGAAACCGACTTAAGAAATCACAGAATTTAACAAATGGATTCATAGTGAAATATATTCTTTATGCTGGTGGAACCTGGACAATTACTCCCACTTTACCTTATATTAAATCCTCCTGATCACTGTGTATCCACTCTCTTCCTCAAGGCTGGCTACATGTCTCCGTTTCTCTTTGCCATTATCCATTGCTAGTCAATTCAGTGAGTTATAGCAGATTATGAGAGTAGATTTTCACATTTAGTTTCTAAAACTTGCAAATACTTTATTTTATTTATATTTGAGAGCTTTTCTGTCTGATTCTTAAAAATGACCAATAAGTCATATACAGATTGCAAGGTAAAGTGGTTTCCAAACAAAAGTACCACTGTCTATGGTAGTTTACCTCATTCACTTTCCCTTCTGAAATGGTACTTTCTGGCCCATCTTTATATTTGGTTAAACAATAAAAGCTTGGTACTTGGACCACATATATGTATTTTTATTAAACTCATTTAAATTTTTTTTTCTAGAGCATGCAATCATTATTATTCCTAAGCATTTTAAAGATACTGAATCAGTCCTTTTCTCAAGGAAATATTCAATAGCAAGGAAAAAAATCCCAATCACATTAACAATTCTAACCAATCTATGGATCTGCATAAAATTATATAAATTGCTATATATTTATTTATAGTTCTTATTTGTATATATATATATAATTGAACAAATAAATATTAGCTGGAAGATAAACATATTTTTACTATTTTTTACAACATTATTTTTTGTTTTCTGAAATCAACCCTACCATGTCTAAATATAAATATATCTAATATGTGGCCCACATATGGAGAGTGAATATAGCCTGGAACGTTCCAATAGCATTTCTAATCTACACATCTAACAATGAA
This sequence comes from Myotis brandtii, assembly GCF_000412655.1. NCBI lineage: Eukaryota > Metazoa > Chordata > Mammalia > Chiroptera > Vespertilionidae > Myotis > Myotis brandtii. Next base: position 23,610 of record NW_005372084.1, on the reverse strand, counting down.
CAACAAATAATCACAGTAAAATTGTCTACAAGCATTAACTTGTACTAAAGGCACTATACTACCTAGGAACAAAGACTGCTCTGTGAAATCCTTTCTTAAACAGGAGTCTAAGTGGTAAACAAGTCTTTACAGATATTTTTTTCCCCTCAGACTAGCTTCTGTTACCACATTATCTTGTCAACTCCTATGATGTTTGGATGGATCAATACTTATGTAGGTAACTTCTAAAGAACACCTGGCCCTCCAGGAGGTGACATGTTAATTAAATAGATAGCATTCTTTTTCTTAATGTACACATGCTTAAATTTTAGAGCTTCTTTCTGATTCTTTTGTCTCTCTTTTAATACTTTTGTGAGCTTGAGGGCTAACAGCAGCCAAGAAACCTGGTAAAACGTAATAATTTCGGAAATGTTACTAGTGACATTTTGGCTAAAGGAAAAGAGAACATGAAAAATGTCCCTTTGATCTCATCTGACCTTTCTATGTTTTTAGCTCACTAACTAAGCAAGATGTGTGTTTCTGAGTGTTAAAACAGATATTTTGTAACTTAATTTTGCTTTTGGAAAATGCAATGAAGGGCCTTATCTAATAAACTGAACTTGCACTGTCCTGATTTCCTAAGACAGAATGTCACATTAACCCAGTCCACAGATCTTCAGGGCAGGGGCAGGACAGACTCAGGGACAACAGCCCTGCCAGGAAAACATCACCGTCACTCCAACCAGGAAGAGCTTACGGCCTCTGTCTGCAGCTCCAGACGAGGAGTATTGGCCATCAATAAATTATTGATTTAAATGTTTTGTGGCAAGTAGTATTGATAGATATTTTATAAATAATGCACACATCTTAGATACTTGTTCACTTATTTTCACATTTATTTGTAATCTTTAAAAAAATAAGTAATTTTAATCCAAATAAAATGTGAACACTTATTTTTAAGGGAGAAATTACCTTACTTATTGTCATATAATGTCAAAGAATAAACAGTTATGTATATGTGCATCCCTTACATAGCATTGAGATAACCTATAAATAAGTATATCTATAATAGCAAATAAAGCCACTTAGTTATATACTAGAGGCCCGATGCATGAAATTCAAGCAAGAGTAGGCCTTCCTTCCCCTGGCTGCCGGCACCAGCTTCCCTCTGACACCCAGGACCTGGGCTTCCCCCACAGCCCCAGTTCCATCCGGAAGGTTGTCCGGAAGCATGTCCAGACTGATTAGCATATTACACTTTTATTATTATAGATTTATAAGTATATATTTCACAATTTTTCCATTTTTATGTATAGAGATGTATGACATTTGTATACATGTAGGAAACATATCTCAGACCATAATCTAAATACACATATATATACACACTCATATCTACATATTCCTGACATCAAAAAAAATATAATTGAATAAAAAGCTGTTTTTCTTAAAGCAGGAATACTTGGCTCAGTACTGAAGTTCAGTGTTATTACTTTTGTTACTTGGAAACTTATTGCAATGAAGGTGGCCCATTGAGAGGGTAATGCCCTCCCTAATTCCCACATTAGTTTTTACCATGAAAATAAGAATAAAACATTACTTATTTAAAATTATGTAATCAAAAGAACATAGAATTTGAGGTCAAAATTGATGCTGACTCACACTGATGGCACCCAGTAGATGAAAAATCCTATAAACCTTACTTCAGCATTCTGAGCTTTAATTTACTAAGTACAATAACAATACCCTCCCCCCAATTGTTATAGTTCATGTTCAAAAATGTTACTTTTATTTTCTTCATTCATAAAAATTGCTATCACTATCCTGTTTCATACAAAGAAAAAGACTTTCTTTTGCATTTTTAATTGGCACGTTTTTATTCTAATCCCTAAAATTCAAAAAAGTAATGAAATAGAAGATTGTCAGCTTTATTTTTCTAAATATACTGCTAAAGCAGGAATTTATAATCAGTTTATCCATGATTAAAACTACTTAATAATTGACTACATGTGAATTAAAGAAGTGCAGTTAACAAAGACTTAAAGCTAAAATAGTCTATGTTAGAATGGGTAGAATGAGACATATACTCATGAAATACTAGTGAAAGTTTTATTTGTACAACTTTCCTGGAAAATATCTTGTCAATAAGTATATGAACCATCAAAGTGTTTATATCCTTTATCTTCCCTACTGTATTTGTTATAATTCAAGGAATCTATCCTAATAAAATAATTTAAAATAAGGACAAAGGACTCAGTACAAATATATTTATTGTAATATTGTTTATTATGCCAAAAATTTGGAAACAAAGTAATGTAACACAACTGAATGTTTAAAGAATAAATGATGGCCTGCCTAAATGTCAGACATTACTTATTTAAAATGTTTTTAAAAATGAAAAAAAAAGAAGAGAGGGACATAAAATGTTTATGGTATAGCGCAGTGATGGTGAACCTATGACATGCATGTCAGAGTTGACACGTGAACTCATTTTGGATGACACGCATCGACAGAGACAAAAAATTGCATAATTCAAATATTTGTCTCTCACAACAGCCAAAGTTGGGCATCACTCGAGTAATATTATTACTCACGTTACTCATGATCAATAATGCAATTCTAAAACC
>NW_005372084.1:10265-18032 GCF_000412655.1 Myotis brandtii | reverse complement strand
TCCTGGAGAAAAAAATGAAGGTCTGCTGCTGGAGGGTTAAGAAATGTCATATCCTGTCCTAGCCGGTTTGGCTCAGTGGATAATGCCTCGGCCTGCCCAACGCAGATTCTGGGTTCAATTCTGACCAAGGGCATGTACCTAGGTTGCAGGTTCCTCCCTGGCTCCGGCCCAGGTCAGGGCTCATGCAGGAGGCAACCAATCAAAGTGTTCCTCTCACTTTGATGTTTCTCTCTGTCTTTCCCTTTCTCTTCCACATTCTCTAAAAATCAATGGAAACATATCCCCAGGTGAGGATAAAGAAAGAAAGAAATGTCATATCCTATGAAAGACACTTCTTGAAAATGCCTAAAGAAAGTTGTCATTTTTTCATGGTAAAGGGACTGGAGTCCGTGTTGATGAAAACACCTTGGTGGCTGCGGTGACTGGCAGTGGCTGCAACAGTGCGGTGATGGGGCTGGTGCCTTCCCCTGATCAGCCCGGTCGACTCCCACAAAGGGAGGCCAGACTGTGGCTTAGGCCCGCTCCCCAAGGGGAGCAGGGAGCAGGTAGTAGGACATCCCCTAGGGCTCCCAGTATGTGATAGGGGGCAAGCTGGGCTGAGGGAACCCCCTCCCTAGTGCATAAATTTTTGTGCACCGGGCCCCTTGTCTATATAATAAAAGCCTAAGTGACTGTTCCGGCAAAATGACCAGAACAACTGGTCGCTATCATGCACACTGACCACTGGGGGCAGACGCTCAACGCAGGAGCTGCCTCCTGGTGGTCAGTGCTCTCTCCCAGATGGGGAGTGCCACTCAGCCAAAAGCCGGGCTCATGGCTGGCTTCATGGCAGCAATAAGGAGCAGCGAGCCGAGAGGTAAGGAGCAGTGAGCAGGTGGCAAAGAGTGAGAGATCCTGGGGATCAGGCCTAAGCCGCAGTCCGACATCCCTCGAGGGGTCTCGGACTGCGAGAGGGCACAGGCTAGGTGAGGGACTCCCCCTCCCCAGTGCACAAATTTTGTGCACTGGGCCTCTAGTATAAAATAAATATCAAAAATATAAATCTTTTTTTTACTATGGTTGCAAATATAAAAAGGAAATATGAATATTTCTATATGTGACATGGCACCAGAGTTAAGTTAGGGTTTTTCAAAATTTTGACACGCTGAGCTCACAAGGTTTGCCATCACTGGTATAGTGTTAAGTTAAAAATAAAAATCGCACCTGGCTGGAGTGGCTCAGTTGGTTGGTTGAGCTTTGCCCTCTGCACTGAAGGGCTTCTGATTGGATTGGATTCCCTGTCAGGGCACATACCTGGGTTTTGGGTTTGATCTCAGGTTGGGGCATGTATGGAAGGCAACCGAGCTATCTCTCTCTCTCTCTCTCTTCCGCTGTCTCAGAATATCCTCAGGTGAGGATTAAGAGTATATGCATAACCCATGGACACAGACAATAGGATGGTGAAGGCCTGGGGTGGGGGTGGGCTAGAAGAGGTCAATGGGGGTAAAGAGGGGACATATGTAATACTTTCAACAATAAAGATTTTTAAAATGAATAAATAAATAATAATGACAAAATTTGCAAAACTACTTATATATGAAGAAGTAATATATATTTGTTCCGCCTTTCAAAAAAGAAAACTAACCAAAATCATCGGAGGCATTGATATTTACTTCTCTATTGATTCAGGTTGATTTTAATGGTATTTGAAATAAAAATATCTTTCTCCCAGATTCCATATGCTACTGAGAATATATAATTTTCTGGGTTTTGTTGTTTTTTTTTACTGTGAATCATTTCCAGTGAATTCTAGTTAAAGCAAATTTTATGAAAGTCTTTAAACTTTGTCATAGAGCATCAATAAATAATCTTAATACTTTTCTAAAAGTCAAGTAGCAGCTACTCATCTTCCAAACCAGAATAGTCACTTCTTAATGTCAGATATCAGTTTAGTTTTCCTAAGTCTGGACAGTTTGAAGTCTCTGCAACTACTTTTGTTATATAAGGCAATATGTCAGTTTGAGATTTTAATGCTTCCACATAGTTTTGACAAACCAGGATATGGTCTAGCCCAGTGGTCGGCAAATTCATTAGTCAACAAAGCCAAATATCAACAGTACAACGATTGAAATTTCTTTTGAGAGCCAAATTTTTCAACTTAAACTATATAGGTAGGTGCATTGTTATTAACTTAATTAGGGTACTCCTAAGGCTTAGGAAGAGCCACACTCAACGGGCCAAAGAGCCGCATGTGGCTCGCGAGCCGCAGTTTGCCGACCACGGGTCTAGCCCAAGCTGAGAAGCTCACAGATCACTTCCTGAAATGTTGGTCAGCCCTTCCTTAGAAAGCACATGCTGAGACTTCTCAGGTGCAGAGCTTCCTTCACTCACACTTTCCTCAGAACAGTGTTTCCCAGACTAGGCTGCATATTGGCATCACCTGAGGGTCTTATAACAACACTAATGCCTGGCCTCCTCACCCAGATAATATGATTTAATTGCTGAGGGATTGGGGGGAGACACAACTGGGCATCAGGAGTTGCAAAAGTTCCCTAAGTGATGCTAGTATAAGGCAAGTTTGGAGTGAGAAGGAGGTGTGATTAGGTATTGACTCCCATGGTAGCCCAGCCTGATACGGAAGGAATAAAGAAAGATGGAGAGTAGGATATATCAACAAATAAGCAATTATTTAAAGCAGCAGAATTCCTATAAAATTGTCTACTTCATTTTTTTATGTAAGAGTGACTAAATACTTCTTTCACGGATAATAAAGAATCTACCTGAGAGGAAGTAAGAAAAACTGTATTTAAATTAACTATTTTAACATTAATAATGCTTTTAGGATATATTACCACATCCCCAATTTTTTTTTGCAACCATAAAGTACCTATATAAACCTTCGACATAGTACTTAGTAGCTCTGTTGAAAAATTAATATTTTCTTGACCTTCTAACTCCTAGATGCAAATTTTTTTTTTTGGTCCTTAATCATTTTTTCCCCAGTTCTTCTCTTTTCATTTACAACCTAATGTATGCTATGTCTTCAACTAAAAGCTTGGAATAGATGACAACTCCAGGCTGCCCTGGAGGTTCCAATCCTACACTTCCTTCCACCCGTGTGTTGCCATCTCAGCATGGGAAGGCATTTCATAGTTATAAAACCAACCTGAGCTCTTTATTATCCCATCTATTCTATTCCCTTCTCTGAGGTTTCTAAATTTCAACATCTTTCCAGTGACTCAGTTTTTAAACACTGTCATTTACTGGAACCATCTCTTTCCTTGCTTACTTCTAAAATCTGTTGGCTCCTTTCCAGCTTCTCTCATCTCCCTGGTATTTGCCAAACTGGGCCATATAGGGGCCTCACATTAAATTAGTAAACACAACCAGAATACATGAGCAGGAGCTGTTACTGACTTAAAGTATCTAAAAAATTATTGGTAGAGACAGAGAATGATTATGCATTAATGAATGAAAAATTAATTGATTTCCTCTGGCCTGGCACAGAAAGATGATTAGGACATGTCTCTGTCTTTGGGGAGAAAAGAAGAAATAGATGTACAAAAATAACACAACAGTAATAATGTTAACAATAGGAAGAACAAACACGCCTGTGCTAAGCACTCCTGCATTATCTCCTTTCATCTTTATGACTAGAGCCCCAGTGCACGAAATTCTTGCATGGGTAGGGTCCCTAGGCCTGGCCAGCAATCAGGGCAATTCTGTGGGGTGACCAGCAGGGCGGTCGGGGCCCTCCCTCGCACCCACCTTGGCCTGGTGTCGCCCGCTCACCTGCTCTACCATCCCGCCACAGTCCTGCTCTCATCAGGGTCCATTGGGGCCAGCAACCCCTCCACTGCCACCCTGCTGCCAGCGCCATGTTGCCGACGCCTGCCATGTTCCAAGCTGTCCCCTCATGGTCAGTGCACGTCTAACTCCCGGTTGGTCAGACTCCTGCCCTTGGGGAAAATTTGCATATTAACCTTTTATTATATAGGATTATCCCGTGAGATAGGAATGATGAAATTAAGGTTCAGAGAATTTGAGTCACTGTCAAAGTGGATATTTGAATATAGGTCTTTCTTAGTATAGAAAGTAATGTGAGCACCTACGCTTTCGGTAAATCTACGCATATATTTACTCAGCACACATGACATATATCAAAAGCTCTCTGCTATGCTTCGCAGATACAATGACAGACAAGTCTACAGAAAATAAGATAAGGTAGTAAGTACTAAAACAATATAATAAAGGTGTTATTGATTATTCTTCATAGATTATATAAGGGTCATTTGGTAGAGAATATTTTTGAGAGAAAGGAAGAGGCAGAGACAGAAACAGAGGTAAAGAGAGAGATTGAGGTTATTTATGTACTAGTAATTTTTTAAAATATATTTTTATTGATTTCAGAGAGGAAGAGAGAGATAGAAACATCAATGATGAGAGGGAATCATTGATTGGCTGACTCCTGCACATCCCCTACTGGGGACCGAGCTCACAACCGGGGCATGTGCCCTTGACCAGAATCAAACCCAGGACCCTTTAGTCCGAAGGCTGGCACTCTACACACTAAGCCAAACCGGCTAGGGCTATTTCTGTATATTCTTGACCCAGTTTGTTTCTAGAAGTATGAAGTAATTGGCTGAGCGTATAATTCAGAACACTGAGTAGGAAGTTAGGAGTCCTGGTGTCCTTTCTCTAGTCTGCCACAAAGTTGGTGTTTGGCTCGCAGTGAGTCACAAACTTAGAGGGTCTTTATTCCATTGCCTTTAAAATAGAAAAACAAAAATAGCTGATATATTCTATTTCATAACTACTCCGTTCATTTATGAAGATAGTTTTAATAGAAAATGATATAAGATTGTAATAATATTATAAAATATGATATGAATGCCAAAAATTAAAATATAATTGACCTTATGATACAATGTTCATCTTAAAATTTACTTTTGAAATTAAATCCACCCCTAACTTCTCCTTCAAGACCACAGAAATGAAATGACCAACCCAGGCTCACAAAGCTAGGTGATGGCCTTTTAGTACTCAAATCAGTACTTTTTCCCCAGCATATTTCCCTTCTGTTACTAAAGTCATAAACATCTCCATGGAACCTCATAAATAAGCACTAAAGTTTCAAAACGTGGGCAGGATTCTGGGATTCATGTCAGATCATGTCTGGAAAAATGCTTTGTCTGTAACTGGAACACAACTACTTCCTGAAAGACAAATGAGGTACAACAAAGAAAAAGGGAATGCATCCCAAAGGTCCCAGCTGCAGCCCCAAGCTCCTACTTATCTCATTATTAAACCCATTAGGATGCTTTTGCTTGCATATGACAAAAATCATAAATGTAACTTACTTAAAAATTAGTACTAGAGAAAGTTCTAGCAGATAGAGAACCATTCAGTCTTATTGAATAAAAATTGAATATTTATAAAAAGAATTATGATACCAAATATCTTATTAGACACCATTTATTTTTTATCTCAATTTTTTACCTTATGCAATAAAGAAAATCTGAGTCAATATTAATTGGGAAGCATTTTGAGACTTTATTCTTATGCAAAACCCCTCATTTCCTTTGTTGTGTTTTTTTCACATCTGTTCCTTTTTTTTTTTTTTAAGATTTCTTTCTAATAGTTGCACATACTTAGGTATTGGTCAGCTAGCACGAGATTAAAATATAAAAATCTAAGACAAAGCTGACATTTTTCAACATTCCAGCTAGGCATGATATATAAAATCTTTTTTATTGATTTCAGCACTGGTATTTATTTATTAAATGCAAAAAGAAATCAATTCCTAAATCTCTTTAATTTCTGAGGTTAAATTTGCAGAATCTTATGTCTGAAAAACTAAGGAAATATTGTCATAGTTTGGAGTATTATATGAATCCATACATAAAAGCTAGTACATGCAGTACTGTTTCTCTTTTAATTATTAACCTTCTAATAATAGTTACATTTTGTTCTTGCATGTGTCAAGGCACTTTTATGTGCATTATCCTATAATTTAGAATCTTCTGTCAGCATTTTAGAGACATTTTCTCAGCCTCTAATCTGTCTTTCAACTAATCTGTTTTCTGTCTAACTATCTGACTCATCTGCTTTCTGAGTTCTTTTGTGAGCTTTCCATCTAAATTAGGAAATATTGTGGTATATGTGTTGCACCCTGTTTACCAACATTTTTATGCAAACAGTTTAATTAAAATGCTGGGCTATTGTGAAAAGGATGACCATTGCTTGAGTTGTTACTTTTTTAAAGTTTTCAGGATTTTAAAATAATTGAAAATGTTGTATAATAAAAAAGAGTAAGTTAATCATTAATACTTCTTTTTGTATCATTTTAGGAAGTTTCTCAGGCAAAAAAAAAAGTAATATTTTGTTTGAAATATAATCAGTCTTTATCTAAATATGGCCCTTGAATTTATTTTTCATGTTTTTTTTAACCAGTAATTTCAGAACTAATGAAAATATGCTCCTTTTTTAATTTCTGCAATTGTATTAATCTTGCTTTCTATCATTCCCACTACATCCATAATCATCTTCCTTTGGTGAATGTAGGTAGGAGGCTGAGCAGTAGTTATACATTTCAGAAAGCCCTGCATTTTCTTAGCTCTGCATTAGGCCTATGGTCTTTGAAGTAATTTTCTGTGGTCTCTTACTATTACCAGTATAAAAGTTTGGACTCCTGTTAAATTGCCACCTGTGCTAGGGAGAGCTAATCCATTAGTGTTGAGCAGCTCTAAGAAGGTGCCATGGTGCCTGGGGCAATCTCTTGAGTTTCAGTTATAGCAGCTGCTGGGAGATGAGTTTGGGATGGTCCTTGTTACAGAAATTAGAAGGATCAGGAAGTAAACAGAGGTGCCTTTCATCTGATCTAGGTTTGAGACAAAGGGTGGGGCATGGGGGGGAGGGGGAATTCCTTTTCTAATTACTTTATGGGTCAGTTCTCTGGGACTCATGTCAATGTCTGACACTCCTAATCTTTAGGGGAAACTTTTGAAAAGGAGAAAGGAAAAAAAATCATAAGCAAGGAAAGCTGTCAAGTTTTTCCTTCTGAAAATGTCCTGCCCTCTTGTGTTTACAGAGCTGCTGTCCTCCCTGGGGTCCTGCCCTTCTCCGGTGAGGAGCTGCTGGAAGAGGAGACTTGCACATGCAGCTCTCCTGACCTGAAAACTTCCCCCTAAATTTGAGAGTATCCCTTTTCTCTATCAGTGGATTATTTCAGATTTTATGCTGAATTTTATTGTGCTTGATGAGTTGGGGCAACTGCTGTGTCTCTGTTGGTCTCATCATCTTTTGGAGTTGTCCTCTCAGAATTTCAGCCATGTTGAGCAGCTGCCAGAATCTTTACTGAGCAAAACAGGAACAGCATGCAATCAGGTGTCTGCTGCCAATTTGTGACTATAAGGTTTAAGGAATGGTAAATAGAGGAAAGGAAAGATGTGTGGCTTTGCTTGAGATAAAAGAATAATTCAAGGATCAGTTCAGGTAGATAATCTTCAATTTCCAATTTCTTACTTGCTATAATATATCATGTATATGTTTACTTCTAAGTGATGGATTGTTCATTTATTTTGTTTTGTTTTGTTTTATTTTCAGAGATTCCCCATCTTTTTTTTAAACAGTAAACTATTGTTTTAATCCATCTAAAAAGTGAAAACATTATATTTCTATATAGGACATATTTTCCTTAATGAAAATATAAAATGTTTAGATTGTCAGAAAAAGTAATATTTTGAAATATAGTTTTATAATCATTTTTACTAAATAATATATTAGTAT
>NW_005372084.1:2913-9261 GCF_000412655.1 Myotis brandtii | reverse complement strand
GGGCCTCTAGTATATAATAAAAGCCTAATATGATAAGTGTCCAGTCGACCGGTCAGCCGTTCAACCAATCAGAGTGTAATATGCTAATGAAAAGTTAAGGCCACTCAACCACTCACTATGACGTGCACTGACCACCAGGGGGCAGACGCTCCGACCGGTAGGTTAGCTTGCTGCTGGGGTCCTGCCAGTTGGAACTGAGCAAGACGGGCCGGACACGCCCTGAAGCCCTCCCGCAGTCCCTCCCTAGCTGGCCAACCTCCCACGTCTCTCCCCGACCCAATCATGCACCAGTGGGATTCTGTGGCCTGGCCTGTGCCCTCTCGCAATCCGGGACCCCTCAGGGGGTGTAGGAGAGCCGGTTTCAGCCGGATCCCGCAGGCCAGGCCGAGGGACCCCACTGTGTACAAATTCCTGCACCTGGCCTCTAGTAAGGGTATAATAAAGAAAACATGGTTGCCTGGCCAGAGTGGCTCAGATGGTGATAATCATCCTGTGCACCAAAAGTTTGCTGGTTTGATTCCTGGTTTGAGTCTCTTACTCTTTCTTCCTCTCACTTTAAAATCAGTATACATATTTCTCCATTTTACTTTAAAATCTATATACATATCCTCAGGTGAGGATAAAAGGAAAAAAAAAAGATAAACAGCAAGATACTCTAAAAAGATAAACAGCAAGATACTCTAAGGCAAGCATGTCAAACTCAAAGGCTGACATGGGCCAAATAAACAAGGTTTAAGTTTATGTGGACTGCAAAAAAACCAAAAGCTTCAATTTTCATAGAAATGTAGGTTTATTTTGAAAAGTATAGTATTAAAAAAAAAAAGGACAAGAGCAATGATAAAATTAATGTTTTCTTCCTGACCCTTGACATCTCTTCTCTGCTACTATCTTTCCTACTTTGAGGAAAATCTTGTTCATAGTGATTACTTTCAAAACTGACCCAAGGTGAATGTCAGTAATTCTGGATCTGACAGGAGACTTATTTCCTTTCATAATTGTAAATAGCTGCTCATAGCGTTATATTGGCTGGGTCACAAAAATATTCGTTGTGGGCCACATGCAGCCCGCGGGCTACGAGTTTGCATGCTTGCTCTAAAGGATTGGATCCTTATAAAATAATTTTCTTTAGTGATGAGATTGTATAGAGCATTTTAATGTCCAAAGGGATTAAAAGAGGACTAAAATAAGGGGGGGTGGGGGGCAGAAAAGCAGGTCTGAAATTAGTGCCCTTTTGCCCTGGACATGTTGTTCAATGGTTAGAGCATTAGCCCACGCACTGAGAGGTCATTTGTTAGATTCCAGGTCAAGGGCACATACCTGAATTTCAGGTTCAATCCCCTGCCTTGGTCGGGGCACATGCAGGAGGCAACTGATCTGTGTGTCTCTCTCATATTGATGTCTCCTTCTCTCTCTCTCCCCCCCTCCCTTCCTCCCTCCGAGTCTCTAAAAAAAAAGCATTGGAAGAAGTATCCTAGGGTGAATATTAAGAACAGTAAGAGTAGTGTGCTTTTATCTGGCAGAGTCATGAAATGTTAAAAAGCCATGTTTTTATCCTTTCTGAATCGCATGAAATCTTTGACAGAAAAAATGATTATATCAGAAACCTATACAAAAAGGAAGAGTGTAGCATTAATTTACCAATCAATGAGCCATTTTGGTTGATCCTCCAAGCAATTGAGAAGAACTAGATATCTTTATTAAACAAAAAGCACCATTCTAAATGCCAAGCATGCATCATAATTTTAAATAATAATACCTAACATTTGTGTAGCACTTTGGAGTTTACAAAGCACTTTTATGTACATCATCTCATTTATCAATTTCTAAAAGAGGAAGAAAAATTTAAGACAAGGAAAGCGATTAATATTAGTGTTGCACTGAATAAATGAGGGTGAGTTTCTAGAATAATAGAAGTCCTCAACAAATCTTTATCAGAAAGTGATGAATTGCCTATCTCAACTTCATTATCCCTATCATGGGCACTTATGAGAGAAATAAAAAATTGATGAGTACCGTCATAATCAAAGAGAATAAATGTTTCTCTGTTAAAGTGAATGCATAATCTTTCCAGGGATAAAATAACAATATTCATTCATTATTAAATTCTGATAATGCTGACACCAAATCTCATTTCCCCCAGTGAAGAAAATTAGCAATATAGAAGAATACTATTTGGATTTGGGCTGTTAGACTGTATATACATATTTCCCCCTAAAATCTAGTCTCTTGTCTTTCCTAATTAGGGAATATTTTTGGAATCCATTTATAATAGGGTAAGGACTCATTTTTTTTATGGATAGATTGATTACCTTCTAAAAACAGATTGAACAAATTTTAAGGGCTCTCTATGCCTTACTTACAGGAGAAGTTAATGGCATCTTACAACGAATGGACTTTTCTCAAGTGATGAGTTTTTATTATGCTTTATAAATTAATTTATTTTTTACATTTTTAAAAATATATATATTTTATTGATTTTTTACAGAGAAGAAGGGAGAGGGATAGAGAGTTAGAAACATCGATGAGAAAGAAACATCGATCAGCTGCCTCCTGCACACCCCCTACTGGGGATGTTCCTGCAACCAAGGTACATGCCCTTGACCGGAATTGAACCTGGGACCTTCAGTCCGCAGGCCGACGCTCTATCCACTGAGCCAAACCGGTTACAGCTATTTTTTACATTTTTAAAAATTGATTTTAGAGAGAGGAAGGGGGAGAGAGAGAGAGAAACATCAATTGATTGCCTCTCAAATGTGCCTCAACAGGGACTGAAGTCACCTTTTGGTATACAGGACGACACTCCAACCAACTGAGCCACACCAGCCAGGGCTACTATATTTTCTTTTCTTAAAAAAGTTATTTTATTCATTTATTTAGTAATCCTCAGCTGAAGAAATACTTAAAGAGAGGACGGGAGAAGAGAAAGAGAAAGAGAGAGAGAGAAACATCAGTGTGAGAGAGAAACATTGACCAGCTACCTCCCTTTCTCACTGTACCAGGGATGAACTCTCAATCTAGGTATGTGCCCTGACCATTTGGTGTACTCGTTGATGTTACCAAGTGTCTTAATTGCATGATTTTCTCTTGTGCTTGATTTATTTCATGCTGTTTCATTTATTACAGGCTCTAAGCATACAAAACCCACTGATAAAGTTGCCGGTAAGAAGCGTCGTTGAGTGATTGACCTGGAAACAAAATTAAAAGTGATTAAGGGCTAGGAAGGTGAAAATTCAGTGATGGTTATTGATCGCCAGTCAGTTATGTCCCATTCCACCATAGCCTTGAAGAACAAAATGACAAAAGACGTTAAAGGATGTGCTTCCTTGAAGGCAATGAGACTAAACCAACTTGACAAAGGGCCTATATCAGACATGGGGAAGCTTCTAATGCCCTGGATTGAAGACAAGATATAGAAGCATATCCATCTCAGCACCATGATAATCATGGCCAAAGCAAAAAGTTTGTTTGTAATTTTGAAAGAAAAGTCTGTACCTGACTATAATGTTGAATGTACTGCTAGCTCTGGGCGGTTAAACGGATTCATGAATTGTTATACATGACATAATGTGAAAGTGAGTGGTGAGTCTGTGAATGCTGAAGTGAAGGCAGCAAAATGATTTTTGCAAACTTTAGATAAGCTAATTGTGGAGGAAAATTAGTTGCCAGAGGAAATACTCATTATGAATGAAAACTCCCTGTTCTGGAAACAGATGCCTGGAAGTACTTCCATCCATAAGGAGGCCAAGTCAATGTCAGGTTTCAAGGCTTTGATAGAACTAAAAAACAGTCTTGCTTGAGGGCAATGTTTCAGGGACAAAGTAAAACCCTTTGTGATTTGGCACAGTGAGAACCCCAGGGCCTTCAAGCATGTTGGTAATCATATGCTGCCAGTGTACTACAAGAGCAATAAGAAGTCATGGATAACCCAGTTCCTCTTCCAAGAAGCCCTCCTGAATTGCCCTGCCAGTGAGATGGAGGAGTACTATTTGAAGTATAACATACCTTTCAATATTTTGCTTATTATTCATAATTCTCCCAGACATCCTCCTTTTATTGGTGATCTTCAAATTATATTGGTGTTTCTCCCTCCAAACACCACTTTTTTTATTCAACCAATAAATCAAGGAATGATTGCAGCTTGTAAGACCTACTACTTAAGGAAGACCTTTGCTCATGCTACTGCTGCAAATGTGGTACTGAGAAGACACTGATACAATTCTGGAAGGATTACAATGACTCCAACTGCATCAAGGACATGCCTTTGGCTTGAGGTGGTATCATCAAAGAGTAAACAAATGGCATTTGGAAGAAGACACTCAATAGCTTAGCCCATGACTTCAAAGGATTTGTCAAGGATGAGGAGCTTGCAAAAATCAACAAGCCTGATTAAGATGGCAAACAGCTTTAACCTGCATGTGAATGATGATGACATTGAGGAGCTCCTAGAGGTGGTTCCTGAGGAATTGACTAATGAGAAGTGGTTGGAACCACAACAGGAATGCATAGCTGAAGAAGAGGCAAAAGAAAAGGAAACTGCAGAGAAAGAAGAATTTTAAGGAAAATTCACAGTGAAGGATTTAACAAAACACTTTTGCTGACCTCAACAAACTCCTTAAAATGTATGACAACATGGAACCCAACACAGAAAGCTTTTTATTAATAGAGAGGAATGTTTATGGTGCATTATCTCCTTACAAACAAATCTATGATTAAAAAAGAAAACAAGCAAACAAACCACCATAGACATTTTTCTGAAAAGAATAACATCTTCTTAAGAAGAGCCTCGGGCAGGTCCCTCAGGAGGCGTTCCGGAGGGAGCACTGCTATCACAGATGACAGCTCCCTGTGTGTTACTGCCCTGAACACCTCCCACTGGGACAGGATGTGGAGGTGGAGACAGGGATGCTGATGATCCTGGCCCTGTGCAGGCCTAGGATAAAGTGTGTGTTTGTGTCTTAGTGTTTATTAAAAACATTTGAAAGGTAAAAAATAATTAAAAATGGGAAAAGTTTACAGAATCAGAATATAAATAACATATTTTGTACAGCTGTACAATGTGTTTGTCATTTAAGATTTGTTATTACAAAAGAGTCAAAAAGTTAAAAAAATAAAAAGTTTATAAAGACCCTAGCCAGTTTTGCACAGTGGATAGAGCATCAGCCTGTGGATGGAAGGGTCCTGGGTTCAATTCCTGTCAATGGCAGGTACCTCGGTTGCAGGCTTCTCCCCAGCTCAGGCCCTGGTTAGGGCTCGTGCAGGAGGCAATCAATCAATGTGTTTCTCTCACATCGATATTTCTCTCTGTCTTTCTCTCTCTCTTCCACTCTCTAAAAATCAGTGGAAACATATCCTTGGGTGAGGATTAAAAAAAAGTTTATAAAGTATAATAGTTACATAAGGCTAAGAATAATTTATATTTGAAGAAAGAAAAATGTTTTATATAAAGTTAATGTATCCTAAATATACAATGTTTGTAAAGTGTATGGTAGTGCACAGTAATGTCCTAGGCCTTCCCATTCAGTCACCACTCACTCACTGACTCACCCAGAGCAACTTCCGGCCCTGCCAGCTTCATTCATGGTAAGTGTCCTATACAGGTGTATCACTTTTTATCTTTTATTCCATATTTTTACTTTAGATTTTTGCTTAGATACACAAATACTTACCATTGCATTGAAATTGCTTTATAGTATTTAGTACAATAACATGCTTCAGATTTGTAGACTAGGAGAATAGGTTGCACCATAGAGCCTAGGTGTGTAGTAAGCTGTGACTTCTAGATTTGTGTGTACAGACTCTATGTTTGAACAATGACAAAATAGCCCAATGACATATTCCTCAGAATGCATCCCCTAGTTAATTGGTACATGGCTGTATTTTCCTTGTTTGTTTATACACTTGTCAAAGAACATTTGATTTCGCCGAGCTCAAAAGGTTCACCATCACTGGCCTAGTGACTTCTAGATTTGTGTGTACAGACTTTATGATGTTTGAACAATGACAAAATAGCCTAATGACATATTCCTTAGAATGTATCCCCCTAGTTAGTTGGTACATGGCTGTATTTTCCTTGTTTCTTTATACACTTGTCAAAGAACATTTGATTCATTGTGAGCCACTATAAAATTGGGCACATCTTATATTTTCTTGGCACATGTATTTTTTTACAGGAAGAAGGAAGAATTTTATATTTGTGAAAAAGAAACCAAGTTTATCTTTTGAATGATGGAACTGTGGGGGGATGAACTTTGTGACGTGAGGAGAGAAAAATGGTATGACACCATGGCTCAAAAGTCCAGTGGGATTGAAGAAAACTGTCGGGAACCTGGCTCAGGATTGCAGAAACAT
>NW_005372084.1:0-2890 GCF_000412655.1 Myotis brandtii | reverse complement strand
GCATTTAAATATATAAAATAAATATCAAAAATATAAATCTTTGTTTTGCTATGGTTGCAAATATCAAAAAATTTCTATATGTGTGACACGGCACCAGAGTTAAGTTAGGGTTTTTCAAAATGCTGACACGCCGAGCTCAAAAGGTTCACCATCACTGGCCTAGTGACTTCTAGATTTGTGTGTACAGACTTTATGATGTTTGAACAATGACAAAATAGCCTAATGACATATTCCTTAGAATGTATCCCCCTAGTTAGTTGGTACATGGCTGTATTTTCCTTGTTTCTTTATACACTTGTCAAAGAACATTTGATTTATTGTGAGCCACTATAAAATTGGGCACATCTTATATTTTCTTGGCATATGTATTTTTTTTACAGGAAGAAGGAAGAATTTTATATTTGTGAAAAAGAAAACAAGTTTATCTTTTGAATGATGGAACTGTGGGGGGATGAATTTTGTGATGTGAGGAGAGAAAAGTGTTATGACACCATGGCTAAAAGGTCCCCCCGGGACTGAAGAAAACTGTCGGGAACCTGGCTCAGGATTGCAGAAACATATTGTGAGTTCCAATAAAATTGTAGAACACAGGTCTCATTGCACTAATACGTATCAATTATTTAAGGTATGTAGTGTAAGGTACTGAAAATGTCTGCCTTTAAATCTTAGTGGCTTAACATAGTAAACATTTTTTCTGCTCAGACTGATTCCAACATGATATCTTAATTGGCGGGTGACCTCTCTCCTATTCCTTCAGCCACTCAAACTTTTTCTACCTTTCGGCTCCGTCATCCTTGGGGCCTCCGAGTCTTTTGTTGGATACTTTGCAGGCAGCTAACAGGTGGGGAAAGGAAATGAGCCTGGATAATCACAGGAGACATTTTCTTTAAAAAATTTTTAAAGTTTATTTATTGCTTTTTAGAGGGATGCCCTGCCTGGGTATTGAACCAAGAACCTTGATGTATTGGGATGATGCTCTATCCAACTGAACTACCTGCCCAGGGACAGAAGACATTCTTAGTGGTCCTATCTAGAAATGGCATGTTGATTGTATTCCATTGGACAACCTCAGTGACATGGCCACATATAGATTCAAGAGAAGTACTGGAAAAATGTAGAATTTGGCCAGGAAGAGGGTTCACAGCAATGAAATGTGAAAAGGTAGCACATCTCTTTCGCAGATAGCTAGTCACCTATGCCTCCGGGAGCATTAACGAGTTCAGGAGTAGTAGTGGAAAATGTGGCTAGTTGGTTTCATTTATTTTCCCCGAGGGAATATTTTGGAAGAGAAGTGGTAACAAGAAAGTTTCAACTAGTAATGACCAAGTGCCCAGGTGTTGGGGAAAGAAATGAATCCATGGAAAGTCAATCCTCTTGGAGGAAAGGGCAATCACATTGAGGTTGGACAAGTATATTCAGGGAGGGGTAAAATTCAATCAGATAAAACAATCTATTCATTAAGCATGCTTAGATTGAGTTAGAACAGTGGTCAGCAAACTGCGGCTCGGCAAACCGCGGCTCGCGAGCCACATGAGGCTCTTTGGCCCCATCCAACTGAACTACCTGCCCAGGGACAGAAGACATTCTTAGTGGTCCTATCTAGAAATGGCATGTTGATTGTATTCCATTGGACAACCTCAGTGACATGGCCACATATAGATTCAAGAGAAGTACTGGAAAAATGTAGAATTTGGCCAGGAAGAGGGTTCACAGCAATGAAATGTGAAAAGGTAGCACATCTCTTTCGCAGATAGCTAGTCACCTATGCCTCCGGGAGCATTAACGAGTTCAGGAGTAGTAGTGGAAAATGTGGCTAGTTGGTTTCATTTATTTTCCCCGAGGGAATATTTTGGAAGAGAAGTGGTAACAAGAAAGTTTCAACTAGTAATGACCAAGTGCCCAGGTGTTGGGGAAAGAAATGAATCCATGGAAAGTCAATCCTCTTGGAGGAAAGGGCAATCACATTGAGGTTGGACAAGTATATTCAGGGAGGGGTAAAATTCAATCAGATAAAACGATCTATTTATTAAGTGTGCTTAGATGAGTTAGAACAATAAAAGCTCTGTATGAGGCTATAGGAGTTAGTATTAAAAGGAGAGTTGAAAGATATCATAATAACTTAAGAGGAAAAGGACTGTGAGTCTAGGATGTTAGGTAATGCATATGAACTTTATTCCCAGCATAGTGATCGATTTATAAAAGTGTTCTTTATTCTTCACACCCCAATATTACCCTTTGCTCTTCCATTGTGGGTGGGGCATTCTGCCCAAAACTTGATCTGGGCATTGCTACATTCTTTGCTTTGCCCAGTGAAATGTTAGACAACGTGACACATGTTGAAACTAAAAATAATTGGTGCTTCATGCTTTCCCTTTCTTGCTCCCCTGACTTTCCCCTGGGAACTCGCTAATACCAGTTTGCTAGTTGATGAGACATTCAGAGCAGAGCTAAGTTGCCCCGCTTGAACCAACTGAGGTCATTGGAGACTAAACAACAGCATGGAGAACTCAGTCAAGATCAATAGAGCAGTCTAGGCTATCCCTGCTGGCTCCAGATGAGTGAAGAATAAACACCTTTTTCATAGGTATTGCTATGTTGGAGTTGTTAGGAAGCGTCATTGTGGCAATACAGAACTTATACAAGAAAATGGCTAAATAGGAGCTCTTCAGAGCCCTGGCCGGTAGCTCAGTTGGTTGGAACATGGTCCCTTACACCAAAAGGTTGCAGGTTTGATTCCCAGTAAGGGCACATACTTGGGCTCCAGGTTCAATCCCAGTTGGAGCACATATGGGAGGCAACCAATCAATGTTTCTATCTCTCTCTTTCCCCTTCTTTCTCTTAAAATCAATAAAAACATATCCTCAGGTGAGGGTTAGAAAAAAATAAATGA
>NW_005372083.1:0-610 GCF_000412655.1 Myotis brandtii | reverse complement strand
TTCTTTCTTTCTTTCTTTCTTTCTTTTTTATTTTTTTGAGGTATGCTTGTAGTGCTATGAATTTCCCTCTTAGGACTACTTTTGCTGTGTCCCAGAGATTTGGGGTTGTTGTGTGCTCATTTTCATTTATTTCAAAAAGTTTTTCTTTAAATTTATTTCTTGATCTCGTTGGTAATCTATTTATTGTTTAATAACATGCTATTTAGCCACCATGTGTTTGTTTGTTTTGAGGTGTTTTTACTGTAGTTGATTTCTAATTTCATTCCACTGTGATCTGAGAAGATGCTTAATATAATTTCAATCTTCTTGAACTTGTAGAGACTTGTTTTGTGTCCTAAATGTGATCTATCTTTGTGAATGATCCTTGTACACTTGAGAAGAATGTATGTTCTGCTGTGTTGGAGTGAAATTTTCTATAAATGTCAATTAAATGCATCTGACCCAGTGTGTCTGTTAGAGTCTGTTTCCCTGTTAAGTTTTTGTCTGGAAGATCTATCCAGTGAAGTCAGAGAGGTGTTAAAGTCCCCTACTATGACTGTATTATTTTTGATCTCTCCATTAAAGTCCTCTAGAGGTTTTTTTAAAAAACATATTTTATTGATTTTTTACA
>NW_005372082.1:0-561 GCF_000412655.1 Myotis brandtii | reverse complement strand
GCAGGCCGATGCTCTATCCACTGAGCGAAACCAGTTATGGCATCTTTTTTAAAAAAAAAAATATATTGAATTTCAGAGAGAGGAAGAGAGGCCATCCATTGCTGAGCCAGACATATCTCTCTGGGTCCTTTCTGATATCCTATAGAATAAAAGCCTAATATGCTAAGTGTCTGGTCGTCCTGTCGTCTGTTCAACCAATCAAAGCGTAATATGCTAATGATATGCTAAGGCTGCTCCAATCAAAGCGTAATATGCTAATGCTATGCGAAGGCCGCTCAACTGCTCGCTATGATGTGCACTGACCACCAGGGGGCAGGTGCTCCTACCAGAAGGTTAACTTGCTGTCTGGGGTCCGGCCGATCGGGACTGAGCGAGACGGGTCAGACACACCCTGGAGCCCTTCCGTGGTCCCTCCCGATTGTGCACCGGTGGGGTCCCTCGGCCTGGCCTGCGCTCTCTCGCAATCCGAGCTGAGGGACTCCCCCCCAAGTGCATGAATTTCGTGCACCAGGCCTCTAGTTGATTATGTTTTCTTCTACTTAAGCGTGTGCATTGTGCACT
>NW_005372081.1:11429-12696 GCF_000412655.1 Myotis brandtii | reverse complement strand
TGAAAATGTCCTTTGATAGATGATTGGATAAAGAAATGTGTATAATAAACAGAATACTACTCAGCTATAAGAAAAGATTAATACTGCCATTTGGGACAACATAGATGGACTCTGAGAGTATTATACTAAGTGAAATAAATCAGTCAGAAAAAGCTAATAGCCATATGATTCCACTCCTATGTGGGATATAAAACTGAAACTCCTAGACACAGACAACAGGGATGGGGGTTAATAAAGGATAAAGGAGGCCACGTTTATGGTGATAGAAGATTATTTGACTTGGGGTGGTGGGCACACAATGCAACACACAGATCATGTATCATAGAAATGTCCACTTGAAACTTATATAATTTTATTAATCAATGTCACCTCAATAAATTGAATTAAAAATAAAATAGTAAAAAAAAAAAACATTCCCCCCCAAAAAACAATGAGGTTTATATAGATCAGCGATTTTCAACCAGTGTGTCTCAGCACCCACAGTGGTGTGCTGCAAGAATTTTTTAAACATGCAATACCTATTTACTCAGGGGCACTGACCTCTTTTCCTTTAGATTGTAAAAAAAATGATAACAGCCAACACAATAGCCTTCCAGTGTGAATGAATCAAAATTATATCTATTTTTGTCAGATTGGCAAAAATATATATTTTTGGTATGTTGTGGAATTTTAGTAATTAGTCTGTATCTGTATGTGCCGTGAGATGAAAAAGGTTGAAAATCTCTGATACAGATCCTAGCACATATGTTAAAGATTGTTTTTATCATGAAAAGGTGTTGAATTATATAGTAAATGTGTTTTCCATGTTGATATATGCAAGTTCTTTTCATTTTTAATCACAGTTTATAAAAAGTTACATTTAATAATTTTTCTTTCAATGAGAAAAAAATTCAATTTGGTCATCTATATTAGTTTTATATACACTGATTTGGTTTAACATTGTTTTGGGATGTTGCAATGATTTTCATAAATGAGATTGACTTTCGTTTTCCTTTCTGAACATGTTCTCATCCTGAGTATCAAAGTAAATCTAATTTTAGTGAAAGAAATATCAACTATTCATTTTCCTCCTATTGATTGGAAGAGTTTGTGTAAGTTATAATAATCTCTTTCTTGAAAATTCATGATTTCTCTCCTGTGGATACTATTTTCCTTTTGTGTTATCCATAAGCAAAATGTTTATGTAACCTACTGATTGCATAACAATTATTCTAGCTTTATCAAACATTGCAGAATCAACTTGTGCCTGTGTTAATTTTATCTCACA
>NW_005372081.1:6660-8331 GCF_000412655.1 Myotis brandtii | reverse complement strand
GGGGGGGAAGTTGGGGGCAATCGGGCCAACAGGGAAGCAGTTAGTCAACATCAGGCCGGCAGGAGAATAGTTAGGGGGCGATCAGGATGGCAGGCTGAAGCTGTTAGGGGCAATCAGGCAGGCTGGCAGGCAAGGGGTTAGGAGCCAGCCATCCCAGATTGTGTAGGGTGCAGGCCGGGCTGAGGAACACCCCCCTAACCCCTGTACACAAATTTTTTGCACCAGGCCTCTAGTAAATATATATGTCTTTGTGATTGTGCACATATTATATCTAATAAGGAGGGAATATGCTAATTGACTGTTACACCCTCAAAGATGGCGGCACCCACAGCCACAAGATGGCACACCTAGTCCCCTCAGCCTCGCCAGGGTGGCAGGCACAGCAAGGCCAGGCCCACCCCCAGTCGGGCCCAGACACTGTGCACCTGCCTCAGGAATCCGCCAGTACCCTCAGCCCACCAGCTTGAGGCACAAGCAAACCTCGGATGGCAGCAGACCAGCCACCCAGGGCTGAATTGAGGCACAGGTAACCAGGGCCGGCTGAGGCTTGCGCCTCCGGCAGTGGCCACAGCAGAGGTGTGATGAGGCGTTGGCTTCCCCTGATAACCAGGTCCCCTCCTGCCCCTGAGGTCTCCTGGACTGTGAGAGGGGGCAGGCCAGGCTGATGAACCCCGCTCTAGTGCATGAATTTTCATGTAAAATTCAATAATTTTAATTTACATGATACAGCATACTTGATTCCACTTAAACTTATGTGCACAGGATGATTTAAAAATTTAATTTTCTTTTCTGTTTTCTTTCACACAGTTAGTTTACAACCATTTTTCATAACTTTTTACTTTTGATTCAGAAAGAGATTATGTAATCTTACCATCTGCTTCTCAAAACCTTGGGACTTTTTTTATCACTGAATTCAACATTTATAAATCATAAAATGCTATTAGGACCTAATATTTATTTCACCAAAAATCTTCTCTGTAGTGAAGAGACAGATGGGAGTACTATGATTTATGCTATTTTTTTCCAACAGGAAAGTGAGGTTAGAATAACTGTCAGTTTTTCTAAGTTGATTGAATATCTCTTCTTTCAGTTCTAAATTGGGAACTCAGGACACTTTCAATTTTTAACAAGCATGACGATCCTTTTCTGATCAGGTACGTGTGCATGCGTGTGTCTGTGTGTGTGTGTATGTGTGTGTTTCTAACATTATTATTCAAAAAAGGAGAAACTCATGAGGTTTAAATCTCAAGAAAGTATTTCCAAAAATATTTACACAACAAAGTAATTTTAATTGTTTTTTAGGTGGTAAAATAGAATTGCTGATGGCAAGGACTGCTATTACTTCCAAAGTGTAGCCTTTCTCACTTTATTCAATTATACATAAGTATTATATATTTTTTAAAGAATCAAAAGTTAAGATGAGCCGTTTCTCTAAACAAAACCAGAAGAATGACTCTTAACATTTGGGAATTAAAAAAAAAAGAATTTGAATTTTCATCTTTATGAGTGTTGTGCTCTTATGCAAGGCACTCATCTTACATGATAGACAACTTTATTTACAAAATAAAATAAATTATATCTTTTGCTTTCAATTATCATGTTTAAATATGAAACTAGTTTTATTTTTAAAATCTAAGCACTATGAATATTTATTAAATAGCTATTTTTTTC
>NW_005372081.1:0-5941 GCF_000412655.1 Myotis brandtii | reverse complement strand
ATTCACAACTTCCCACTTCAACCCCAAAAGCCGCAGCTTCACATTTCTACCGTGAATTGGCTCCACCCCCGAGCCTCAGCACCTCAAAACAAAACCCCAATTTCAAGCCAAACTGTTAGTTTTTCCTTTTGTGTCTTACAATGCTTCCCATGCAACTTATTTATTATTTTTAATTTAAATTCTTTATTGTTGAAAGTATTACATATGTCTCCTTTTCCCCCCATTGACCTCTCCCCGCCCACTCCCACCCCCCCAGCACATGCCCTCACCCCTGTCTGTGTCCATTGGTTATGCTTATATGCATGCATACAAGTCCTTTGGTTGATCTCTTACTTTCTCCACCCTGCCCTGCCTTCCCTCTGAGGTTGGACAGTCTATTTGATGCTTCTTTGTCTCTGGATCTATTTTTGTTCATCAATTTATGTTGTTGATTATATTCCACAAATGAATGATATCATGTGATATTTATCTTTCTCCAACTGGCTTATTTCGCTTAGCATAATGGTCTCCAGCTCTATCTATGCTGTTTGCAAATGGTAAGAGTTCTTTTTTTTACAGCAGCGTAGTATTCTATTGTGTAGATGTACCACTGTTTTTTAATCCACTCATCTGCTGATGGTTGCTTGGGCTATTTCCAGATCTTAGCTATTGTATATTGTGCTGCTATGAACAGAGGGGTGCATATATTCTTTCTGATTGATGTTTCGCATTTCTTGGGGTATATTCCTAGAAGTGGGATTACTGGGTCGAATGGGAGTTCCATTTTTAACTTTTTGAGGAAACACCATACTGTTTTCCCCAGTGGCTGCACCAGTCTGCATTCCCACCAGCAGTGTGGGAAGGTTCCTTTTTCTCCATATCCTTGCCAGCACTTGTCATTTGTTGATTTGTTGATGATAGCCATTCTGACAGGTGTGAGATGGTACCTCATTGTTGTTTTGATTTGCATCTCTTGGATTCAAATTCTTTGAGATGTTCTAGTGGCCCTTATGAAACACTATAAAGTTATTTCTAATATATTGTGATTTCAGCCCTCAAAACCTCAATGTCTGATGAAAACTAAGAAATAATCAATTTGCAGCACACATTTTCAAGTATGCATGGAGCATTCACCAAGATAGCCTAGTTGCTAAGCCATAAAGTATCATTATAACTAAAAAGGATTAAAATTATATAGAGTTCTTTGACCAAAATGGAATACATTAGAAACCAATTACTGAGTACATATATTGCTATGGTCTGAATGCGAGTATGGTGGGCCTTTGGGAGGTGATTAAGTTCAACTTTAGGTAATCTATAAAGATCTTAATGATCTGCATCTCAAATAAAAAAAGATAATGTGTGGGTGCCTGCATGTATTGCATGTAAAAAGGACATAAAATATATATTTTAAAATATTATTATGACTTGTGCTGCTCTTGATGAACATTTAATAATGCTGTTTCCACTTTTTAACACCACAATGTTGTAATAAATGTTCTCTTTCATATGACTTGATCAAT
Source organism: Myotis brandtii (assembly GCF_000412655.1). Taxonomy (NCBI): domain Eukaryota; kingdom Metazoa; phylum Chordata; class Mammalia; order Chiroptera; family Vespertilionidae; genus Myotis; species Myotis brandtii. Next base: position 4,439 of record NW_005372081.1, on the reverse strand, counting down.
AGGAGCTTCAGAATAAATTTTACCTAAGAATTACTAGCTAAATTTCTAAATATTACCAGAATAATTTTCAACAATATTGTAGTAATTCATAATCCATACAAAATATAGAAGAGTAATGCAACTATAATTTCCACCCAACTAGTTATTTCTTTCCTTTTAACTTTATTCCATATGATGGGTCAACTAATGGTATTTTGTTGGATTTCTTAAATTTGTATTTTCTCACTGGTGTGTTTAGACATGTTTTCATATGTGTACTTAAAATTTGCATTTAATTTTCTATAAATTTTCTGGTTGTATTGTTTGCCAATTTTGCAAATATGATTGGTAAAAAAATATCACCTTGTTGCTTTACTATTTATAATTTACATTTTCCTATCAATAAGGTTAAATAAATTTTCATGTGTTTATTGACAAATTTAATTTTATTTTCTGTGATTTGACTGTTTTTTGACAACTTCCACTTTCTAAGCATTTTGTAATATCACTTTGTATTTTTCTATTCAAACATAATCCTCTATGTGGAAAAGAATTTTTAATGTTCTCTTTTGACTTTTGATATGTTTCCTTTTACCCTGCATTTTATTATTTATAATCCAATATGCCCATCTTTCAGTTTATGAATCTGAATAGCCATCCTTGATTTTAAGTCTCTTCCACTTCAGTTTTATGCTAAGATTCATATAAGTTGTTTTCTAAGTATTTTACTTTTCCCCACACAATTTTTAATAAACTAAATCATTTTTTTCAATTATGACACAAAACTGAAATTATTATATATATATGTATGTATGTATATGTATGTATATATATATATATATATATATACATATATAATGTCTTTTTAATTATGCACATATCATCTAATCTAATAAAAGAGAAACATGCAAATTAACCATATCTTCACTACACCCCAAGCCACGCACACTAGCCAATCAGAGCGATTATATGCCAATTAACCCAACCAAGATGGCTTCCGGCAGCCATGGAACTGTTACAAGCAGGAGGTTTGACTGCCCTGGCCGGCTCTGACCTCCACTGAAGGCAACAAAGTTTCTGTTATAGAAGATAAATAAACCCCAGATACTTGTTTCCAGCCAGCCTCCACTGGGAGCTTGGGTAGCTGGAAGCTGTGGCCAGCCTGAAAACATCCATCAGCTCCTCACCCAGACTGGCCAGGCACCCCAGCGGGAGCCTCCAACCCGAAGGGTCTGTGGCCAGTCTGAATACTGCCATCAGCCCCTCACTCAGGCTGGTCATATCTTCATGGGTGAGGGTCCCCACTGGGGGCCTTGACAAGCCTGCAAATAGCCATCAGCCACTCACCCAGGCTGGCCAGGCACCCCAGTGGGGACCCCCACACTAAAGGGGCTGTGGCCAGCCTGCAAACAGCCATCATCCCCTCACCCAGGCTGGCCAGGCACCCCAGTGGGGACCCCCACACTAAAGGGGCTGTGGCCAGCCTGCAAACAGCCATCATCCCCTCACCCAGGCTGGCCAGGCACCCCAGCGGGGACCCCCACCCTGAAGGGGGTGTGATCAATCTGAAAATGGCCCTTAGCCCCTCTCCCAGGCTAGCCAGGCATCCCAGTGAGACCCCCACCATGATCTGAGACACCCTTCAGGGCAAACCAGCTGGCCCCCACCATTCACCAGGCTTCTATCATATAAAGTGGGGCCTTGACTTACGAGTGTCCCAACTACCGAGTTTTTCGAGATATGAGCTGTCTCTCGGCTGATTTTTTGCTTTGAGTTGAGTTGCGAGCTAAAATTCGGGTTACAAGCCAGCTTCAGATACCCCACCGCTAGTTGGTGCAGCAAACGTCACAGTGATTTGACATACGAGTAATTTGAGTTACGAGCTCCATCACGGAACGAATTAAACTCGTAAGTCAAGGCCCCACTGTATAATAAAAGGGTAATATGCAAATTGACCCTAGCAGCAGATCGACTGGGAATGACTGGTAACTATGACACCCACTGACCACCAGGGGGCAGACACTCAATGCAGGAGCTGCCCTTTGGTGGTCAGTGTGCTCCCATAGCGGGGGCCTCTGCTCAGCCACAAGCCAGGCTGACAGCTGCCAGTACGTCGGTGGTGGTGGGAGCGTCTCTCGCCTCCTCAGCAGCATTAAGGATGTCTGACTGCAGCTTAGGCCTGCTCCCCGCTGCCAATTGGGCATCCCCCGAGGGCTGCCGGGCTGCCAGAGGCTTGTCTGACTGCCAGCTTAGACCCAATCCCTCTGGGGAGTGAGCCTCGGCCAGCAGGTGGTTATCCCCCGAGGAGTCCCAGACTGAAAGAGGGCACAGGCCAGGCTGAGGGAACCCCCTCCCGAGTGCACTAATTTTTATGCACTGGGCCTCTAGTATCTAATAAGGAGGTAATATGATAATTGCTACCTCACCCTCAACTATGGTGGAGCCCACAGCCAATAAGGAGGGAATATGCTAATTGACTGCCATGCCCTGAAAGATAGCGGCACCTAAAGCTACAGGATGGCAGTGCCCAGTCCCCTCAGCCCCGCCAGGGTGGCAGGCACAGCAAGGCCGAGCCCACTTCCAGTCGAGCCCAGCCACTCTGTGCGCCTGCCTCCAGAGTCCGCCAGTACCCTCAGCCCACCAGCCATCCAGGGCCAGCCCGAGGCACAAGCAAACCTCGGATGGCAGCAGACCAGCCACCCAGGGCTGAATTGAGGCACAGGTAACCAGGGCCGGCTGAGGCTTGCGCCTCCGGCAGTGGCCACAGCAGAGGTGTGATGAGGCGTTGGCTTCCCCTGATAACCAGGTCCCCTCCTGCCCCTGAGGTCTCCTGGACTGTGAGAGGGGGCAGGCCAGGCTGATGAACCCCACCCTAGTGCATGAATTTTCATGTAAAATTCTATAATTTCAATTTATATGATACAGCATACTTGATTCCACTCAAACTTATGCGCACAGGATGATTTAAAAATTTAATTTTCTTTTTTGTTTTCTTTCACACAATTAATTTACAACCATTTTTCATAACTTTTTACTTTTGATTGAGAAAGAGATTATGTAATCTTAGCATCTGCTTCTTAAAACTTTGGGACACTTTTTATCACTGAATTCAACATTTATAAGTCATAAAATGCTGTTAGGACCTAATATTTATTTCACCAATTAGCAAAATCTTCTCTGTAGTGAAGAGGCAGATGTGAGTACTATGATTTTCTGCTCTTTTTTTCTTTTTTTCAACAGTAAAGTGAGGTTAGAATAACTGTCAGTTTTTTTAAGTTGATTGAACATTTCCTGGTTCAGTTCTAAATTGGGAACTCAGAACATTGCACCACTTTCAATTTTTCACAAAGAGCAGGACGATCCTTCTCTGATCAGGTGCGTGTTTTTGTGTGTGTGTGTGTGTATGTGCACGCGTGTGTGTGCGTGTGTGCGTGTATGTGTGCATGTACGTTTATGTGTGTGTGTGTGTCTGTGTGTGTTTCTAACACTATTTTTTAAAAAAGGAGAAACTCTTGAGGTTTAAACCTCAAGAAAATATTTCCAAAAATATTTACACAACAAAGTAATTCTAATTGTTTCTTAGGTGTTAAAATAGAATTGTTGATGGCAAGGAGTGGTATTACTTCCAAAGGGTACTCTTGCTCACTTTATTCAATTATAGATAAGTAAGATACATTTTTTAAAGAATCGAAAGTTAAGATGAGCCATTTCTCTAAACGAAACCAGAAGAATGACTCTTAACATTTGAGAATTAAAAAAAAAATGAATTTCAATTTGAATTTTCATCTTTATGAGTGTTGTGCTCTTATGCAAGGCACTCATCTTACATGATAGACAACTTTATTTACAAAATAAAATAAATTATATCTGTTGCTTTCAATTATCATGTTTAAATATGAAACTAGTTTTATTTTTAAAATCTAAGCACTATGAATATTTATTAAATAGCTATTTTTTTCCAAGAGTTCTTCTACACACTGAAAATGTTAGTATTTAAACAAAGGCTAGATTACCTTTGTTAATGATAATGCTGATAATAACTTGTTGTAAATAAGGAAAAGGATGATAGGGACGGAAGTTGAATTAATATGTACTAAGAAAAGACATTGAACAAAAATTCATTTACGTACCTTACCCAAATTTACCTTGCAAAGAAAGCAATTAACACCAAATAAAATAAAATTCAATATCTGTGATGGGAACATTTTTATTAAGTATCTTAAAGTAGATGAATTTAAACAAACTCAGATATTTTTCCACTTTACAAATAATTGTTTTTTATTTTATAACAAAAATAAATTTAAAAATAATTTTACATTGCTTGATATGAGTCCTCACTTTCTTTCTTTCCTTTTTGTGGGGAAATTTTTCTATATACAATTTCTCCCATCAAAATAGATGATCACCACCCAGAAAGAAAACTGAAAGCAATTTAATAAAGGTGTGATTTTATTTTATTC
>NW_005372080.1:0-1354 GCF_000412655.1 Myotis brandtii | reverse complement strand
GATAAACATGAGTAAGTGAAATTGAGAACTCACTGTATGTTCAATTCTTTATACAGAATTAAAAGTCACATACTCAATAAATATATATAATTTCAACCTCACTATTACTCAAAGAAATGTAAATTGAAACAGCAAAATAGTTTTTCTCCCATCACACTGGCAAAGATGAAAAAGAATGCTGATATTGATAAGACTTCTATTTTTAAGGACACTTAAACAATATGTGTCAAAAGCTTTTAAAATATGTCTATAATTTGATGCCGAAATTCTACTTCTACATATAAATCCAAAGGAAATAATAAAATAGGAAAATAAAGGGTTTCCATTGAAACACTGTTGACAATAGCACAATCTTGGAAATAGCCTAAATGTCCAATAAAAAGTAGTTACATTATAGTACATCTGTAAGTTTGACCATATACAGCCATTAAAAACAATGATACGGGTTTTGATTTTGAGAAAAGCAACATGTTGATGATATATTAAATTTTTTTTAAGTTAAAGAAATATATGTATGTGATCTATTACACATATACACACACACACACACACAACTAGAGGAATATATACGAGAACGTAACCACTAGTTATTTCTGGATGGTGATTATGGTGACTTTTCTTCCTTTTTTATATATATACTAGAGGCCCGGTGCACGAAATTCATGCACTCAGGGGGTCCCTCAGCCCGGCCTGCGCCCTCTCGCAGTCCAGGAGCCCTTGGACATCCTTAGTGCTGCCGTGGAGGCAGAAGAGGCTCCCACCACCGCCACTGCGCTCGCTAGCCGTGAGCCTGGCTTCTGGCTGAGCAGCGCTCCCCCTGTGGGAACGCACTGACCACCAGGGGGCAGCTCCTGCATTGAGCGTCTGCCCCCTGGTGGTCAGTGTGTGTCATAGTGACCAGTTGTTCCACCGTTGGGCTGAAACTGGCTCTCTGACATCCCCCAAGGGGTCCCAGATTGTGCGAGGGTGCAGGCCAGGCCAAGAGACCCCACCGGTGCACGATTAGGGCCAGGGAGGGACGCGGGAAGTTGGCCAGCCAGGGAGGGACCACAGGAGGGCTCCAGGGTGTGTCTGGCCCATCTCACTCAGTCCTGATTGGCCGGACCCCAGCAACAAGCTAACCTACCGGCCGGAGCATCTGCCTCCTGATGGTCAGTGCTCGTCATAGCAAGTGGTTGAGCAGCCTTAGTATATCATTAGCATATTATACTTTGATTGATTGAATGGCCAATTGGATGACCGGACACTTAGCATATTAGGCTTTTATTATATAGGACTAGAGGCCGGGTGCACGAAATTTGTGCACGGGTAGGATCACTAGGCCTGGCCGGTGATCAGGGCCGATCGGGGCCTT
>NW_005372079.1:0-816 GCF_000412655.1 Myotis brandtii | reverse complement strand
TTTGTTTGTGTGTGCTTTTCCCATTGACTCCCTCCACCCTGTACCCACCCCTTCCAGACTTTCATCACTTTATTGTCTGTGACCATGTGTTATGCATATCCTATATAATAAAACCCTAATATGCAAATCAACCAAACAGCAGAACGACCAGTTGCTATGACATGCACTGACCACTAGGGGGCAGATGCTCAATGCAGGAGCTGCCCCCTGGTGGTCAGTGCGCTCCCACAGGGGGAGCGTTGCTGAGCAAGAAGCCAGGTGGGAACCTCTCCTGCCTCTGTGGCAGCGCTAAGGACCCCTCGGGGTCCTGGACTGCAAGAGGGGTCCTGGACTGTGAGAAGGTGCAGGCTGGGCTGAGGGACGTTTCCCCCTGCCACCCCTAGTGCACAAATGTCATGCATTGGGCCTCTAGTATGCATATAAGTTCCCCAGGTAATCAATTCCCTCCCAGCCCCCCACCTCCACCTTGCCTCTGAAATTTATCAGTCTGTTCCATGCTTCTATGTCTATGGTTCTATTTTATTCATCAGTTTATTTTGTTCATTAGAATCCACATTTGAGGAAGATCATGTGATATTTATCTTTCTCTGACTGGCTTGTTTCACTTAGCATAATACTCACCAGGTCCATCCATGCTGTTGCAAATGGTGAGTTCCTTCTTTTTTATAGCTGTGTAGTATTCCATTGTGTAAATGTACCACAGCTTTTTTATCCACTCATCTGCTGAAGGGCACTTGGGCTGTTTCCAGATCATAGGCATTGTAAATTGTGCTGCTATAAACATAGGGGGGCATATATTCTTTCTGATTGGTGTTT
>NW_005372078.1:0-7804 GCF_000412655.1 Myotis brandtii | reverse complement strand
AACCTCGAGGGTCTCACTAGATTTCTTGAGCATCTCATTACATTTATCGGCGGTCTCACCATACTTTTTGAGGGTCTTACTAAATTTACCAGCGGTTTCTAGAAAGTTCTTGAAGAACCTTACAAGTGTGGTTTTTAACTCTATATCCAGTAGTTTGCTTTCCTCCATTTCTGTCATTTCTGACCTGTTTCTTTGTCTCCACATTTTTTATGCTTCCCTGTGTTCCCTGTGTTGGTAGAGTGGCTTTGTGTGCTAGGTGTCCTATAGGGCCCAGTGGCTCAGCCTCCCCAATTACCTGAGGTGGACACTCTTGTTGCACCCCTTTGTGGGCTTTGTGCACAGTCTTGTTGTAGTTATGCCTTGATTGTTTTAGGTGTCACTGGGAGGAATTGACCTCCAGGCCAATTGGCTGTGAGAATCAGCTGTGTCTGCAGTGGGAGAACTTCTGTGCTGGAGACACCCTTCTGGGGCAAGACTTGCTTCAGTGGGGCTTTGGTGCTCACTGAGTCTGCCCCCTGAGTGTGTCCCTTATGGATCTGAGGAGTTGTAATCTGGATGGTCCCACTCTGACCACTGGGTACACTGGCTCTTGGATCTCTAAGGAGGTGCTAATTTAGCCTCTGCCTGAGGCTACCCAGCAGGAGCTATGGAGAGATCTGCAGATTCCTCTTCTTTGGGGTTTGGAGGTGCCCAAATGAGGCCCAGCTGTGAAGCAATGCAAGCTGCTGTGGGGCCTTGGGCCTTCTCTTGGAAGTTCTGGGTCTGTCTGGCCCAGCTGCAGTTTATTAGGTAATTTTCAGATTGCAAAGAGCCAGGATATTCATATGCAAAAGCCTATGCCACATCTTTGGTAGGGCAGGGTCTCAGGGAATCAACAGGGCAGAGAAAGCAGCTATGGCTGATCCTCAGCCCTGCCCTAAGGGGCCCCGCATCTCAGTGTCCCGGTAATCGCTGCAAGCACCTTTGAGAGAAAGCCGCCCTCGAGTTCCGAGTTCTTCCCGCTGCCAGATAGTCCAGTTTCTCCCTGTATGAGTCTAGGTCCCCAGGGACTCACCTGGAACTGGAGTTCAGAGCAGTCGGGGGCTTGTGACTCCCTCCTGATTCAAAAGGACAGCCTCGTCTTCAGTTGCCAGCCCTTGCCGAGTGCGCCTCCGTACCTCTGCAGTTCTGCACCTCCTCTGAGTCTCAGTGTGCTTTTCTCTTTCCTTCTAGTTGTAGAATTTCCACTCAGCCAGCCTTCCTGAGGTTCTGGATGATGTCTGTTTTGTCTTTTAGTTGTATTTTTGAATTTATTGTGGGAGGCAGCAATTTCCGGTGTTTACCTATGCCGCCGTCTTGGTTTCTCCCTCCATGTTCTTTTGTGTGGAGATTCATTGAACCTGGCCACATTTATATCTCAAAGCTGTGAGAAAGTTTGTAAGTCACTGGTCTTGCATGAGAGTTCCTCTGTTGTTGTCTCTGGACAGGCTGAGTCCCTGGGATTTAACAAGTTCGCCATAGTTTACTCTTCCTCCCAAACCCTGGAATGTCCTTGGACTCTGCTAACTCCTGTGTGGCTAACTGAGCTTCACCCACTGGACACCCTGTGTCTATGTGCACCCTGAAGGTTCTGCTGAGTTTGCCAAAGCCGGATATATCCCAGACTCCCATCCTCTGGAACAGCTGTGGAGGTTGCCCATCTTCAGAAGAATCCTGGGCTTTGGTTCCCCTCCAGTCTCCCTCCCTTTTCTTCTCTTTCTACTCTTCCCCCACCCAACACCCTCTCCTGCTAAACCAGGCCCCTTTGACCAATTAGGTCAGCAGAGACTCAAAAAATAGTTATGATCTTTCTGAGTCATTGATATGTTTAAAATGCTATCACCAGTATTTGTTCACAAATATACTAAAGGTAACCGATATCTGACTTTTTTTCTAATATTGTTCATTCAACCAATTGAGGGTTTGAGGTTATTGTTTTCTGCACTTGTCTTAGTAATTATATCAAAACATTTTAAGCAAAACAGGTTTTTTGTGTGGAGTTGGTGAATGAAGTTGGGGATGGTTGTGGGGTTCTGCTTGACTGCCTGGCTGGGGAATTGGATATGTACAGACATTATCTTGAGGATGACTGGGTGGAAATCATTTGGCACTGGGCTGAGCAGTAGTACCCAACTTGCTGGGAAACATGAGCAAGCAGAGGACAAAAGTACCATCAATTTTTTTTCTCTTCAAGTCTTCTTGCTGTTTCAAAGCTATATGTATGTATATATTTTTATATTTTAATATATTTTATTGATTTCAGAGAGGAAAGGAGAGGGAGAGAGAGATAGAAACATCAATGATGAGAGAGAATCATTGATCAGCTGTCTCCTGCACACTCCTGAGGGTATCGAGCCCACAACCCAGGCATATGCCCTGACCGGGAATCAAACCATGACCTCCTGGTTCATAGGTAGATGCTCAACCACATCGCCATTCCAGTTGGGCTATATGTATAATTCATGTGGTTAATTCCTTGATTCATTTCAATAAACAGATCCATTAAATAAATTAACAAGATTATTTCAATTGGGATATGTGGGTGTTATAGTAATCATTATGGTACTTAATGTTAGGACCTTAGAATATAAGACTTAAAGCAGGTAACCCTGTGTGGACTGTTATAGTAATGTTAGATTAGGAATGCTGTGTGGGACCCAGGAATGCACCCTTGTAGCTCTGCTTGGTACTGATAAACAACCTATCTGATGGGAACGCTTAAAGCCTGTACACACCCATAAATTAACAGACCCCGGGTGGATCCACATATGGCAGCTGCTAATAACACACACCAATGAAGACCACGTCTACAGAGGGGTATAAGATCAGACAGTTTGATGGACCCAGCAGCTCATAGCTCTCCTGTCGCTAGAGCGTGAGGACCTGTGTGTGCTCACGTCTCGGTTCCCAGCACGAAACTCTGCCCAATTAACTGTCGATTGAAGAAGGAGCCAGCAGCCAAGGGCACTGTCTACCCCTGTGTGTGTGTCAGCAAGCATCGCCGGGTGGATCCTTCCCAGCATCTGAGACCCATCAGGAACTGGTAAATAAACCCCCTGTGTGCTTGCATCTGACCTGTTTGTCTGTGTGTAATTTCTCCAGCTCGCCTCAGATCTCGGTGCTGTCTCTGTGAAAGTGTCTGACCAGAAGGTATTGGTGCAAGCCTCAAGCGGATGGATCAGAACACCTGTGCATGTCCCACTTAGGAGCAGCACCTGTGTGGGAACCCCGCGCACCTCGACGTAGGTGACAGGCCTTAAATATATAAGAAATAGAAGCTTATGTGGGACAGTGGGGATGGGACAGTAGGGCAGAATTGGCAGGGGCTGGCGTGGGTTCTGGTGATCAGGGAAAGCTTAGAGCAGGAGACCTCTCTGAGACACAACTGACAAAAGGAGTTGGTTTCCACTTAGAGAAAACAGCAAATGTAATAGCTCTACTGTGGAATAGAAAGGAAGCTTGTTTGTATGAATCATAGAATAGAAAAAGGAGAGCCATAGAACCTTGTGACTCATATTAGGTATTTGAATATTTTTCTTTTTTTAAATCACTAATTTATTAAGTATTTCTATTGATTTCAGAGAAGAAAGGGGGGAGAGAGAGATAGAAACATCAATGATAAGAGAGAATCAATGATCGGCTGCCTCCTGCATGCCCCTACTGGGGATTGAGCCCACAACCCGGGTATGTACCCTTGACCAGAATCGAACCCAGGACACTTTGGTCCACATGCCGAGGCTCTGTCCACTGAGCCAAACCAGACAGGGCTGTCTTTGAATATTTTTAAACTTGAAATAAGGCATTGGCAATTTAAAACAGCACTTCAGATGATGTGACATCCATATTCAATCAGCATAGCTCTGTGGACAATGGGGGAGAAGTACTTAGAATATCTAAGTGATACAGGTAGAGTTGATGGTTATTTTGACTTAGTCTTTACTATTGAAGATGCACAGAGTGGACAAACTCAGAATAAATTTTGGAAATTGAAAATGATAGTTTGGATACAGAAGGAAACATTTCAAAGAAGCAAACCACCTTTCCCCTGGCCCCTGGCCTCCCTTACAGAATTTCAGTTAACCTCAGGCATATGAAGCACCGGATAAAAAAGTGAAGAGCAGTGAGTACCCTCCTGTGAAGCTAGTGAGTGTGTAATTCAGGGGTCCTCAAACTATGGCCCATGGGCCACATGCAAATACGAATATTGTATTTGTTCCCGTTTTGTTTTTTTACTTCAAAATAAGATATGTGCAGTGTGCATAGGAATTTGTTCATAGTTTTTTTTTTTTAAACTATAGTCTGGCCCTCCAACGGTCTGAGGGACAGTGAACTGGCCCCCTGTTTAAAAAGTTTGAGGACCCCTGGTTTTTGGTGAAAACTGTTGAGAAACAGTAGCAAGGTAAAATTTGAATTCACATTCAAATCTATGACCAAGAGATTAATTTGTAGGCACTGGTGTGGGGTACTCCTATAGATGTGTGGGAGGATGTTCACAGCAGCGGAGTAAGAGGTCAGAAGAGGAAACGACGCAAAGGCTCAGCGGCAGAAGACACGTCTGGACAATTGAATGAAGCCCGCAAACAAAGTCCAGCTCTGTGCCTGACACAATCGAGGGAAAAATACACACAAGAGGGTACATGAAAACATTCTCTCTTAAAGGTTTATTTTTAAAGGTCCTATAAAACACTCTCCCTGGTGCATTATGAATATTCTGTGTTCTTGTCTCTTATAGGTTTATAAAACCTATAAGAGACAAGTGGCAAAGGAAGAAACACAGTCAACTCAATATCAAACTTTAAGTATAGTCAATTCTGCTTGGCTTTGAGTTTACAAATATTCTTTAAAAAAGAAAAAGAGGAAAAGTTACCCCTAATGTTCAAATTTATATAACTGTAGTCCTAATACAGTTATATAAATGCTTGTAGTTTGGACAGGCTTTGTAGAAGAGGCAGATGAGGCAGTGCTCCCTAAAGAGGAGCCTGAGTCAGATACCGAGTGACTGGCAATAGAGTGTTCCTTGACCTGAGACGTGTTTCTACTTTGTTCACTCTACGTTTATTAATATATGTGAATAGTTCTTAATATGTGTAAGTTAAGCTGTACAAATATGCTTTGTGAATTCATATAAGAACATATTTTATAGTTAAAAAATGTCAAACCTTCCTGCTTTTAAAAAAATTATCATGTACTCTTTTATAGAATTGTTTGTTTTATATTGTGCTGTATTGTAGACTGTTTTAAAAAATAGATTATATTTCTAATTTTTTTCATTCTTCTATTCTTCGTTGACAACTTCTCTTATCTATTATTTTATTACACTTAGTGATACTTTATGTTTTAGAACAGTTTTAGGTTTAAAAAAATTGATCAGAGAATTGGGAGAGTTCCCCCCATATAACTACCCCCATGCTACCTCTTTCACAGTTTCCCCTATTATTAATACCTTACAATACTGTGGTACATTTGTTACAGTTAATGAATCAAGGCCTATACGTTATTTAATAAATCTGTTATTCAGATTTCCTCAGTTTTTACTCAATGTCCTTTTTGTGTTCGAAGATCACATTAGGCCCTAACCGGATTGGCTGAGTGGACAGAGCGTCGGCCTGCGGACTGAAGGGTTCCAGGTTTGATTCCGGTCAAGGCCATGTACCTTGGTTGCGGGCACATCCCCAGTAGGGGGTGTGCAGGAAGCAGCTGATTGATGTTTCTTTCATTGATGTTTCTAACTCTCTATCCCTATCCCTTCCTATCTGTAAAAAATCAATAAAATATATATTTTTTAAAAAAGATCACATCCAAAATTCCAAGTTACATTTACTTTTATTTTCTCTTTAGGTTTCTCTCTACTGTCATAGAGTCTCAGAATAGTTTTTGACAAAATGTTTATATGGAAACTTGACAATTTGGGAAAATATTGCTAAGGTTTATTGTAGGATGCCAATCTGTTGGAATTTGATGGTTTTTTTTAAAAAAAATTTTTAAATTGATTTGAGAGAGAGAGAGAGATCAACCTGCCAGTAGAACATTGATTGGCTGCCTTCTGCACACTTCCCATTGGAGATCTATCCCAAAACCCAGGCATGTGCACTAACCAGGAATCGAACTAGCAAACCATAAGTGTATGGGACTACACCCAACCAACTGACCCACACCAGCCAGGGTGTTTGATGTTTTTCTTATGATTAGCCAGGGTTTATGTGTTTTTTTTAGAGGCAGATTATAAAGATAAAGTGTCATTTTTTATTATATCGAAAGCATAAGATATCAACATAATTTAGTACTCTCACTGAAATAGTATTTGTCAGCATTCTCCGCTATAAAATTACTACTCCTTGTGGCAAGTAGCCCCACTCAGGGGACAGGGTGCTACTCTTCCCTCCTTTACGTGCAGTACTACATAGGTTATTTGGAATCTGCAGGAGCTTATTTGCCTCCAATTTTTTATTTACTCAACCATTTCTATCAGCATGACTCAGATACTTATATTTCTGGTTATAATTCAGTACTACTTTCTATTGTCGCTGAGATTGTTTGAGCTCTGGCCATTGGGAGCCCTTTCCTTGGGTTCCTGTGCCCCTTTGATGTGTGCCCATTGATGTGTGTGTTTTCAGTATGTCCTTAATTTCAGGCACTACAAGATGTTCCAGGCTCATGTTGTGTATTTCCTGCCCCGGTCCTGGAAACTTCTTCATCAGTAGCTCCAGATCCGGATTTTAGTCTTCTTTAAAAGTATCAGGTTTATGTTTTTATTAATCATCTCTATTTTTGTATGTGCGTTTTTCTTTATTATTTTTAAGAGTTTTAAAAAAATATGTTTTTATTGATTTTAAAGCGAGAGGGAGATATAGAAATATTGATGGGTCAGTTGCCTCCTGCACACCCTGAAGATGGAGCCCACAGCCTGGGCATGTGCCCTGACCAGGAATAGAACCTGTGACTTCTTGGTGCATAAGTCTACACTCACCCATAGAGCCACACTGGCTAAGCTTGTTTCCCTTTTTATCATCAATCATATCTTTTCTTTTGCATAATTCTGTCTGTTTTTACTAATTGCTTGAGCTGAACATAAAAAAATCACTGTATTTTTAGATATTTAGATATTATTGTAGATATTATGTGGAAAATAATTTTCAAATAAATATGGTTGGCTCACTTTTTATTGTTGACTTTTTTTTCCTCTTTAAAAACTTTTTTTTTAAACCAGAAGACACCAGATCAGAAGTTCAATTGACATCTCTCTCTCTTTCTCCTATATTTTATCTTTGTTTTTCCACGTGACAATTAGAAAATCTGAGGAAATGTCTTATGTCCAGCCTTGTCCAAAAGCCAAAAATCTAGTTCATGTTTTTTTGAGACCCAAGAATTATCACCTTAACCAGAATTCCATAATAAAGAGAAAAAGTAAATAATGGCAACCGAAAATTGCCCAAACCCAGAAAATCCCAAACATCAACTGAACTTGAGCAGATGTTTCTTTCTTTTTAAAAAAGTGTATGTTTAATGTTAAAAGGAGGACAGGTACCCTCCTTTTGATAGGGGGCACCTATAATGTAATAGAGCACCTGAATTAATCTGAAAATAATATTGTTTTATTTGTCACTGAGCAAAAAAATAATGAGATTAGAAGTCAGGAAAATGGTGACTTAGCCAGGCAGTGTGGAGAGGGCCGGAGGGAGACCTTTTATCGCTGCATTTCAATTTTATTAGATTGTGATCAAGAGGGTTCTCACTATGTTAATTGTGTGGAATTTTTTTTTAATTTTTTTTATTGCTTAAAGTATTA
>NW_005372077.1:537-821 GCF_000412655.1 Myotis brandtii | reverse complement strand
GGGTTTTATATATATAGATGACAAAGGTTAAAGACAGTGAGAGAATGTTAAATGCAGCTAAGAAGAGACAGTTATTTATCTACAAGGGAGTTCTTATAAGTCTGTCAGTTGATTTCTCAGCAGAAACCCTATAGGCCAGAAGAGATTGGCATGAAATATTCAAAGTGATGAGAACAAAGACCTGCAACCAAGACTACTCTATCAGCAAGCATAATTATTTAAAACTAGGGGCTCAGTGCATGAGTTCGTGCACCTTGAAAGGTACTGTGGGCTGCGAGGCTGCG
>NW_005372077.1:0-527 GCF_000412655.1 Myotis brandtii | reverse complement strand
CCCCCCCCCCTAGCCCCTGTCTGCTGGCAGCCCTGCTCCCGCTGCCGCCACTCCCATGCGCTGATGGCACGTGGCCCTGCTCACACCTGCTGACAGCACGGAGCTCTTGAGGCTGGCACCAGCAGCGAATGTGAGCGGGCCTGGTGCCATCAGCCAGTGTGAGCAGTGGCTGCTGGCCCCGATTGCCCCTCAGGAGCAGGGGGAGGGGGAGAAGCCCTAAGGGGTGATCTTGGCCATCAGCCGCCACTCACACCTGCTGACAGCACTGAGCGACTAGGGCCAGGCACTGGCAGCAGGTGTGAGTGGAGGGTCTGGTGCCAGCGGCAGGTGTGAGCACTGGGCAGGACCGCAGGAGCAAAGAATTTTCAGTAACCACCAGAGGCTCGCCCCGATGACAGCGATTGGTGCCCCACCTTGGTCTGGTGCCCCCGCTCACCTGCTCTACCATCCCACTGCGGCTGACGCCCGCCATGTTACATGCATGCCCCCTGTGGTCAGCGCACGTCATAGTGACTGGTTGTTTGGTT
>NW_005372076.1:0-807 GCF_000412655.1 Myotis brandtii | reverse complement strand
GAAACCCTCATTTTTATGTGAAATCCCTCAGTGTTTAGATGGCAGCTCACGTTTTTAGAATGCCGTGTGGGCATGTCTGACCTAAGGCCAGTGTGGGACCAACTTGTGGACTCCCTGGAGCCACGCCCGCCCAGGACCCCTCTAGCTGGCCCCAGCTCTCCCCTGTGGGCCGCACTCACCGGCTGGGCCTGTGGGCCTTCTTCGGGGCCCTGGGTGGGCGAGAGGGATAGCGTCAGGGAGGAAGTCCTCATTCCAGGGCGGTGGGGTGCTCTGGGGGACCGGCAGGTCATTGTCTGGGCTTGAGGGACGCTCTGCTGCTTCCAGCAGGAGAACCTGGGCCAGAGAAGGCAGAGGGTCAGGCCTGGGCCAGGCCAGGGACACATGTGGACAGGGAGAGTGCCCCATGAGACCTGCAGCTGCCCCTGCTGGGTCGGGGTCACCCTCCTCAGTGGGACCCCCACTGCCCTGGCCGGATGCTCTCCCACCCCTACCCTCCTGTCCTTCCCGTTTCAGGAGAGCCCTCCTGGACCCTCAGGCTCAAGCAGGTCCCCACTGGACACTTTCAGAGCCCCTGAACATATTTTCTAGAGGGGCCATCGCTGGGTTTGGGGATCTGAGTAATGACCATGGTCACCTCCACCTCACTAGCTCCTCACAAGGGGGGGGACTGGGTGTGCTTGTCCCCCCACGTTGCCTGGCTCAGGGCACAAATACACGGTCAGGGGATGTTTGTGGATGGATGGATGGATGGATGGATGGACGAATGCAGAGATGGAAGGTGGGAAGGAGGGAGGAAAATGAGAGAAA
>NW_005372075.1:319744-321323 GCF_000412655.1 Myotis brandtii | reverse complement strand
TTTTTTTTTTATATAAAGATGTTATAATGGTGTACTTTGCACCATTATTTCTACTTTTATTTTTTTAAATACATTTTTGTTGATTTTCAGCGAGGAAGGGAGAGGGAGAGAGAGAGAGATAGAAACATCAATGACCAGAGAGTATAATTGATCAGCTGCCTCCTGCACACCCCCTATTGGGGATCGAGCGCTCAACCCGTGCACGTGCCCTTGACCGGAGTCGAACCCAGGACCCTTCAGTCCACAGGCTGGCGCTCTATCCACTGAGCCAAACCAGCTAGAGCTGGGCATCCTTGTCTTGTTCCTGTTCTTAGGTGAAATGGTTTTAGTTTTTGCCCATTGAGTATGATGTTGGCTGTAGGTTTGTCTTACAAGGCTTTTATTATGTTGAGGTATGATCCGTCTATTCCCACTTTGCTGAGAGTTTTTATCAAGAAAGGGTGTTGGATTTTGTCAAATGCTTTTTCTACATCAATCAATATGACTATGTGATTTTTATCTCTCAGTTTGTTTATATGATGTATCACTTTTATTGATTTGCGGATATTGTACTATCCTTGCAACCCTGGGATAAATCCTACTTAGTTATGGTGTATAATCTTTCTGATTTAATGCTGGATCCGATTTGCTAGAATTTTGTTGAGGATTTTGGCATCTATGTTCATGAGGGATATTGGCCTGTAATTCTCTTTCTTTGTGTTGTCTTTCCCTGGTTTTGGTATTAGGGTAATGCTGGCTTCATAGAATGATCTTGGAAGTGTTCCTTCCTCTTGAATTTTTTGCAATAGTCTGAGGAGGATAGGTTTTAGTTCTTTGAAGGTTGATAAAACTCCTCTGTCCTGTGAAGCCGTCTGACCCAGGCTTTTGTTTGCTGGAAGCTTTTTGATGACTGCTTCAATTTCCTCCATAGTTATCAGCCTATTGGGATTTTTAGATTCTTCCTGATTGAGTTTTGGAAGGTTTTATTATTCTAGGAATATGTCCATTTCCTCTAGGTTGTCTAGTTTGTTGGAATGGAGTTGTTCATAGTATTTTTTTTATAATCCTTTGTATTTCTGTGGAGTCTGTTTTTATTTCGCCTCTTTCATTTCTCATTTTGTTTATTTGGGTCCTCTCTCTTTGCTTCTTGGCGAGCTTGGCTAGAGATTCATCAATCTTGTTCACCCTTTCAAAGAACTAGCTCTTGGTTTCATTGATCTTTTGTATTTTTTTTTTTGGTCTCTATGTCATTTATTTTTGTTCTGATCTTTATTATCTCTTTCCTTCTGCTCACTCTGGGCTTTTCTTTTTAAAAAAATCATTTATCCATTCTCAGCTATTTTTTTACATGCAATAAACCTTAATATTTCAAGAAAAACTATCTTAAATATAATAATGTTGCCGAAACCGGTTTGGCTCAGTGGATAGTGCGTCGGCCTGCGGACTGAAGGGTCCCAGGTTCGATTCCGGTCAAGGGCATGTACCTGGGTTGCGGGCACATCCCCAGTGGGAGGTGTGCAAGAGGCGGCTGATCGATGTTTCTCTCCCATCGATGTTTCTGACTATCTATCTCTCTCCCTTCCTCTCTGTAAAAAAATCA
>NW_005372075.1:314683-319175 GCF_000412655.1 Myotis brandtii | reverse complement strand
TTTTTTCATACTGTTGAGCATTTTTAACATCATTACTCTGAACTCTGTTTCAAATAAATTTCTTATCTCTGCTTCATTTATCTCTTCTTCTGAAGAATTCTCTCGTTTTTTCATTTGGGAGTTGTTTCTTTGTTTCCTCATTTTGGTTGTCTGTTTGGGTCTGTGCTATGTATTAGTTAGATCCTTTACACCTCTCAGTCTCCAGTACAGGACAGTGTTAAAGGCTGTTTCTGACTAATTGGATCAGGCAAAGACTCAAAGCCTTCAGAGACCGCCTCTGTCTATAGACTAATAGGATTCTAACTTGAATTGCCCCCAGGCAATCATCCTCAGGTGTGGTGAGTTTTTTTCAACAGGGTGGGGCAGTTGCTTCTGCCTGGAGGCTAATTGTTACTTTTAATCTCTTAAGTGGCCTCAGGGCAAGGTGTTTTCCAATAGGGTGTGTTGACTGTCTTCCCCCCAGGCAAGGCAGATGTCTATGTGGGAAAGATGTCTTCCTCTGTGTGAGGGAATGACTCAGCCCAGGAAACTTGGGGTGTCTGCCTTCTGAGCTCTACCCCCCAAGTCCCCAGTCCTGGGTCTGCTCTCACAGCTCCAGTTCACTTCACCCTCCCTCTGCCAGAGCACAAGGTGGGTGGCTCCACAGGGAATTTTTGTGCATTGGCCCTTTAAGAGGGTGCCTGAATTTTCAGCTGCCACTCCTTGGCAGACAGCACCCCACTGCTTTTTGCAGCTAGATGTTATGTGGGTACCCTCCTCAGTTTGGTGGTCTCTGCTGGGGAGCCCTGCTTGGGGATTAGATCCCAGAGTTCTCAGTGGCACCCCCCACAGCTGAGATATCTTTCTGGGACTTCAGTTGCCGTCTGTGGGTGCCCGGCCAGCCCTTTCGGGCCTCCACCTCTCCTACCAGTCTCTATGCGGTTTCCTCCTTCAGTCCTATCAGGGTTCTCTGGGTTTTTATTGTTGCTCTCTTTCTAATTCTTTAAATTGTAGAGTTAGAGAATTTATTGCCATTTTTTCTTGTTTTTTGAGATAGGCCTGTAGAGCTATAAATTTCACTCTCAGGACTGCTTTTACTCTGTCCCATAGATTTTGGATTGTTGTGTTTTCATTGTCATTAGTTTCCAGGGTGTTTTAAATTTCTTATTTGATCTCTTTGGTAACCCAATCATTGTTTAATAGCATGCTATTCAGCTTCCAAGTGTTTGAATTTTTTTGATTGTTTTTATTGTAGTTTATTTATAATATTATACCATTGTGGTCTGAGAAGATGCTTGATATAATTTCAATCTTCTTGAATTTGGAGAGACTTTGCCTGTGACCCAATATGTGATCTACCTTTGAAAATGTCCCATGTGCCCTTAAGAAGCATGTATATTCCGTGACTTTGGGGTGAAATGTTCTGAAGATGTCAATTAAGCCCATTTGATCTAGTGAGTCATTTAAGATTGCTGTTTCTTGCTGATTTTTTGTTTAGAGGATTTATCCAGTGATGTCAGTGGGGTATTAAAGTCCTCTACTATGTTTGTGTTGCTGTCAATCTCTCCCTTCATATCTTCCAGGAGGTTTTTTTTTAAATGTATTTGGGTGCTTCTGCATTGGGTACATGTATGTTACCAGGGTTATATCCTCTTGCATCGATCCCTTTAGTATAATGAAGTGGTCTTCCTTATCTCTTGTTATGTCCTTCACTTTGAGATCTATTTTGTCAGATATAAGTATTGCTACCCCAGCTTTTTTCTCATTTCCATTTGCCTGAAAGATATTTTTCCATCCATTCACTTTCAGTCTGTGTGAGTCCCTTGTTCTGAGGTGGGTCTCTTGTAGACAGTATATGTATGGGTCATGTTTTCTTATCCATTCAGCCACTCGATGCCTTTTGATTGGAGCATTTAGTCCATTTACATTTTTTTTAAAATATATTTTATTGATTTTTTTACAGAGAGGAAGGGAGAGGAATAGAGAGTTAGAAACATCGATGAGAGAGAAACATCGATCAGCTGCCTCCTGCACAACCCCTACTGGGGATATGCCCGCAACCAAGGTACATGCCCTTGACTGGAATCGAACCTGGGACCCTTCAGTTCACAGGCTGAGGCTCTATCCACTGAGCCAAACTGGTCAGGGCTAGTCCATTTACATTTTAAGTTATTATTGATAGGTACTTGTTTGTCGCCATTTTTATTTTTTGTGCCTGTGTTCCTTCTTCTCTTTTTCTTTTTTCTTTTTAACCAGTCCCTTTAGCATTTCTTTCATTGCTGGCTTGGTAGTGATAAACTTGATTGGGTGTTTTTTGCTTCTTCACATTCCAAATCATTGATTTGATTCTCAGCATCCTGTACTTTACTGTTGATTTCCTGTAAATTATTTTTCACTTCAGTTAGTATATAGTTTATTTCTGACTGGTTCTTTTTTATGGTTCTTTTCATGCTGTTGAAGTTCACACTAAGTTTCTTGAAGTTCTCACTAATTTCCTTGAGCATTCTTATAACCAGTTTTGAACTCTGTATCTGGTAGTTTGCTTTTCCCCATTTCATTTAATTATTTTTCTGGAGATTTCTCCTGTTCTTTCATTTGTGACATGTTTCTTTATCTCCACATTTTGGCTACTTCCCTGTGTTTGTTTCTATGTACTAGGTAAAGCTGCTATGTCTCCTGGAATTGATAGAGTGGCTTGAGTAGTAGGTGTTCTGTAGGGCCCAGTGGCTCGGCCTCCTGTCACCTGAGCTGGGCACTCTAGGTGTGTCCCTGTGTAGGTTGTGTGCACTGTCCTGTTGAGCCTGCATTGTTGTTGAAGTCACTAGGAGATACTGACCCCCAGGCCCATCGGCTGTGAGGACGATCTGTGACTACAGCAGAAGAGCTGCTGTGTAGGAGATGCCCCTGTGGAGCAGGACTTGCTTCAGTGGAGCTTTGGGGCTCACTGAGTCTGCCCCTTGAGTGTGTCACTTCTGGATGTGATAGGGTTGTAATGTGGCATTGTCTGAAGCTGTCTACTGGGTACACTGGCTCAGGGGCCTCCCAGGAGGTGTAAATTCAGCCACCGTCTGGGGCCTCCAAACACTAGCTAGAGTGAATGGCTGCTACTTGAATTGGACTTGGTGGTGCCAGGAAAGACCAAGCTGTGAATCAACGTGGGCTGCTGTTAGTGCCTGGCCTAGGGCAACTTAGCAAGAGGTAGGGGATATGCAGAGACCAGATGCTGCTTGTTAGAGATTTTAGGGAAGTAAGAGAGACTATTTGTATGGAAATGCCACTGGAAATGGCTTGAATGAGCCTGCAGGTTGTGTGAAGCAGAGTCCCAGGGAATCACCAGGACAGAGTGAAAATGTGTGACAGGTTGATGGAGACTCAGATATGGTGCCTTATCTATCAGCTGCTGGTGGTGGTGGTGGTGGTGGTGGGGCACTCAGCAAAGAAACAATGGCCTCAGCCAGGACTTTTTTTATGGCATAAAGCTGACCCCCTGCCAGGCAATTTAGTTCCTTCCTATATGTCCCTGATCTCTTTCAAGTGGCTGCCCCACACTGGAGCTCAAAGGGAGTGAGTCTGAGTAAGTCCATGAGTGGGCCCTTTAAGAGGAATTGCCCGGGACACCAGCAGCCTCCATGTCTCTCAGCCACAATCCCTGCTGGATTTTACAGCCCAAAAATATGGGGACTTCTCTTCTAAGCTCTGAAACCCTTGGCTGGGAGGGAGGGTGGGTATGTGTGGGGATGGGCCCCCTTGCTCTCAGGGGGGAAACCTCCATATCTGAGATGTCCCTCCCGGTTTTAAATGTCACACGTGGGTGTGGAGCCAGCCCATTCCACATCTCTGTCCCTCCTACCAGTCTTGATGTGGCTTCTTCTTTAATTCCCTAGTTGTAGCTAGATTTTAGGCAGTTCTGAAAGATGGTTTTTCTGAAGTTTCATTGTATTTTTGATGTGGTTGTGGGAGGATTTGAATACTACTTTTACCTATGCCACCATCTTAACCGGAATGGTTTCATCAATATTTTGTATGCTCTCAAGGCTTTATTTTGTGTATTCTTGCTCTGATATATATTATTTTCTTCAACTCACTTTTGGATTTATTTTAAAAATATATATTTTTATTGATTTCAGAGAGGAAGAGAGAGGGATAGAGAGATAGATACATGAATGATAAGAGAGAATCATTGATTGGCTGCCTCTTGCATGCCCCACATTGGGGATCGAGCCACAGCCCAGGCATGTGCCCCTACTGGGAATTGAACCATTATCTCTTGGTCAACACTCAACCATGGAGCCACACTGGCTGGGCTGGGCTTTGTTTATCATTCTTTTTCTAGTACCTTTAAGTGTAAAATTAGATTTTTTTTTCATGTTTCTTCAGGTAGGCCTGTAATGCTATGAATTTCCCTCTTTGGACTGCTTTCATTGCATCCCATAGATTTGGGGTTGTTGTGCTCTCATTTGCATTAATTTCAAGATATTTTCTGATTTCATCATTGATGTCATTGTTAACCCAT
>NW_005372075.1:305698-314496 GCF_000412655.1 Myotis brandtii | reverse complement strand
TTTTTTTTGTCTGGAAGATCTATCCAGTGATGTCACTGGGGTGTGAAAGTCCCCTAATATGACTGTGTTACTGTTAATCTCTCCCTTAAAGTCCATCAAGGGTTTTTAAAAATATATTTGGGTGCTCCTATATTGGGTGCACACATGTTTACAAGGGTTATATTTTCTTGTTAAATCATTCCCTTTAGTATTATGTAGAGGCCTTCTTTGTTTCTTGTTATGGTCTTTGTTTTGAAGTCTTTAACCTTTCTTTTATTGGTCTGGAAAGCTGTTTATTTCACCTTCAATTTTAAATGATAGCCTCGCTGGATACAGTAGTCTTAGATACAGTAGTCTTGCTTTTCATTACTTTGAATACCTCATGCGGTTCCCTTCTGGCCTGAAGTATTTCTATTGAGAAGTCAGCTGACGTTCTAATGGGAACTCCTTTGTAAGTAATTTTCTTTCCCTCTCCTTTGGTCTTTAATATTCTTTCTTTGTCTTTAATGTTTGCCATTTTAATTATGATGTGTCTAGGTGTGGGTCTCTTTGGGTTCATCTTGTTTGGGACTCTCTGTGCCTTCTGAACTTGAGTGAATTTCTTTCACCAGGTTGGGGAAGTTTTCTGTCATTATTTCTTTAAAAAGGTTCTCTGTTCCTTGCTCACATTCTTCTCCTTTTGGTATTCCTATAATGTGGATGTTGTTGCATTTCGTGTTGTTCCAGAGCTCCCTTAAGCTATCCTCCTGCTTTTTAATTCTTTTTTTCTATTGCTTCTCTAATTAGGTATTTATTTTACCTTGTCTCCAAACTCACTGATTTGATCCTCTGCTCCATCGAATCTACTTTTAATTCCTTCCAGTGTGTTCTTGATGTCAGATATATTATTCTTCATTTCTGTCTGGTTCTTGTTCATGACCTCTATTTCCTTTTTCATGAAAAATAAAATTTAAAAAAAGAAGAAAAAGAGAGAATAAGGGATTAAGAACCTATTTGAAAAAATGATTGAAAACTTCCCTAACCTGGTGAAGGAAAAAGACACCCAAGTCCAGGAAGCACAGGAAGTTGCAAACAAGATGAAACCACAAAGTCCTACACCAAGACACATCATAGTTAAAATGGCAAAGGTAAAAGTAAAGAAAAATTTAAAAGCAGCAAGAGAAAGACAGTTAGTTGCCTACAAAGGCATTCCCATTAGACTGTCAGCTGATTTCTCAACAGAAACACTTCAGGCTGGAAGGATTTGGCATGAAATATTCAAAGTGGTGAAAAGTAAGGACATACAACCAAGAGTACTTTACCCAGCAAGGCTATTATTTAAAGTTGAAGGATAAATAAAAAACTTCCCAGAAAATAAAAAACTAAAGGAGTTTGTTACTACCAAAGTAATATTGCAAGAAATGTTAAAGGGCCTTTTTGAAGAATAAGGAGGAGGAGGAGAAGAAGAAGAAGAAAGAAGAAGAGAGGAACATAGTTATAAAGAAGAAAGTGTCAATAAATGTATACCAATCAATAACCACTTTATTTTTTTATATATTTTTATTGATTTCAGAGAGGAAGGGCAAGGGAAAGAGAGAAAAAAATCAATGATGAGAGAGAATTATTCATTGGCTACCTCCTGCTCGGTTCACACTGAGGACCGAGCCCAAGAGCCGGGCATATGCCCTGACTGGGAATAGAACCACAATCTCTAGATTCATAGGTCAATGCTAAACCCTGTAGCCATGCCAGCCAGGCTCAAAAATCACTTTAAATGTAAATGGCCTAAATGCTCCAATCAAAAGGCTTAGGGTAGCTGAACGAATAAGAAATTAAGAGACCCACCTAGGAATGGGTGATACACACAGACTAAAAGTAAAGGGATAGAAAAAGATATTTCATGCAAATGGAAATTTTAAAAAGTTGAAATAGCAATACTTATATCTGACAAAATAGACTTTGAAACAAAGGCAATAATAAGGGACAAAGAAGGATGCTACATAATGATAAAGGAGTGATACAACAAGAGGATATAACTCTTATGAACATTCATGCACCCAACATAGGAGAACCTAAATATATAAACCAAATGTTGATTAACATAATGGGAGAGATCAACATTAATACAGTCATATTAGGGGACTTTAACACACCATTAGTACTGATGAATAGATCTTCCATATAGAAAATCAACAAGGAAATAGCAGGCTTAAATGACACATTAGATCAAATGGATTTCATTGACATCTTCAGAGTACTTCACCCTAAAGCAGCAGTATATACATTGTTTTCAGGAGCACATGAAACATTTTCTAGGATAGACCACA
This sequence comes from Myotis brandtii, assembly GCF_000412655.1. Taxonomy (NCBI): domain Eukaryota; kingdom Metazoa; phylum Chordata; class Mammalia; order Chiroptera; family Vespertilionidae; genus Myotis; species Myotis brandtii. The sequence goes on along the minus strand of NW_005372075.1, from coordinate 312,211 downwards.
TGTTAGGACACAAAACAAGTCTCAATACATTTAAGAAATTGAAATCATATCATCTTCTCTGACCAAAATGGTATGAAACTAGAAATCAATAACAAGAGAAAAACTGAAAAACACACAAAGACATGGAGTCTAAATAACATACTACTAAACAATGAATGGGTCAACAACAAGATCAAGAGAACAATCAAAAGATTCTTTGAAACAAATGAAAATGAGAACACAACAACCCAAAATGATGGGACATAGTGAAAGCAGTCCTAAGAGGAAAACTCATAGCATTACAAGCCTACCTCAAGAAACAAGAAAAATCCCAAGTAAACAATCTAACCATATACTTAAAGGAACTAGAAAAGGAACAAAACAACAACAAAAAGACCAAAGTGGGTAAAAAGAAGGAACTAAACAATGGAGTCAAGACAGTCTCTTCAATAAATGGTGTTGGGAAAATTGGACAGATACATGCAAAAAGATGAAACCAGACCACCAACTCACACCATACAATAAAAATACTAGAAGAATCCAAAGGCAACAAAATCTCAGACCTATGCCGAAGCAATTTCTTCACCGATACAGATCCTAGGGCATTGGAAACTAAAGAGAAAATAAACAAATGGGACTACATCAAAATAAAAAGTTTCTGCACAGCAAAAGAAACCATCAACAAAACAACAAGAAAGCCCACTACATGGGAGAACATATTTGCCAACATTATATCTGATAAGGGCCTAATCTCCAACATTTATAGGGAACTCATACAACTTAACAAAAGGAAGATAAACAATCCAATCAAAAAATGGGCAAAGGACCTAAATAGACACCTTTTAAAAGAGGACATTCAGAAAGCCAAGAGACATATGAAAACATGCTCAAAGTCACTAATCATCCGAGAGATGCAAATCAAAACAACAATGAGGTACCATCTCACACCTGTCAGACTGGCTATCATCAACAAATCAACAAATGACAAGTGCTGGAGAGGATGTGGAGAAAAAGGAACACTTGTGCACTGCTGGTGGGAATGCAGACTGGTGCAGCCACTATGGAAGACAGTATGGAGTTTCCTCAAAAAACTGGAAATGGAACTCCCATTTGACCCTGTGATCCCACTTCTAGGAATATATCCCAAGAAGCCAGAAACACCAATCAGAAAGGATATATGCACCCCTATGTTCATAGCAGCACAATTCACCATAGCTAAGATTTGGAAACAGCCTAAGTGCCCATCAGCAGATGAATGGATTAGAAAACTGTGGTACATCTACACAATGGAATACTACACTGTGGTAAAAAAGAAGGAACTCTTGCCTTTTGCGACAGCATGGATGGAACTGGAGAGCATTATGCTAAGTGAAATAAGCCAGTCAGAGAAAGATAAGTATCATATGATCTCACTCATATGTGGAATAAAATGAACAAAATAAACTGATGAACAAAATAGATCCAGAGACATAGAAGCATGCAACAGACTGTGGAATCTCAAAGGGAAGAAGGGAGTGGGTGGGGAGAAATTAACCAGAGGACTTACATGCATTTTTGCAGTAACCCATGGACACAGACAATAGTGGGTGCAGGCCTGGTGGGGTGGTAGGTGTTAGGTGGAAGGGTCAATGGGGTAAAAAGAGGACATCTGTAATACTTTTAACAATAAGGATCAATTTTATGAAAAGAAAGGGAAACTAAGAAAACAATACCATTTACAATTGCACCAAAAAACACCTAGGAAGTAATTTAATCAGGAAGGTAAATATGTGTATCTGAAAAATTATGACACTGAAAAAAAATTTGAAGATACAAATAAGTGAAAGTATATATTGTGTTCATGGATAATTAAGAATTAACATAATTAAAATGTCCATACTACCCAAAGCAGTCTACAGATTCAATGCTATTCCTATCAAGATACCAATGGCATATTTCACAGAACTAGAACAAATATTCCAAAAATTTATATTGAGCCACAAAAGACCCTGAATAGCCATAGAAATCTTTAGAAAGAAGAACAAAGTTAGAGGAATCACACTACTTGATATCTAAATATACTACAAGGTTATAATAATCAAAACAGCATGGTACTGGCATAAAAGCAGACCTTAAATCAATGGAACAGCATAGAGAGCCTAGAATAAAACCCTCACCAGGCCAGCTGGTGTGGCTCAGTGGTTGAGCATCAACCTATGAACCAGGAGGTCACGGTTTGATTCCTGGTCAGAGCACATGCCTGGTTGCAGGCTCAATCCCCAGTGTGGGGCATGCAGGAGGCAGCCAATCGATGATTCTCTTTCATTCTTGATGTTTCTACCTCTTTTTCCCTCTCCCTTCCTCTCTGAAATCAATAAAAATATATTTTAAAAAATAATATTAAAGGAGAAAAATGAAACACTGTTGGACTTGAAACCATAAAAATTCATGAAGAAACCATAGACAGTAAAACCTTGGACATTTCTTGTAGCAATATTTTTTTCTCATCTCCTCAGACAAGGGAAAGAAAAGAGAAATTTTAAAAAGGGGACAACATCAAACTAAAAAGTTTTTGCACAACAAAGGAGACCATAACAAAATGAAAACAACTCACTGAATAGAAATACATATTTGTTAATGATACATCTCATAAGGGGTTCATATCCATAATTTATGAAGAACTTATATAACTTCCAACAAAAAATATCCATTTAATAAAATGGGTAAAGAACCTGCAAAGACACTTCTTCAAAGAAGAAATACAAATAGCCAATAGACATATGAAAATATGCTCAATGTTGCTAATCTTCAGGGAAATGCAAATTAAAACTACAATGCGATATCACCTCACATTTGTCAGACTGTCATCAATAAATCAACAAACAACAAGTGTTGGCGAAGATATGGAGAAAAGGGAACCTTCATGCACTGTTGGTGGGAATACAGATTGGTGCAGCCACTGTGTAATGCAGTATGAAGTTGCCTCAAAAAATTAGAAATGGCCCTAACTGATTTGGCTCAGTGGATGGAGCATTGGCCTGCGGACTGAAGGGTCCCAGGTTTGATTCCAGTCAAGGGCATGTACCTTGGTTGCGGACACATCCCCAGTAGGGAGTGTGCAGGAGGCAGCTGATCGATGTTTCTCTCTCATCGATGTTTCTAACTCTCTATCCCTCTCCCTTCCTCTCTGTAAAAAATCAATAAAATATATTTTTAAAAAAATTAGAAATGGAACTACCTAGTGACCAAGCAATTCCACTTCTGGGATTTTATGCAAAGAAAAGTGAAAAACTAATTTGAAAGATTATATGCACCTCTATGTTCTCTGCAGCATTATTTACAATAGCCAAGGTTGGAAGCAGCCAACAGGCCTATCAGTAGATGAGAGGATAAAAAAGCTGTGTATTACATTTACACAATGGAATACTTCTCAGCTACCAAAAAGAAGGATCTTATCTGTTGTGACAGCATGGATGGACTTGGGCAATATTATGCTAACTGAAACACACCAGTCAGAGAAAGATGAATACCATATGATTCCACTTATACTAATATGTGGGATCTAACAAACGAAATATACTACAAATAAAAGAGAAACAGACTTATTGCTGTCAGAGCAGCGGGGCTAAGGGGATTAGGTTAAAAAGGTGAAAGGATTAAAGAAAAAAAAAAAAAAAGCAGCCCTGGCTGGTTATCTCAGTGGTTAGAATGTTGAACCCTGGACTAAAGGGTCACAGGTTCAATTCCTAGTCAACAGCATGTGCCTGGGTTGCAGGCTTGATCGCCAGCCCCCAGTTGGAGTGCATGTGGGAGGCAACCAATCAATGTGTGTCTCTCATATCGATGTTTCTCTCTGTGTGTCTATCCCCTCCCCTTCACTCTCTCTAAAAAAATAAAAAATAAAAATCAATGCAAAAAAATAATCTTGGGTGAGGATTAACAACAACAACAAAAATAGACAGAAAACAGTATGGTCATTACCAGAGAAAAACTGAGGTAGGGCTAGTCAAGAGAGGCTGAAAGGTTCTGTAAATGGTGATGAAAAGAGACAGGACTTGACTCCAAAATGGCAGCACAGTAGGGAAGCTACACTGAGTCTCCCAGGACCGATCTAGAATTACCATCGATACAGAAAAGCATCCTGAATAATCAGCTGAAGGCTAGCTGGAGAGAACCGATAACCAAGAATGAAAAGTGGAGACCGCACAGAGATTGGTAGGAAGTGCAAAGGTGCAAAAGGGCTGGCCGGGCTCCCACAGACAGCACTGACATTCTGGAGGGATATCTCAGCAGTGGGAGGTGCCACCTGAAAACTCTGGGGTCTAAACCCTAATCTGGGTTGCCCAACCCAGATCACCAGAAAGGTGCCCACATAACATCTGGCTGTGAAAAGCAGCAGGGTTGCTGTCTGTCAGGGAGAGACAGCTGGAAATGCTGGCACCCACTTAAAGGTCCAATGCACAAAATTGTGTGTGCAGCCACTCACCTTGGGGTTCAGCAGAGGGAGGGCAGAGTGGACTACAGCTGCGTGAGGAAAATCTAGGGTTGGGGGCTGTGGGGTTAGAGGTTGGAAAGCAGCTGCCCGGGTCTTCTGTGCTGAGTCAGTCCCCCAAACTGCAGAGGGCATCTTCCTCCAGCATATCTTTACCGTCCAGGCAGCTTTTGCCTGAGGGAAAGCAATTACCCTACCCTGGTGTAAAACCTATGGCCCATCCTCTGGCATCTATGTCTTGCTGTGGTCAATGGGCTGAGGCTAATCAAGACTGAATAACAATCAAACTGCAGGCAGAGGTGGATCTCTAGAGTTTTGAGTCTTTGTCTGATCTTTTTCTGGTCCCAGAGCTAGGTAAAGCAGACCCTGGTGCACAGCTTGGTCCTTTACAAAGGCACCAAGCACCAGCAGAGGGAGCCATAACTTGTGGATTGCTGATATCTCCAAACAAGGTACTCAGGGCCAGTCACAAACAGCATCTGACATTGTCCTGCACTAGAGACTGGGAGTCATAACAGGTCTACCTAATACACAGAAACAAACCCAAACAGGCAGCCCATATGGGGAGACAAAAAAAGCCCCAAAGTAAACAGCAAGAGAATTCTCCAGAAGAGGAAATAAATGAAATAAAGATAAGAAATTTATCAGGCATAGAGTTCAGAATAATGATGGCAAAGTTGCTCAACAGCATGAGAAAAGATACAGCAACTATTAAGAATGGCATAGCTCTAATAAAGAACACAGTGGAAGGAACACACAGCAGATTAGGAGAAGCCAAGGATCGAATCAGTGAATTAGAAGACAGGGTAGAATAAATCACTCAATTAAAAGAAAAAGCAATTTAAAAATAGGAGGACAGTTCAAGGGAGCTGTGGGACATGAAAAGTAACAATATTTCCATCACAGGAGTGCCAGAAGGGGAGGAAAGTGAGCAATAGATAGAGAAGGTGTTTGAAGAAATAATGGCAGAAAACGTCCCTAACCTGGTGAAGGAAAAGGTCACACAAGTCCAGGAGGCACGGAGAGTCCCAAGCAAGAAGAACCCAAACAGGCCCAAACCCAGACACATGTTAATTAAAATGCCAGAAATTAAAGACAAAGAGAGAATCTTAAAGGCAGCAAGAGAAAAGAAAAACTGTTACCTACAAAGGAGCTCCCATGAGGCTGTCATCTGATTTCTCATCAGAAACTCTACAGGCCAGAAGGGAATGGCATGAAGTACTCAAGGTAATCTACTTATATAAAAACCCTGGGTGTACATCACGACCAGAGGCGCGACCAAGTGGAAGGAAGTCAGTCCTGCAGGGGTTGTCTTGGAAACGACTGCACCCTCCCCTGAGCTGTTTCCGGTAAGGGCAAGGTTTGAGGCAGAAACATGCCCTTGGAGTGCGGAGGAATATCTTTATAAAGTGTGCCATGCCAGCACGGCCAAGGGTGACACTGAGTGGGGGCGGCTAAAAGGCTTAGAAAAGACAGACAGGAGAGTGAAAGCTGGGTCTCAGTGGGACACTGCTTCTCTGAGAAACAGCGACCATGCCCACAGCTGTGTCTTTATTTTATAGCAGATGCCACGAGGCAAAGTAAGGGCATGACCAAGATGTTTACAACATTCTCCTGGGTTTCAATCCTACTCAACTACATGCACCTGAACTCTTGCAAGCCTACATCACTCAGGCACATGGGGCCACATGTTCGGACCATAGGTTCAAGCTTACAACTATAGCTGTTGGCTATAATTGTGCTGGGAGGGCTTTGCCCTCCAAGCTGGGACTAGCACGTGGCAATGAGAGGACTGTGCCCTCTCATCAGTCCAAGGCTTGAACCTGTCCTAAACACTGTAGCGGCTCCCCACAATAAAGTTTTAGTACATTATATTAGAGGTTGTGGTGGTACTGTTTTACCCACAGCATCTATAGGAATTGCTGCAAATTTACTTTTCAGTGGAAGCACTTTTCATTCCCAATATAAATTACCCATTCCACTAAATGAAACTTCAATTTCTAGACTCGATATAAACAGTTAAGTTGCTAAAACTATTAAAAAGGCCCAACTTCTCATTATTG
>NW_005372075.1:293827-304922 GCF_000412655.1 Myotis brandtii | reverse complement strand
TTTGTCCCCATGTGACACTGGCCTCCCATTTAAATTGATTCAACAACAGTTTCCCGTGATGCCAGCATTTGTGATGACTATTAATAAATCACAAGGACAAACTCTAGACAAAGTAGGCATATTCTTACCTCAACCCATTTTTGCAGATGGTCAGTTAGATGTTGCTTTGTCTTGAGTTTGAAGAGCATGTGACATTAAAGTTAAAGTTCTAAATACTTCAGCACAAGGGAAATTAGTCAAGCACTCTGAAAGTGTTTTCGCTCTTAATGTGGTGTATAGGGAGATATTAGAATAAGTTTCATCACTTTATCAGTCATTGTTTGCATCACTGTTGTTTTTATATCATGTTTTTGTTGTTTTTATGTCATGCCTCTGTTGTTGTTATATCCTTTTGTTACTGTTTATTTATTAATAAATTTATATATTTTTTCATATACATTTTACTAATTTCCTTTCATCTCTCACACTTCTATTATAGAGAAAGGGCAAATAGCAATATTAAAATATTTCTGCTAGAAAAAAAAACAAGAAAAAAAAATAAAATAAAATATTTCCGCTAATTAATTCCCTTTTAATGTGCACGAATTTCGTGCACCAGGCTACTACTCCTATATAATAGCCCAGCAACCCAACAGCGGAACAACCAAAACAACCAGTTCACCAGTAGCTATGATGTGTACTGACCACCAGGGGGAAGACGCTCAACTCAGGAGCTGCCCCCTGGTGGTCAGTGCACTCCCACAGTGGGAACACCGCTGGGATGACCCAGATGAGCAGCACTCCCGCAGGTGGGCTGATCCCCGCAGGCCATGCCCCCCACCAGTGCACGAATCCCGTGCACTGGGCCTCTAGTGGAAAATAAGGACCTAAAATCAAGATTACTACATCCAGCAAGGTTATCATTTAAAATAGACGGTGAAATAAAGAGCTTTCTACCCAGACAAAATAAAGGCTAAAGGAGTTTGTCAACACCAAACCAGCACTGCAAGTAATGCTAAAAGGACTGTTGTAATGAGAAGAAGAAACAGAGATAGAAGCTAGGCACACAGAATTAAAATGGCAATAAATAAGTAACCATCAATAATAACCTTAGTGTAAATGGCTTAAGTGCTCCAATCAAAAGACAAAGGGTAGCGGAGTGGATAAGAAAACATGACCCAACTATATGCTGTCTACAAGAGATCCACCTCAGAACAAAAGGTTCACACAAGATGAGAGTGAAGGGATGGTAAAAATTTGTCCATGCAAATGAAAAGGGAAAAAAAACCAACCTGTGGTAGCAATTCTCATATCTGACAAAATAGATTCAAAATAAAGGCCATCACAAGAGACAATAAAGGTCACTACATAATATTAAAGGGGTCAATCCAACAAAAGAATATAATCCTGATAAACATATATGCACCTAATATAGTAGCACCTAAATATATTTTCAAAAACTTCTGGAGGTCCCTAACTGGTTTGGCTCAGTGGATAGAGCGTCGGCCTGTGGACTGAAGGGTCCCAGGTTCGATTCCCGTCAAGGGCATGTACCTTGGTTGCGGGCACATCTCCAGTGAGGAGTGTGCAGGAGGCAGCTGATCGATGTTTCTAACTCTCTATTCCTCTCCCTTCCTCTCTGTAAAACATCAATAAAATATATTTTTTAAAAAAACAAACTTCTGGAGGACTTTAAAGGAGAAATTGACAGTAATACACTTACAGTATAGGACTTTACTAGTAACATTCCACTGACATACTGGATGAATCTTCTAGACAAAAAATCAACAAGGAAACAGCAATCCTAAATGACTCACTAGATCAGACGGAACTAATTGACATCTTCAGAACATTCCACTCGAAAGCTATGGAATATACATTCTTCTGAAGGAACATTTTCAAAGATAGACCTTATATTAGGACACAGAACAGGTCTCTACAAATTTAAGAAGATTGAAATCATATCAAATATCTTCTCAGACCACAATGGCGTGAAATTAGAAATCAACTACAGTAAAAACACCAAAAACATTCAAACACATGAAGGCTAAATAGCATGTTATTAAACAATGAATGGATTACCAATGAGATAAAAAAAGAAAATAAAAAACTTCCTGGAAACAAATGAAAATGAACACACAACAACCCCAAACCTATGGGACACAGCAAGAGCAGTCCTAAGAGGGAAGTTCATAGCACTACAGGCCTACCTCAGAAAACAAGAGAAAATCTTAATAAACTATCCAAGCCTACAGTAAATATTTAGAAAGAGAACAGCAAGAAAAGCCCAGAATAAGTAGAAGGAAGGAAATAATAGAGATCAGAGCACAAATAAATGACATAGAGACTATAAAAAAATACAAAAAAATCAATGAGACCAAGATCTGGTTCTTTGAAAAGATAAAAAAGATTGATTTAGCCAGACTCATCAAGTAATGGCGGCACCCCTACCCCCACTGAGCCCACCCCTCATGCACCCACCTTGGTAACAGTCACAGAGGGAACACTGATTCTGCTGCAATAGCTCTTGGCTCACAGATAATGTGCTCCTCTACCGGACACGCAGGGCAATTGGAAACAAGTGTTGGGAGTCCCAGGGGATGGCATGGCTCTGTGACTCCATTTCTTTGTCTGACATTCTGGCCACTAGACAGTGGGCAGCGTGGCAGAACCGCTGCCCTGAGTCCTTTCCCCAGTCTCTCAGCCGCCTCAGCCATGGCTCACACAGCTTGCCCTGCTGGAGTGCCCACTGAGGCTCTCTGCCCCATCCCCCTCCGGGGAAGGAAGTGCCTGCTGCTGCCCGCTTCCTCCCCTCGCTGGGCCATCTGGACTCTCCTCCCTTCTCAGCTCCCGTTTGCCCACCTTCAGATGCTTCATGCTGGGCCTCAGGCTGCCTCTGCAATGAGCAGGGAACCCTTTGTTGAGTTGTAGTAGATCAAGTTTTTAAAGTTTCAGGGGGAGAGGCCAAGGGATCTCACAACACCATTCCTCTGCTGTCACTAGATAAATATTCTTGAAAGATAGTCCAGGACATAAGGCAGTTGGTGACTGTGGGATAGTAGGAAATATATATGTAGTCTTTGTCCCTAGTTCCTGACACAGGTCCCACATCTCTTTAAATTCTGGATGCTAGGAGCCCCTTCTGTCCTAATAGGCCATGCTTGGTGGGCCCCCACATCGTTTCAGGGTGAGGGCTGGTTGCCAGAAAGACCAAGCCATGCTCCGCTGGGAAGGGGGTTCGGGGGTCTCTTTCCCTAACCTTCCCGGGAGGGGAGAGGACTGGAAATTGAGTTAGTAACTGTCATGCCCACGTGATGAAAGCCTCATTAAAAAACAAAATGACTGATCTAGGAGTTTCAGAGCTGACTAGAGGAGGAGCCGAGGTGCTGGGAGGGTGGGGATCTGGGCAGGGAATGGAAGCGCCAGGTGCCTCAACCCATGCCTTGCACGCTGCGTCTCTTCCGCTTGGCTCTTGCTGACTTATATCTGTTTATAATAAACCATTAAATGAAAGTCAAGTAAGTGTGTTCCTGAGTTCTGTGAGTGGTTCTGCAAATTACCCAACCTGTTTACCGCTGGTCAGTCAGAGGTCCGCAGGCCTGGGACGGGCAAAGGTGCCAGAGGTGGGAACGTCTGTGGGCTGAGCGGGGATCAGCGGCAGCTCGGCTGGTGCCGGGGCTGAGTTGACCCGTGGGACACCCAGCTGATGCCTGTGGAGAATCAGAGAACTCGTTGTTGGTGAATAAAAACAGCACAGAGACTCACACACAGCCCGGCGCTGAGACCTGAACAATGGCCCCCAGCAGAGCCGCAGGCGCGCCGCCTCCCTCCCGGCGCAGTGCGCACTCCCTAACCCGCCCGCGAAACCGGGGCCCTGCGGCCTACACGTACAGAACGCTTTTGGTGAGCACTTTTCCACATTTGGGCAATAATCTACCTAATGCTTGAGAGCTCCCTAGGCTCTAAGTCAGGGGGACAGGGACCCTCCTCCGTGTGAGGCTGGAGCTGGTGGGAGAGGCGGCTGGAGAGGAGCCCGAGGGCAGGTGGCTGGCGGCGCTCAGGGTGAGGGCGAGGCCCGCCCTCGGGAGGACCAAGGTTTCGGACGCTCGGCCACTAAATGCTGCTTTTCCTGCATTTTCTCCCAGGGCAATGCCGTCCCCTCCGGCTCCCTTCCCGAGGCTCCTCCCAGCCCGCAGGGAACCCCTGCCGGCCTGGCCCCAGAGCCCTGCTCCGCGGGGAGGGGAGGGGAGGGGGGAGGCTGCGACAGGAGCCCGGGAACCCGGCGCCCGCCCCTTTGTCACCAGCCCCTGAGAAGGGGCGCGCCCAGGGGGTCTCGGGGCTGCAGGTCCGCGGACCGGGACACCCGCCGGAGGCCGCCGCTGCGGAGATTTCGAGGTAAAAATTACGGAGGCCTCTGTCTCCCCAGAAATGCCCCGGGGCAGGGCGGGGCGGGGGAGCCAAAGGCGGGGGCCGGCTCAGGTGGAAAGGCAAATCGTTTGCAAGCGGAGCTGCGTCCAGAGGTGACGCAACGCGTTGGTGAAGGCGCTGCCCGCGTCCCTTCTTAGTTAAGACCCCAAAGTCTCGGCCAGACAGGTGTGCTCACCTGAGAGCGGGCTGCGGGGTCACGTCGAGAATGAGGCCACAGGAGAGACAGTTACTCACGCGGAGTTCCCATTGGTTTTGCCAGTCCCTCCAAGAAACTCGGTGCTGGTAAGTGTTGGATTCTGCCATCTAACGAAAACGGGGCTTTCTTACAAACGCCTGCAGCAGGGACCGCTCCCCTAGCCTTGGCTGCACACTGCCCGGGTAGTTTCCGCGGCCAAGGTAACAAACTACCACAAAGGGCGTGGCGTCAAACCGCCGGGAGGACCCTCTCTCAGCCTGGGGGCCGGAAGTCCCGCTCACCCGGCGTCCTGGGCCGCCCGCACCCCTTGGCTTGTGGCCGCATCTCCTCAGTCTCCAGCCAGCGTCTCAAATTTCGACTTTGTCCTCACATGACCTCGTCCTCCTAAAAAAAGTCAAAAATTGATTCAGTATTATCTCATCATCCGTCGTTGCAATACTTTACCAATGACCAGTGCTAGTTCCTGGGGAGATGACTTCAGAAAAATGACTAAGAAAATGGATTTTCAAGGACCGCGAGAACGCGGTCTCTCCACTCTCCCTCGTTGCGGGGTCCCGCGCTCCCCCGCAGCCCTGGCCAGGAGCTTCCTTTCTCCCTGGGTCCCCTCAGTGCTGGGTTCTGCGGGCAAACTGGCCCAGCTGGATGGAGACTGGCTGCTTGGTGACACTCTAACCCCCAGACGCACAGAGCAGAGGCCCTCTCGCTGGGTGCTGATCGGTCAGTGCTCCCTCAGTTTCCATTTCATCCACCAAAGACATCAAGCCAGGGACCAATTTCCTGTCTCTAGTGTTTACTAGTACACTCCTGCATAGTGAACTAAGAGGGGGGGAACCAATAGAAAAATGAAGAAATAATTGGAGAGAAAGTGATGCCAACAAGTGGGCATCCACAGGCCGCTGGGTGTCAGGCTGGACGACGGGGTCCAGCGGAGACCCTGGCAGGTGCTGCCCTTGCCCTCGGAACCAAGGCTGGAAGGGCAGGCTTCGGCCCAGTTCTTCCACTTCCAGCTCAGCGTGGGGCTGGAGACCGGCTGGGTCACAATTGTTGGGGGAGCACACAGGGTGGATCTGGAAAGACCTGCTTGGAGGAACTTACAATGCACCAAGGAGTGGGCTGCGTGAGGGTTGCAGTGACAAGACTGGGGGGGAGGGGGGGTGAATCCTCAGTCCTTCTCCCACTACAGGCCTCCAGGGCAGAAACCCAAGATTCCTGAAGGAGCCAGGGGTGAGGAAAGGGAGAAAGCAGAAGGTGGTAAAGGAGGATTAAAACTGGAGGAGGCTGCTCGGACAGCCTCCACTGGCCAGCAGGGGTGCTGGGGTCCCTGGATATGCCACTCTCTGACCATTTCCGCAGGCCAGCACAGTCAGAACAGGAGTTACTAGTAAGTAGTACAAATGCACCCCTCTTCCTGGCCGGGGGCGTGGCTGGCCTGCGGCCTGCTCCTACTCAACACACTTCTTGCTGCTTCTGTTCCCGCCAGGAGGGCTGCAGAGCTTCCGTGCACAGGTTCACCTTGTGGGTAAGCTGGGCAGGAGAATGAGATTCCCAACCACCTGCACAGATTCCTGGAAATTGAACAGAGAACCTGACGATCCTCTGTTTAGAGATTAGTCTGATTGTAAGCATTTAAGCCCAGCCTGGTGGCTGTGGTTGAGCACTGACCTATGAACCAGGAGGTCACAGTTCAATTCCTGGTCAGAGCACATGCCCAGGTTGTGGGCTCGATCCCCTGGATCGATGATTCTCTCTCCTCATTGATGTTTCTCTCTCCCTCCCTCTCTGAAATCAATAAAAATACATTTTTAAAAAATAAATAATTAACCAGCTCCCCAGGGCCCACAGACTTCAGAATTTTTCTGGGAAGCAACTACAATATGTGTCTTTAGGATATGCCTGCAACTGCCATTGGAATAAGCATAGAATTCTAGTCCTAGCTTTACTGTGTATGGCCAGAGAGCTCAGCACTGAAAACTTGTGCCATCTCATCAGTAGCAGAGATTTTTCAAGTTTCAAAGAATTTCAAATTCTAAGTCCTGAGTGTGCAGGACTCTTCACATGCAGGCACGTTCAGTCCTGTGCTGCGCTGGTCCTGGTCCCTTGTCCTGGAATGCAGGTCTCCATCTGTTCTCCTGCCTTGGAATCTCTCTCTCTCTCTCTCTCTCTCTCTCTCTCTCTCTCTCTCATTCCCGCCCCACCCTCCGCCCTCACTCCCCACCCACTGTCCTCATCCATAGGTGCACGATTTTTGTCCAGTTTCTTCCCGCATCTCCCATTCCCCTTTCCCCCCCAAGAATAGTCAGTCCATTCCCTTTCTATGTCCCTGATTCATTATAATCACCAGTTCATTCTGTACATCAGATTATTTATTCACTTGATTCTTAGATTCACTTGTTGATAGATGCATGTTTGTTGTTCACAATTTGTATCTTTACCTTTTTCTTCTTCCTCCTCTTAAAGGATACCTTTCAGCATTTCGTATAATACTGGTTTAGTGGTGATGAACTCCTTTAGCTTTTCCTTATCTGTGAAGCTCTTTATCTGACCTTCAATTCTGAATGATAGCTTTGCTGGATAAAGTAATCTTGGTTGTAGGTTCTTGGTATTCATCACTTTGAATATTTCTTGCCATTCCCTTCTGGCCTGCAAAGTTTCTGTTGAGAAATCAGCTGACAGTCGTATGGGTATTCCCTTGTAGGTAATTGAGTCTCTTTCTCTTGCTGCTTTTAAGATTCTCTCTTTGTCTTTTGCTCTTGGCATTTTAATTATGATGTGTCTTGGTGTGGTCCTCTTTGGATTCCTTTTGTTTGGGGTTCTCTGCGCTTCTTGGACCTGTAAGTCCATTTCTTTCACCAGGTGGGGGAAGTTTTCTGCCATTATTTCTTCAAATAGGTTTTCAATATCTTGCTGTCTCTCATCTTCTGGCACCCCTATTATTCTGATGTTGGTACGCTTGAAGCTGTCCCAGAGGCTCCTTACACTATCTTCGTATTTTCGGATTCTTTTTTCATTTTGCTTTTCCGGTTGGGTGTTTTTTGCTTCTTCGCATTTCAAATCTTTGACTTGATTCTTGCGCTCCTCTGGTCTGCTATTGGGTGTCTGTATAATATTCTTTATTTCAGTCCGTGTATGCTTAATTTCTAGTTGGTTCTTTATCATAGCATCGAGGGTCTCATTAGTTTTCGTGACTCTCTCCTCAAGTTTATTGACAGCTTCTAGCACATTTTTGCAAGCCCTCAAAATTGCGATTTTTAGCTCTATATCCTCCATTTCTGTCATGTTTTTTTGTCTCCGCATTTTTTATGCTTTCTTGGTGCACCCCCTAGTGGTCTTTGTGCGCAGTCTTGTTCTAGTTGAGCCTTGATTGTTGTAGTTAATACTAGAGGGATTTGACCACCAGGCCGACTGGCTGTGTGAATCAGCTGTGTCTGCCGCGGAAAACTTCTGTCCTCTGGGGAGGTGCTAATCTAGCCTTTGCCTGAGGCTATCCGGCAAATGGCTCTGCGCAGGGCTTGGGCGGGGCGGGCTCAACAGGGCGGGCGGAGGGAGCCGTTATGGTGCCCTCAGTCCTGTTCCCAGAGGCTCTGCTTCTCAGAACCCCCGGAACCGCTGCAAACCTCGGAGGGAAAGCTGCCTTCCAACTGATGCCAGACACTCCCGCTTCTCCCGTTTGGGTCCGAGTCCCCAGCGATTCGCCCGTATCTGGAGCTCAGAGTCTGAGACTCCCCCCTGACCGAAAACGACAACCGCGCTCTCAGCCACCAGCCCGCTTTGCGCGCGCACCTCCGCACCTGAGTTTTTTCCACACTGCGCCTCCTCTGAGCCTCGGTGTGCTGTTATTTTTCCTTCTAGTTGAAGAGTCTCTCCTCAGCCAGCCTTCCTGTGGTTCTGGGTGATGTCCGTTCCGTCTTTTAGTTGTATTTTTGAAGTGGTTGTTTGCGGCAGCAGTCTCTGGTGTTTACCTATGCCCCCATCTTGGTTTCTCCTCTGATGCTTTTTCCACACTCCATTTTAACACATGAATCTTTCTACCAATACAAAACTTGTTTATAATATCTGTCTCCTCCATTCAACATAAGTACCACAAGGGTAATAATGATGATGATAATGGTAAAAACATATGGATTAGGATAATAGTATGGCTGAGCACTTTTGTGCATTATTTCATTTATTCCTCATAGTAATTTTATGCAATAAATGTATTTACTCCTTTTAACCGATGAGAAAGCTGGGGTTTGGGGTGTTAGGAGATATGACTGTCCTGCTCATTTTTCACCTTCCACAGGGACTAGGCTACCCAGTGTAACGCAATCCCACACTGGCCTTAGTGCTCAGGATGGACTGTTGGCCTCAATGGCTGTCCTCTGTTTTACACCCATTCACATTCTTCCTTCTTCCTCTTGCCTTAAGATGGATTTTGCGTTTGTCATTTGTTCTCTGAGTTGACAAGTGAGTGAACAGAACCTATTGTGCTAAAATACAGTTTAGAACATTTTTTTCTCCAAGGAGAATGAATAATAGCGCACAACAGAAGAAGGAAAAAGTCACATAGCTTTCAAAGAAGAGTCCCTGCCTCATTAGCTTTATGTGGAAAGTTCAAAAAAGAAACAAATAAACAAAAAACATTGAGCACATTTAGGGGTCCCACCCCGAGTACTTCATAAAAACAGAGCTGTGAAAAGAAATGAAGCAAAGGACTCTTGCTATACAGAGGAGACGAACTATGACGTCATGAAGAGGGTAGTGTTCAGGAAGTGAGAACCATCAGGCCTCCAGAGCTGATTTCCTGTGAAACATTAAGCAGAAAGACAGGGAAGAGCCTCAGAATACACAGGAAACTGACAAACTATACTGCTTTATGCTTATGTCCAAACAAAATTTCTTAGACAAACTGATCTTACGTATGTGTCCGAGTTTATTCACCCAAGGAGAGTACTGGCAAAATGGCAAAAGGAGTGTCCCAGCTCAGAGAGGTTTTGGAATTTATGAATTTATATGTGGGGGTGGGCGTGGGGGAGAGCAGGGAATGTGCAATTAGAGAAAGTTCTGCTTCATTTAACATGATCACAAAAACATCACATCACCATGTCTCAGTCCAGTAAGGTCAAGGTCAGCACGGCCTTTGTTTAGAAGCTTGGGAAGAGGTCATATGTGCATCGAACATATGAAACGAGAAGGGAAGAACAAGCAAGATATCTGTAGTTGCTATTAGACAAGCCTAGTAACAAAGATTTATTCCCAATACGGCCAGAAGCCACTCGGCACAGAGGCGCCGCGCCCGGTCAGAGCCAGGAGGGCACCGGCCTGCCTTCCGCGAGCAGCGTCATTCACCCCCGGGCGGCGGTCCGCCGTGCTCCTCACTCGCGCGCCGGCTTCGCAGTTTTGCTGATCCCACGACCTTGTCCTGTTCCTAGTCTGGGAAACCCTAGGCTCCCGAGAGATCACTCAGTCCCGGAACCGCCTCGGTCCCGGGGGAAGTCCCGTGTCGGCATTTCGGGGCGCTCCCAGAATGGGACCGAGGAGCGAGGAAGCCTGGGAGGGAGGGAGTGCCTGTCCCAGCTCCAGCAGCTCTCCCCGTCGGAAACACACGCACCGCCAGCTGAGACAGATCTGAAAATGACTTCCCAATTTCTTCTTTCACCTTAACAACTATCTTTTCAACGCGTGATGCTAATATGAAACAACTCCTGAAGTTAATCAACTGTCTCCAAAATGTCCCGCTCAGTGAATTATCCAACTAATGAGTTACATTTTAAAAACACTTAGAGCAGTGCAGAGCTCATTAACAAAATTCTAGAACTTATTGAAAAGTCATTTTGCATTTGAGATACCAAGAATGTCACAAAATTTCCAAGTAAAATACGCTTCATATGAATATTAAGAGCAACTGTATGCAATTTAGAGTTTAATCTTTATAGGTTTCCTTTAGCTCGGAAGGAATGCGGCCGCTGGGGGCGGGGGGGTGGAAAAAAGCAAATTCCCTGACCGGGAATCGAACCCGGGCCGCGGCGGTGAGAGCGCCGAATCCTAACCACTAGACCACCAGGGAGGACGACAGCATCTCTTAGACAAAAGTTTATCAGTCAAATGCTCCAATCCTGCGACCATGGCTGCCTTTCCGATTTCCTGAACTAGTGCAAAATTATATTTATTTTTTCATGGACCGCAGGGCACCAGCCAATAAGACCTAGAGAGGGGCGCTGTGCCAACCCGAGGAGATCTGGGGCAGCAGCCGGTCGGGGTCTCTCTGCTCTGGGCGTGGGGAGTCCGCTCGAGTAAAGTGTAGCCTTAGCGAGGGCGGCAGCTCCTGTTTCACTAATTTGAAATGGTTTCCTTGTCTTTCTCCTCATAAACTGGTAAGCCTGTCCAAGACGTGTTTAAATATATCTCTGGATTCCTCAAAGTGTTCGTCATGGTGTTTATTTTAAAAATATTTAATATGTAGTGAATAAAAAACTTAAATGACAAGGCCATTCTGCCTTATCTGAAAATAGC
>NW_005372075.1:277234-293325 GCF_000412655.1 Myotis brandtii | reverse complement strand
CCCGCTCGCCCTGCGCCTCTTCCTCCCGGCCGCCCGCCCTCGGCCCAGAGAGTCACCCCCAAGCGTCCCCCTCCTCCTCCTGTTCATTTTCTTTCCTGGCCCCTTCCCCTCGTCGTATTCTCTGCGGGTTTATAATGCAAAGGAGACCGGCCCGATAGATAGACATGGAAAGGAAAGTTTAATACGAGGGGCACCGATTCATTTTATTCTCAGTTCCATGCCCCTTTGATATTTATTGCGTCGTGGGCGCCTGCACACCCCTGACGAGAGAGGCAAGGCCGGAACGGACGTTCGTGGACAGAGTGGGGTGGAGAGGGCCTCCCGCGGGAGGGGGAGGAGGGAGCGGGGCCCTTGCGGAGCGAAGGGAGCAAAGGACATTTCCTTCGCCTCCTTTTCCCTCCCTCCTAATTTGCTAGCTTTTTGCAGATCCCAACCTCATCTTTCCACCCAGAGGAAAGTTTTCCCTCGTTCCCCAGGCGAATCCCTTCACCTGCGCTTTTGGCTCCTCCGGGTGCCATCACGCCCGGCGCCTTCTGTCCGTCCCTCGCCGGCCTCTCTTCAAGCTGCGGGGCTCCTGCTCTCCAGCTCCCAACAGCGAAAGGCGGCGCACGCCCTCCGGGCGCCCTCGCGCCCTTCCCAGACTCGCTCTCCTCGCCCATCACCAAACTTGTCGGAAGAACCGCATTGGCTCCCCTCCTGCCTCCTCCGCTGAGGTCGGCCTTCAGTCCCCGGAGCCGTCGTCAACAGCTTCCCAGCTTCCACACGCCTGGGTTGTGTTTTGGCACTAAAACTTAATTTCGTGCAGGATGCCCTTCCTTCACAGGTTGTTACAGGACAGCGAGAAGCTAGAAAAACTCGAGCGCAGGAGGAATAGGGAAGCTGGGACAAGAACATTAAACAAGGCCACGCAGTGAGGACAGCCCGCAGCCAGCTTGTCACTAACAAGCCATATTCTCCCGGCCAAGGACCCTGGTTAAAAGCCTCCCTAAGGGAGAGAATGCGGAAAGAAGGGGGGGAGGGAGGGAAAGGGGCAGTTTTATGTTTTTTTACTCCCTAAACAGAGAAGCCAGCAGTCTCAAGGCCCCCCAACATAAAGCTACCCGGTGCCTCGCAGGAATGCTGGGAAGACCACAACAAAGTGCAGAGGGACCTTGGAGCTACCTACGCCAAGGTATTCAGCAGAGGACATCGGAGACCTGTGGCAGGAGGGTGTCGCCAGGCACCCCTTCTCCGGGTGAGCGGGACAGCCCCCTGCGCTCTGGGCCCGACACAGGAGATAGACTCGCTTGCCTGGCTGCTTTAATAAGTTTGCTTGCTTTACTAAGTTGTCCTTATCACAGTGCAAGCAGGGGCACTCGTTTCAATTTGTTCCCATGACACTGGCAAGAACCAAGGTGGGGACAGCCTCTCCTACGCTGGTCAGTGAGAGTGGCCTGTGTAGAACCTGGGGCCTGGGGCCTGGACTGCCCTGTCCCCTGTGCTCCCCGGCTGCTCCATTCAGTCTTCCCTCTCACTTCTAAGAACTCTTTAGAAATGGCTAATGCTCAGTGTCCTGACCTCCCTCTTTTTTTTATTAAATTTTAAATTTTTAGATAACTGTAGATTCACACATGCAGTTATACGAAATGATCACACCTTGTAACACTATAGAGCAGCGGTTCTCAAGCTGTGGGTTGCGACCCCTTTGGGGGTCAAATGACCCTTTCACAGGGGTCGCCTAAGACCATCGGAAAACACATATAATAACATATTGTTTTGATGAATCACCACTATGCTTTAATTCTTTCACAGGGGTCGCCTAAGACCATCGGAAAATACATATATAATTACATATTGTTTTTGTGATTAATCACTATGCTTTAATTATGTTCAATTTGTAACAATGAAAATACATCCTGCATATCAGATATTTACATTACGATTCATAACAGTAGCAACATTACAGTTATGAAGTAGCAACGAAAATAACTTTATGTTTGGGGGTCCCCACAACATGAGGAACTGTATCAAAGGGTCGCGGCATTAGGAAGGTTGAGAACCACTGCTATAGAGCATTAGCACTGAGCTGGGTCTCCGGGTCTGGGAGCTCTTACTAAATGCTCTTCTTCCTGAGGTTAAAATGCAGCCCATCCTTCTGCAAACGCAGCTGTAAACAGGACGAGCTTGGCAAGAACCAACCTGATGAGTGGAGCCAACTGCGAAGAGAAACATGGCTGACCAGGCCGCTCGCTGAGTCGCTGCGCCTTCCTTCAGGAGGCAGAGCTCTGCCTTCTCTAAATGCTTCAATCACAGACTTCCTTCCCTTTGACCTTGTGTCCGTTCCAGGGCATAGCCTGCTGACTAGACAGCCATGACTTCACACGGGCTCCCTGGGCGGTTTCGGGCCCACCTGGCACTGCACAGTGATTACAGGGTGATGGGCCAGGTGCCCTGGCTGTACTGTGCAGCCCGTGGCGGTTTTGTGCCTATCTATTCATACTTCCTAATCCCAGCACCTTTTTTTAAACATTATACCTTCTTTTTTATTTTTTTACATTTTTAACATTGTTTTTATCATTGACCCCATTTCCCGCTCCTTTGCTCACCTCCACCAGCCCCCAGTCCCCTCACCTTTATTACCAAGCCCCCCAACACCCTCCCCTCTGACAACCATCAGTCTGACCTTTGTAGCCATAGCCATAGTCTGTTTCCATTTTGTTTACTTGTGGGGTTTTTTGCACTTTAAATTCTACATCTATCATATGGGATTTGTTTTTCTCCAGCTGACTTATTTCACTTGGCATTATACCCTCTAGGTCCATTCACGTTGTTGGCAAATGGTAAGTTTTCATTCTTTTTATGGTTGGGTAATATTTATGTACCACTGCTTTTTTATTCACTCATCTGCTGATGGGCACTTGGGATGCTTCCATATCTTTCTGTCCATGGATTCATTCTTCGGCCAGGGCTATTGTAAATAATGCTGCCATGAACATAGGGGTGCATATATTCTTTTGAGTTAGTATTTTGTGTTTCTTTGGATATATTCCCAGTGTTATAGAAGACCAAAGAAATACCAAGCATGCTTCCTAGAGAAAGGGAGGAACCCATTTATTAACACTAGTGGACTCCGGGAATAATTTCCAAATCAGAGTGAGTAACACGCGGAGGGCTTCACTTTTTATAACCTTCTGGGGTCTTTGTTTTGCAGATATGGTTCCACCCCCTTTTGTGGGCTTACAGGAAGGCCCCCAGGTGTTGGGGGTCCCCAGGCCATATCCAATGATCTGTCCTGGGGCCAGCGATAGACCTTCCCTCCCCCCTGCCCCAGGGCAGTGCATTGTTCACAGTTTTTATGGCCTGACAGGCCTTGCAAGACCAGTTTCCTCCTCACCAGAAGTGGAATCGCTGGGTCAACAGGCAGTTTCATATTTAATTTTTTAAAAATAACGTATTTTTTATTTTTATTTATTTTTTAAAATATTTTTATTGATTTCAGAGAGGAAGGGAGAGGGAGAGAGAGATAGAAGCATCAATGATGAGAGAGAACCATTGATCTGCTGCCTCCTGCATGCCCCACACTGGGGACTGAGCCTGCAACGCAGGCATGTGCCCCCGGCTGGAATCGAACCCAGGACCCTTCAGTCCACAGGCCAATGCTCTACTCACCGAGCCAAACCGGCCAGGGCCATATTTAATTTTTTGAGGAACCTCCACACTGTTTTCTATAGTGGCTGCACCAGTCTGCATTCCCACCAACAATGCATGAAGGTTCCCTTTTCTCCACATCCTTGCCAACACTTGTTATTTATGTATTTATTTATTTATTTTTATCTTTAATTTTGAAAGCATTACAGCTGTCCCCTTTGTGGAGTTTTTTTTCCCATTGACCCCCCTCCACCCTGCACCTGCCCATTCCAGGCCTTCACCACACTATTGTCTGTGTCCATGGGCTATACATATCCTATATAATAAAATCATAGTATGCAAATTGTCCCCTCTAATGGGAGTTATCTGGGAGTTTAACCATGGGGCCTTCACACCCTATTATCTGGGTCCATGAGTTATGCATATATGCATACAAGTTCTTTAGTTAATCTCTTCCCACCCATCCACCCACCACCATCTTCCCTCTGATGTTCTTCAATCTGTTCCATGCTTCTATGTCTCTGGATCTATTTTGTTCTTCTTTCACTTAGCATAACACTGAAATAGAATTTTTGGACTGGAACCCGGATTCTTTGTCCACCAGAATCGAAGAATGAATCCATGGACAGAAAGTGGTATAGCAAAGGTGAAGATTTATTGAAGAACAAGTACAGACTCCCACATGGGGAGAGGGAAAGCGTCCCACAGAACGGACTCCCATGTGGGGCGGGGGAAAGGGTCCCACTGAGTTCCTTTTCCCTGCGGCTTATAAAGGCTGCAGATCCTGGTGCCCTCACATCCCCTCTGATTGCTCACTGTTTCCCTAAACTGGTTACTATAGTTACTCCTGGGCTCAAAGGTTGAACCTCACAAGGGACATGTGAAGTTCTCCCCCCTCCTTCCTTATTGTTTTCCTATTCCTTCTGGGCTTCCTTCTTCTCCTTCTGGATAAAGGGCTTCCTTCTCTTTATTTTGTAAATATAGACCTTCTGTTGTTCCCAGCTCCTTCATTCTATGAAAATGTACCTGTCAGCAGCTTTTCAGTTTCCTTATTGTATGGAAATATACCTTCTGCTGCTCTGCAGCCTTGTGCTTCCTCTATGGTCCCCTTAATTTCCAAAATTTCTAAAATTTCCTAAACCTGTCCTAGTTTACCCCTAAAATTCCCGTTTCAATGCTCTCCAGGTCCATCCATGCTGTTGCTAATAATGAGAGATCCTTTTTTACAGCTACATGGTGTTCCATGGTATAAATGTACCACAACTTTTTTATCCACTCATCAGCTGTTGGGCACATGGGCTGTTTACAGATCTTAGCTATTGTAAACTGTGCTGCTATGAACATAGGGGTGCACACATTCTTTCTGATTGGTGTTTCAGGTTTCTTAGGGTATATTCCTAGAAGTGGGGTCACTGGGCAAATGGAAGTTTCATATTTAATTTTTTAAGACCACAGAGGCTGCACCAGTCTGCATTCTATTAATGTAAAAACATCCAAACCTGTAAAAAAATTTTGTGAGTTTACTTGAGCCAAACTGTCCACAATTGCCAGGAAGCAGAATCTCAACAGATTGAGATAATGCTCTAGAGAATGGTGGTTTTTCACCTTATTTTATACATTACAATCAAAGGAGGAAATGTATACGGGTTACATGAAATCCATTGGTGATAGATTAGGGAGGCAGGAGAAAGCAAAGTGGGGACACCCTGGGATTGGATAATGAGTAAAATGACAGACACATACTTAGGTGGGTACAGGATAGTCAACAGCCAACAATTAGCATGATAACAATAACAATGAAGGACTTTGTGGTCTCTGTCCCGGCGCCCGGGGCATTTGGTTGTGCCCTGAAGGGTCTGGGGAAAAAGGGAAGTTACAAGTTACCCTGACATTTCAATGATATGTTATCCTAGATGCAAAAAGACAATAAGCTCAGTTAAGGTAAAGATTGACTTTGTCAGGGAAGATACCGGCTAGGAGGTGACTACCCACCATAACTGCTTTTAGTTGAAGTTTAATTTCAGACCATCTTTTGTGGTTACTTTAGGTCTCTGAGTTTTTCAAGACTGCCATGCAGGCCTTCCCTGAGCTCGTTAGGTTAGCATGTGGCCCCTTTCGTCCTCAATTCCCACCACCAGTGAACTAGGGTTCCCTTTCTACACATCCTTGCCAGCACTTGTCATTTGTTGATTTATTGCTGGTAGCCATTCTGACAGGTGTGAGGTGATATCTCTGTTGTTTTAATTTGCATCTCAGATGATTAATGACTTTGAGCATCTTTTCATGTGTCTATTGGCCATCTGTATTTCCTTTTTTGGAGAAGTATCTATTCAGGTCTTCTGTCCATTTTTTAAAATTAGATTGTTTTTTTGGTGTTGAGTACTATGTGTTCTTTAAAAAATTTGGATATTAACCCCTTATGTACCACTGGCGAATGTCTTGCGGATACAGTTTTGGATGTAAATCCCTTGTCTCCTTTATTTGCTGCAAGTAAATTAAGCTACCCAATGACAACCACATCTCGTTCTTGAACAGAGTATCCCCAAGTGGCAAACCCCGTGAGTTTAGTTGCCAAGGCTGACCAGCAGACCCTGAGCAACGGATGAATGATAACTCTGACAAACGTTTGCTGTGAAAGAGAGGGCTAAGGGACTGCCTGGCTAAAGGAACCAGACAGCCTCATTTGCCTGCCTCTTCAGGTTTTTATTGTAGCAGCAGTTTAAGATAAAGTTTATCTTTTAGATACAATCAGTAGGGTAAGTAATCTTGGAGGGACACATGTGTCTGCAGTGTCCTTTAAGCAAGGACACCTAAAGATTAAGCATGAGGATTCTGGTAAACAACCAAGGGTCTGCACATGCGCAGACTTGTTTGGAAAGGTGAAGAAACAATTAGGAAGTTGCCGCCTTCAGCCAACTTCCCTAAGTTGGAATTCTGAGACACAGAGGCAGGCCACCTTCAGCCAGCCTCCCTTTTCAGAATTTCTTCCTTACAAACTTTCCAACCAAGTCTCCCATGCTTCCACACACTTAGTAGCATCACTACTGGGATACTGATGTTAATATAAGAGTCAAAATACACAACAATTCATCACCATGACGATCTCTCATGTTGCCCTTTTATAGCCACTCCACTTTCCTTCTGCCCCCCCCCCCCAATCTGACAAACACTAACCTTCTTTCCATTTCTATGGCTTTGTAATTTTAAGAATACTATATAATAAAAGGCTAATATGCAAATCGACCAAATGGCAGAATGACCAGTCACTATGATGTGAACTCACCACCAAGAGGCAGATGCTTAGCGCAGGAGCTGCCCCCTGGTGGTCAGTGTGCTCCCACAGGGGGAGCGCTGCTCAGCCAGAAGCTGGGCTCATTGCTGGCAAGCACAGTGGCAATGGCAGGAGCCTCTCCCGCCTCCGTGGCAGTGCTAAGGATGTCTGACTGCCGGCTTAGGCCTGCTCCCCCCTGGGGGCAGCAGGTGAACATCCCTCGAGGGCTCGACTGTGAGAAGAAGGCGCAGGCTGGGCTGAGGGGGGCCCCCCCCCCCCCACGCCCCATGTGCACAGATTTTTTGCACCAGGCCTCTAGTATTATATAAATAAGACCATACAATATGTAACCTATTGGGATAGGCTTTTGCACTCATAGTAATTGTCTGGTGAAACATTTAGGTTGTTGAGTTACTCAGTGTCAATGCTCCATTCCTTTTTATTGCTGTGTACTGGTCTGTAGTACGAATTTACCAGAGTTTGTTTAAACCTTCCCCCAATAAAGGACATTTGGGTTTGTCAATTGATGTTTGGTGCCAATTCAATGCCAACAGGATTCCCCAATTTGGGGTGTGGTGAAGATGAAAACTTTAGTACAAAACAACTCAATTGTAATACAGCAGGTCTGTAGAAATAGCATGGCAGTGAGGCAGCCCTAGGGCCAGGCAGCCCTGGGACCCAGCCCTTCTCCAGTGAGACAGGTCTGCTCTGCTCCAGGGAGGCATGTTCAGTGTTTCAGCACAGCCAGGAAATCAAAGTTTTCAGTCTCCATAGAAAGATAAAATGCACTCTCTAAGTCACAGGGGCGCTTGCTTATCCTATATAATAGAAGCCTAATATGTATCCAACCATTTGACCCTTCGACCAGTCGCTATAACACGCACTGACCACGAGGGGGCAGACACTCCAACCAGTAGGTTAGCTTGCTGCTGGGGTCAGGCCAATCGGGACTGGGCAAGACCGGCCAGACACTCCCTGAAGCCCTCCCTGGCCCCCATCGTGCACTGGTGTGGTCCCTCAGCCTAGCCTGCAGGGATTGGGCCAAAACTGGATCTCTGACATCTCCTGAGGGGTCTCAGATTGCCAGAGGGCGCAGGCCAGGCCGAGGGACCCCACCCGTGCACAAATCCGTGCACCAAGCCTCTAGTATAGATAGAAGCACCTGATCTTGTTCCCTGGTTGATCCATCCTCATGCAAATGAGGACTCCACATCCTCCCAGTTTGATTGGTCCACAGGGTACTGTCCTGATTGATCAGAATAGAGCCACTCTAGCCAGAGCTGCACAGCTCTGACTGGATGGAGAAAGCCTCAGTCCTATTGGTTGAAATAGGATACCAGGAACTTTTTTATAAGGGCTGGCTCAGCTGGCAGGGCACAGTACAGGCAGGCCGTTCAGCTGGAGGCTTCTGTGAAATGAAGTTTGTGTGAGAGGCTGCTGTGTAGAAATGGCTGCGAGGCTCTGGTTTTAAAATTGGAGCCCAGTTAGCCACCAGGAGCCCTTCTCAGTAGCTGTCTTTTTTGTCAGGTTGTTTCCAGTTTCTTACTTCTACTAATACAACTGCTATAAACATTTGTGTATAGGTTTCTAACATAAAAATAAAAGGCCTTTCAAAGTGAGCGGCAACAAACATTTATTTAAGATTTTAAAGAATTCAAGAAGCACAGATTCAGGCAGAAGACCAAATAGTTTCCAATTAGGAGACAAAGTCAAGGGATATTGATGAGCAAGGAAAGGGGAATAGTTAAATCAATAGAAGAAAGACATTTCTATTGGTTCAGATCGGATAATATAATATAGTAATGCTAATTCTAGTGTTTTTATTTTATTTTATTTTTTTATTTATCTTTATTGTTAAAAGTATTACAGATGTCTCCTTTGCTCCCCTTATAACCCTCTTCACCCCTCTCCTCCGCCCCCCAGGCCTTCACCACACTATTGTCTGTGTCCATGGGTTATGCACATATGCATATACGTTCTTTGGTTAAGCTTTACCCCCCGCCTCCCCCGACTTCCTAAACAATGTTTTTAACTTTTAGCGTATTATGACTACCTCCTTTGGTAGTCATATTAACTGCTTTCTTGTTATCCTTGCGAAACAGTTCTTTGGGGCACAATGTTGCTTTAGGCCCAGTCCAAAATGGTCATTTTTCCCTGTTTCAACATCCCAAACATTTGAGGCATAAGCTGTGTAGGGCAGTTCTTCTGGGATGGCAACTCCAGCTCCATTTCAAAGTGGCTGCATTTATATTATGTTTACATTTGCCTCTTTTGATCAAGATCTTCCTTTGAAAGAAACACTGATCGGTTGGTAAAAGCATCCTTGGTTCTCCATTGTCAGGTGGCTCCTTCAGGGTTGGGTTCTGTCAGGTCCTGCGTAGGAGCCTTAGGCCACATCTGAGCAGCAAGAGCGTCAGCACAGAGGAAGGCTTTACCGTCATTTTTCTTTAAAGGTAAATACCTTTCATGGGTTCTTGAGGTTTCTCATATTAAGTCTTGTAGGCTTTAGTGGTCATCTTAAAAAGTTGAGCAAGCATTATCCGGGTGGTGTCTTCATAATATCAAGCTCTGCAAAAACAATTATTTATAACAAAACAATTATTTATAACAGCAAAATGTTTATAATAACAAAAAAAATGCCAAGTCCAATTATAAGAGTAGATCTGAATCAGGAGGCAATACCTGAGGGCAGACAATACCTGAAGATATTAAAGAACCATGAGGTGCCAGTAGACACTGGCTTTTGGTTTATATTCAGATTTAATCTAGGCTCATCTTTACTTTATCAGAGTACAATAAGAGGCATTAACAACAGAGTAAACCCCACCTTGCTCAGCTAGGATATGGTCAGGAGCAATTCTGTTGTCTAAAATAATTCATGCAAAGAAATTGAAAGGTTTTTCATGATTGGTTATTGCTGTGGCGGTCATTGCAATACTTGCCCAAGGAAAAATCTGGTATCTTCCAAATCTGGTATCTTCACTGGGGTGGACATGGCCAGGCATTGAACATCCTTCAGTATACGCACAACTAGTTGCATGTTTTGACCTGCAAAGTAGGTTCAAAGACCATGCCCAATGCTGAGTTATCTTCCCAGACAGGAATTAAAGGGAAAAGGGAAACAGTAAGTATCATAGTCAGGGCCTGGCCTCTCGCAGTGTTTGTGAGGCAGGGAGGAGCTGCAGGGGGGAGGAGGAGTGCAGGGTCAGATCACACAGGCTT
Source organism: Myotis brandtii (assembly GCF_000412655.1). Lineage (NCBI taxonomy): Eukaryota > Metazoa > Chordata > Mammalia > Chiroptera > Vespertilionidae > Myotis > Myotis brandtii. The sequence goes on along the minus strand of NW_005372075.1, from coordinate 283,205 downwards.
GTCCAGAACCCGGGTCAGTGTCCACACGCATGTTGTCTGTTTCACTTCCTGGTTATTTTTTCTTTCAAATCCTCTGTTGTGTGATCAGTTCAGTTTAGGTGCAAGAGCTTGTTTTAAAGTTGTGAAACATGAGTGAAAGCATCATCACCTTTAAATTTGGTCACAAATGGATCAGTTAAGAGTATCTGAAATTTTGAAGGGATCCGGTAGGAAAGAAAAGATCAGCGTTTCAGTTTTGCTTACAAAGGTATAATTTACTAAATTGCTGTAGGTCATCAATAGCTTAGGAGAAAAATATTATATCTTGGAAACAAAGATAAAAAAACCAGTAATATTTTACATAAGAAGTTACAAATATAATAATTCTTATCAGCTCATGTAGTCCCATGTGATTAATACTTATTGACCTTGATCTTTTTGTTAACAGTTTTATGAGTCCAGTTTTTCCTTGGAGTCTGTAGATCTTTAGCCAGTTCAGTGTTATGTTTTTAAATTTACCAGAAACCTGCATTTTAGAGTATTTTCTGGGTTTTTTTTAATGAATCTTTGAAGATGAAACACTTCTAAAAATGATTTTTCCCCAGAGCATCAGAGTAAAATAATAATTGTTTGTAAATAATAAAAGACTTAAAAATGGCCATGGTTAAAGATTTGATGAGAGTTTACATACATACATACATACATATATATGATGTAATTGACTTAGTTATTCATTCCAATCTTAGCTTGCCTTTATATAAAACTAGAAGCCCAGTGCACAAAAATTTGTGCACTGGCAGGGGGGTGGTCCCTCAGCCCAACCTGTGCCCTCTCACAGTCTGGGACCCCTCGGGAGATAACCACCTGCTGGCTTAGGCCCGCTCCCCTGGTGGCAGATGGCACACCTAATCCCACGGTGTCTGCCCGTCTCCCCCGGTCCCAGATGGCAGGCCCGGATCCCGGGCTGGGGCGGCGGCGGCTCGGGATCACGCTGCTGCCCGCCCTGCCTGTCCTGCCCTGCCCCCAGCAGGCCTGGATCTCGCGCTGGGGCGGCCGGAGGCTGGGGATCGCGCTGCTGCCCGCCCTGCCTGTCCTGCCCTGCCCACAGCAGGCCTGGATCTCGCGCTGGGGCGGCCAGTGGCTGGGGTTCGCGCTGCCCCAGCCTTAGGTGGGCGGTGCAGTGAGATCTGCCTGCAGTATGCAAATTAGCCACCATCTTTGTTGGCGGTTAATTTGCATATCACGCTGATTAGCCAATAGGAGGCGTAGCGAAGGTACGGTCAATTACCATGTTTGTCTATTATTAGATAGGATTATTTTCTTAATATCCCTCCTCCACAAACCTTCTGCAACTTACATATACATTTTAGTTTTTGTCCTATCATTTGCCTTCTTATTTTGAAAACAAGCATTTTATTTTAGGAAACATTACTTTCCTTTTTCTTCCTTTACAACAAAAATAAATACATAAATAATAAATGGCACTTATATCTTTTCTTACCCAGAACACAGTCTATTTTCCTTATCTTCTCAATAAAATGAATCTCCATGCGTCATACCTTCCTCTCTGGAAGCATGTTGTTTCCAATGCAGCATGTTGTGTTCGCCTCACGGCCTCCGTGGGTCTGTGGAAAGCCAGAGCTCATTCATAATCAGTCTGGAAAGCGCGGAGCCTTTGCTCTGCCTCGCGGAAGCCTGAGCTGCGCGCTGCTAGTTCCCACCCGCACGTGAGCCCGAGGATCCGATGAAAAAGAAGGAAACTCTGGGGGGAAGCCTCCTCCCAGCAACTGTCAGCATGAGGTAAGTGGATGCAGGCGGAGCGGGTGCGAGGCCGGGTCCAGAGTGTCGCTCAGCCAATCACATCAGATCTCTTGAGGTCCCTGTTAAAAATCCAGATTTGTAGATCCCACCTCAGACCCACTGAATCAGAATATTCTAAGCTGGAGGCCAGGGGATCCGATTTTTAATTAAGACTCTGACGTGACTCTGCTGTCCGTCAGATTTAGAAATCCAAGTGTGTAAAGTTGTCTGCTGCTATGTAACAAAGAATGTCAGACTTAGCGATTTAAAACAACACACGTTGGTTCTCTTACCACTTCCAAGCCCAGCCTGTCTCAACTAGATCCTCTGCTTCAGGGTCCCTCGAAGGTCTCATCTGCAGCTGAATTTCTGGGAGGGTTCATGTTCAAGCTCATGTGGCTGTTGGCAGAATTTAGCTCCACCAGGGCTCCTGAGCTGAGGACCCAGCAGGGTGCTGGCTGGACGTGGCCCAGTTGCTTGCCACGTGGGCTTCTTTCCAGGACCCAGCAGCTTGCTTCACAGAGAGCACAGGCCAAGAAGGCAAGAGAGCAATCTGCCCACAAGACAAATCACAGTCTTACGAAACCTGATCAGGAAGCACATTCACCATGTTGTGTTGGTTAAAAGTTAGTCGTCTTATCCAGCTCACACAGCAGGGACGGGATCACACAAAAGGATGAAGACCAGGAGTCAGGGTCGCTGGAGGGTGTGATGGTCCACCTGCCATGCCAGGACTCAAGAAAGCCAAGGACTGATGCAACCCCATGATCTGAGTCTTGAAGTTAAAGGAAATAATGCAAGCAGAGTTCTTGGAATGGTGCCTGGAACATAGTAACAATTCAATAGATGTCAGATATTTTTACTATTATTATTAAAGTTAAATAATACTATATTTTGATTGTATCATTATGAACAATTTCTTCCTCAGATGGTTGTGCCTAGAACAATCATTGGCACATTGTACAAGTACGTCCATTTATACTATTATTTTAAAATGAATTGGGGTGCTAAAAGACTAAAATATAATAAAATAGAATCCTCTTAATGGAGTTAAGTCAGAATAAAGAGGGGGAGAATTAGGAGACTAAGATAATATCAGAGGAAAAGAAATCCATGAACCTCTAAGACCCTGGAAATCTCCTACGACAGACCTGACAGCTGTTGTTGGGAGGAAGGAAGGAAGGGAGGGAGGGGAATTTAAGGAAATGTATGGGCTGAATTACCTCCCCTCTCCAGCTAATATGTTGAAGCCCCAACCCAGCATCTCAGAATGTGACTGTAATTGAAGATTAGAGGTGATTTAGAATGGAGAGTTGGGGTGGCCCTACTGCCATCTGACTAGGTCCTGAGAAGAAGAGGAAATGTGGACACACACCAGGGCGGGGCGCGCACAGAGGAGGGCCGTGCCAGGACACAGCAGGAAGCAGCCATCTGCACGCCAAGGAGAAAGTCCTCAGAGCAAATCCACTTGCTGACGTGGGTCTTGGACGAGTGACCTCCAGACCGTGAGAAATAAATTCCTGTTGTTGACGCCACCAGGTCTGTGGTATTGAGTTATGGCAGCCCAAGCAAAGTAATACAGCTACACTGAGAAGTCTCCATTGGGTTCGGATTTTGATTTTCACATGAAATAACCAAAGATGGTTTTATCTAAGGCAAGGGCAGTACAAAGGGCCAGTGGAACGAAGACCGCGTTGTTCACTGCTGGGGCGTTGGAGAGGAGTGGCTCCTGTGTTCCCATCACTGCCGGCGGAGAGTGACCTCAACCCGGGACACCTCAGCAGGCCTGTGTGCTGGGCGGATGGAGAAGAGCAAGGTGAGGTCAGAGGAGAGGTGAGCAGACACCAGATCAGGAGGTGTGTGTGCCCTCACACGTAGAACGTTTTCTTAAAAGTGTGAGGTGTTAAAGGTTTTCAATAGACAAGCGACACGATTGCCCTTGCACTTTAGGAAGATCACTCGGGCACACGTGCGGATGAACTGGAGGAAGGTGGCGAGGAGACCGGACAGGAGGCGATCTCTGGAAACCCGGCGATAAAGAACGGAGGTGAGAGGAAACAGCCCGGAGGGCTCGCACTCTGACTGCGTCCAGCAATTACATTAGAAGGCGGTGCAAGAGGATGCCCAGCCTCCGCGCTGGGAAGACTGGGCTGCTGGGATGATCTACGAGAGGAACCCTAGGACGAGAGTGGCTGGAGGCATGCAGAAGGTGAGGGCTGAGTGTGGGATATCGGAGGTGCAACCGCGGGTTTCCTGCAGCCAGGGGGCTCAGGAGACTCCGGGGCTAACTCTGGACTAACGGGGTAGCTCTGAGAGCAACAAAGCCATTGGTTTGAATGAGGCCATTGGACGATCCTTCGGAGCAGAACACAGGCGCTGAGGAAGGAGCCCTCAGACACTCTGCTGGGTCGGCAGGGGGGAGAGGCCCCGCAGAGAGGGTCGGAGGGCAGCCTGCAGGATGGGAACGAATCCAGACGTGTCAAATGACGCCGAGTGACATCTTTCATATTGAGTAAAGAGTTTATTGTCTGCCATTTCCCACTAAAATATAGCGAACTCCATGAGACAGACGCATTTCCTGCCGTGTGCACCCAGCCCGTGTCTCAGCCAAGGTCTAGGTAAGAAGCAACACCAGGTATTTCAGTGGGGACACTGGTAACCCTGAGACAATAGCACAGGAAGTGTCTAGGGCTGGGGACAACAGGGGAGAATTGGAACTTCCGAGCGGGGCCTTACAGAGAACGGAGCTTGGAATCAACTTCCATTGTTGGAGGGACATTGACAAGAATAGTAGAAATAAAATAAAAATAGCCCTTTTCCTGCATTCCAGTCTCCCTCTAGTTCCTCTTTTAAGGGAACTTAAGATAAAAACCAATCGGCAAAGGTTTGGGAAGTGTGATTTGCAAATGTCCAGCCTGAGCATGCTGATGGAGTCTGTAAGTATGGGTTTGAAGAGGAGAGAGAATAGATTGATAGGGAGGGACACATTTGGAACAATGCGTGGTAAATATCAACAAATATCTTTCCACTGCTTCCCACGTAATAAATAAAGATGTTAAGAGCAGGATATTAGCGTTGACCTAAGAACCAGGAGGTCACGGTTGGATTCCTGGTCAGGGCACAAGCCCAGGGTTGCAGGCTCAATCCCCAGCAGAGGGCCTGCAGGAGGCAGCCAATCAATGATTCTCTCTCATCATTGATGTTTCTATCTCTCTCTCCCTCTCTTCCTCTCTGAAATTAATAAGAACATATTTTTAGAAAAAGAGCAGGATGTTAAATATCAATCTCGTTCATTTTTGAGTCAGGTACTTCTCTTGACTCGAAATATCACTTCTCATTTCTTTACTTCTTGTTTTTCTTTTTACACCGTCCTGCACCGCAGAGTTGGATGACTGAGAGATCTAGTCAATAACACTGGAAGCGAAAAGAGGTCCAATGACACTTTTCTTTTCTTTTTCATGTAGGCTGTCATTAGTGATCCGGTGGTAAACAATTGCAGAATAATGACAAAAAATAAACAACCAGTCATTAATAAATGTTGAACATCATACTACGTTTCCCACTTCTCCCTTCTCCCTCTCAACCAGTGTATTTCTTATCGCTGATGTTTTTTGTAACAAAAATAAATTGCCAAGCATATCCCAAAGGCATATGAAAAGTCTCCTAGCTCTAGCTACAAGTGGTGTTTAAGGAGTGGAAGAATTCTGGAGTATTTAATTCTTAAAGAAAATCACTATTTTGTAACGAAACATTACATGGTTGGGTTAAACAGCAAATTACCGTTTGTCCTCATTGGATTTTTTTAAGGTGATGGTGTACACTTTCTACAGAAAAAAATAGAGAAAGAAGAAAGATTTTTGTTAACTCCCTTCATTGTCTTTTAGGTTAAGATTTAAGAAAAAGGCAATCAAAAACAAGGCACTGCCCCCTCTGAGGTTCGAACTCAGGACCTTCAGATTATGAGACTGACGCGCTGCCTACTGCGCTAAGGAGGCAGCTGCTGTCACTCGTCCGCGGAATGTCTACCAGCATCATTGTAAGCTGCAGCAACTAAAGACCCCTGGGTCATAATGTTTGAAAATACAGTGCAACTGACATGAAGTATCCAAACGCCCTAAAGCGGTGCAGAGCAGAGCAGGGCCGACCCGTCTCCCCGCGAACCTTCCTGGGCGGCCGGGGAGGGAGGCGGCTC
>NW_005372075.1:276315-276923 GCF_000412655.1 Myotis brandtii | reverse complement strand
CCTCCTCCCGGGCCACCTGCACGCCCCGGCTCCGGGCGCACCTGGGAGCGGGGAGGCAGCGAGGCCGGGAGAAGCGACGTTCAGTGCCGGGAAAGTGCAGACAAGAAGTCTCGGGCAGGCGGTAGCGTGGCCGAGCGGTCTAAGGCGCTGGATTAAGGCTCCAGTCTCTTCGGAGGCGTGGGTTCGAATCCCACCGCTGCCACATGCCTTTTCCCGCGCTCCACCGTGACCGGGTCAGTGGACGCCCCTTTTTACTCCCCATGTGAACAGCTCCGAGGCTCCCGCTTCAGGGAGGTTCCTCAACTCCTATCGTGCCTTCCCAGAGGTCAGAGGTAGCACCGTACTCACCGTTTTTCCAAACGGCCGCCGACACCGGATAGGCCTTCAATTATTTCAATTAACAAATAGTTAATGAGCACCCACGTGTGTGTGCGTGCGTGTGTGTGAGAGATATTTACTCCCTTCATCATTGTATTTTCAACACCCAGAAGCATTCAACACTTAACAGACCTTCATTTAATCATTCGTGTTTTTAGAATTTAGTCGGCGTCTCCGGTGCGCGGGTGCTCGCTCGGGACCGTAGCGCGCAGTCCTTTCCGCGGCGCGAC
>NW_005372075.1:267961-276139 GCF_000412655.1 Myotis brandtii | reverse complement strand
GCGGCGTCCTCCCCGCCGCGCCCCGCAGCGCCCCGGGCCCCCCCAATTCCCATCAGCACGCTGTAGGGGGAGCACTACATGGTTCCCAGCGGTAACAGCGCCAGAGGAGAGAAAAGGGGGAGATTGTAACTGTGGTGATGGATGTTAACTAGATTTATTACAGTGATCATTTCTTAATATATACAATATTGAATCATTATGTTGCAATCCTGAAGCTAATATAATTGTTTCTCAATAAAAGTAGAAAAGATTACAATGTTTTGCACCATTAAAGTTGTTAATCCCAATACACAGACACGCACAAAAATCAGTATCACACGAAGAGGTGACCAAAAAAATATAGGACAAAAAATAAACAAACCAATCCATGGCCACCTGCCCTATTTTCCTGGTCTTTACCCGCTTTCCTGGGGGGCAGGTGGGGGAGGTAAATGTACAAAGGTCAGAAACACAGTCCCCCTGGCCTCTCAGAGAGCAGTGTCAAGCCAATAGTCGAATAGTGAATGGGCTTTTAAGTTCTGGTATCGTTTTAAACCAGTGAACATTTTTCTTTCTCTTTAAGAAAAAAGGTTGTGGCTCATGGAATAATACATATGCCACCTGGAGTGTGGGCGGGAGACCTGCCCCTGATCCAGCTACATCTGAGCCAGCTTAGACCACCTTGAGCCAGGAGGTTCGTGAAGATGGGTGGGAGAGCGGGTGTGGAGGGAAGGGGCGTTACTGGCACCTGGCCAAAAGTCTTTGAATTTTTCTGCTTCCCTCCTGACCTCTCAAAAGATATACTCACCTCAACCCACATTCATTGAGCAGCTATTTTGCTTGGTTGGAGATTTAACAAAAAGATGAATAACTGAAACTGTTTCAGGGATTTCTTAGCAATTCGGCCTTGGGGACTACTAGCCATACATTAAGGGCACATGGTCAATAATTAATATTTAGCTCAGGTAAAATCTCCCTTTTGAACGGGGAGATTAAAATCCAATTTGTCCTTGTGTGGGTCGAAAATGAAGGCGAAATCAAAATCGCCAGAAGTAACAATATTCTCGGATCAGGACCCTGCCCTGCCCCTGGCAGCCAGGGAAAGAAACCCGGACAGGAGGTCAGTGAAAACATTCAGAGAAACCCCACGTCCCACCTTGTGTTGGGCTTTTCCTTCAAACGGCTTAGATCTAATTTTTAAAAATACTCCTGTAAATTAAAAAAAAAAAATCAATTAGGAGGAAGAAGCAGAGCTTTCATTTAAACTGGCATTTCTAAAAAAAAAAAAAGACAGAAAAAAAGTAGCATTTCTTTTTCAATTATATTCTATAACTATATCACATGGGTTTTTTTAGGAGAAATGAGTTACTAGGGTTGCCAGCCCAGGTGCCCCAAAAGGGGGTTCCATGGTGTAATGGTTAGCACTCTGGACTCTGAATCCAGCGATCCGAGTTCAAATCTCGGTGGAACCTTAACTTTTCATCTCATTTAAAACGGTGCAGTAGCCCTGACCAGTCTGGCTCAGTGGATGGATCATCCGCCTGCGGACTGAAAGGTCTCAGGTCCCCTACTGGTGTATGTTTCTCTTATTCCTCTCCCTTCCTCTCTGTAAAAAATCAGTAAAATATATATTTTTTAAAAAGTTAAAACCACGCAGTAGTCAGGAAGGCGGGCTGCTGCAGCGCGCGGTCTGCAGGCTGGGGACCCTCCTGCCCTCCCCAGCCCAGCACTCCCAATCCGCGGTTAAGGAGCCGCCAAAAGGAAAAGGAAAGCGACAGACTACGTTGAGGGTCAGTCGTGCGGGTCAGTGGTCAGGCTCGGAAAGATACTGCAGAGCAGGATGGAGAACAAACCAGAGGTGGGAGAGGGGCTGACGTGGACCCCCGCCCCTCCCCCGCCATGGCCCCCCGCGGCCAACCCAACGCTCCGCGCCCTCCCGGCTGGGCAAGACCACCCTGGCGACGAATGTGCACTATAAGCCTCTGCCGCTTTCAGCCGGAGCTTTATCCACGCAAGTCTGAAACTTTGAGTGGATGCGGCGAGGCTTCCGGAGTCCCGGCCGGAGCCCCACCGGGAAGCGCGCAGCAGGAAAGCATGGTGCTTGCAGGGAAGGCGCCCAGCCGTCCCCAGCCTCCCAGGACTCCAAACATGTCACAAATGAAAGAAATGGAAGCAAGCAACCTTTTGGACACAGAGTTCAAAACTATGGTTATAAAGTTACTAAAGGATCTTAATGAGAGCTTCAAGAGACTTCGTGAGAATGTGAAATACATGAGAAAGGACCAGTCAGAAATTAGGTATACACTAACTGGAATAAAGAATAATATACAGGAATTCAACAGTAGGGTAGAGGAGTTTCAGAATCAAATCAATAATTTGGAATATGAGGAAGCAAAAAACACCCAATCAGAAGAGCAAAAAGAAAAAAGATTCCAAAAATATGAAGATAGTGTAAGAAGCCTCTGGGACAACTTCAAGTGTACCAACACCCACATTATGGGTGCCAGAAGAAGAGAGAGAGCAAGATATTGAAAACCTATTTGAAGAAATAATGACAGAAAACTTCCCCCACCTGGTGAAAGAAATAGACTTACAAGTCCAGGAAGCACAGCGAATCCCAAACAAGAGGAACCCAAAGAGGTCCACACCAAGACACATAATAATTAAAATGCCAAGGGCTAAGACAGAGAGCATCTTAAAAGCAGCAAGAGAAAAAGTTAGTTACCTACAGGGAGTGCACAAACGGCTGTCAGCTGATTTCTCGACAGAAACTTTGCAGGCCAGAAGGGAGTGGCAAGAAATATTCAAAGCGATGAATAGCAAGGACCTACAGCCAAGAATACTCTACCCAGCAAAGCTATCATTCAGAATTGAAGGTCAGATAAAGAGCTTCACAGACAACAAAAAGCTTAAGGAGTTCATCACCACCAAACCAGTATTACATGAAATGCTGAAGGGTATTCTTTAAGAAGAGGAGGAAGAAGAAAGCAAAAAAATAAAAAATATGAACAATAAAATAGCAACAAATACATATCTATCAACAATTTAATGTAAAAATCAAAATAAACCAACAAGAAATCTACTGAACAAAATAAACTTGTGAATAAAATAGAATCAGAGGCATGGAAATATGGAACAGGCTGATGAATCTCAGAGGGGAGGGGGGGAAGGGGTAGGAAGAGTTTAACCAAAGATCTTACCTATGGACACAGACAATAGGGTGGTAAAGGCCTGGGGTGGGGTGGGAATGGGGTGGAGGGGGCAATGGGGAGAAAAATGGGGGACATCTATAATACTCTCTACAGTAAAGATTTAAAAAAAAAAATTTTTTTTTAAAGAGCCTAACTAAGTACCCACCAACAGAACGCACAAATAAGTTGTGGCATATTCATACAAGGAAATAAAAATGCAGCAATGGAAAAGAAAAAAAGTTTAGAAAAGTAATCAAAGGAATAGGAGGAAATTACTTTGGAAAATTGTTTGGCAATATCTATAAAACTAAACATATACCTATGCTGTAACTCATCCATCCCACTCCACAAAATGAGCGCACCTGTCCATTCACATTTATAAGAATGTTCAGGGCAGCTTTCTTCATAATAGACAATAGCTGATGGCAACTCAATACTCATCAATGGCAAAATTCTTAACTAAATGGTGATATATTGATACAGTGAATCACTACTCAGCAGAAGAAAATTAAATTACTGCTATAGATAAGAATGATTCTTACAGACATAATGAGTAAAAAAAAGTCAGACAAAAAAGTGATTATTGTATGATTTTATTTATATGAAGTTCAAGAACAGGCGAAATAATGAATGTTTCTAGAAATATGAAAAAATGATTTCTTCTGAATAGCCTTTGGGGTGGATATTAATGGAGGGAAGCAAGAGGGAGCCTTCTGGGAAGCTGAGAGCATTCTTCATTGTTATCTGGAGAATAGCTGCTACACACATGTAGCTAATCCGTGAGTTCTACACGGAAACACTGCCCTTTATGTGTATTTCACCCAGACAAGTTTAAAATCACTATATACTGGTAAGACAATTCCTTATTCAGTGTCAGTTAGATGCTACGCCGTGTAAGTTCTGAAGATACTGAAGAAGGGAGACGTTGTCATGTTGGGAAGATAGAGGAAGTTTTATGAGAAGCTGATTCTGGAGGGAGTGGGTCACCTACCAGGAAAGTGTGTGAAGTTTAGCACCGGGAGGGGGAGCAATGGCCCCAGAGCTTACAGAGGCCTTGTAACCTTCTTAGGCCCAGTACCCTGCAGGTCCGTGAGCGATTCTCCCTGCAGTCCAGGACACCATTCCCGCTGCAGTGTTATTCTTTCTTCATAGCACCCATCTCTTCCTCCATGGCACTAGTCACAGTGAGTAACCTATATTGATGTGTTTAATAACCTAATGCCAGTCCTTATTCTAATTACATCATACTAGGTAACAAATTGCCCCAAACTTAGAGCTCGATGGTGTGATCCTCCCACTCCATGTGGCAATGACTGGCAACTCAGATGTGTTGTAGGTGGTGGGAAGGCACCCTTCCCGTGGGGTCAGACCAAACCTGGGCTCAGCACCCTCAGTACTTGCATTCTGGCTAGGAAAGAATTCTGAGTCAAGACCCAAACTATAAGAGAACATCTGTGTGTGTGTGTGTGTGTGTGTGTGTGTGTGTGTGTGTGTGTGTGTGTGTGTATGGCTAATATGCTAAGTGTCCCTCCGACCATCCGACTGGTCGCTATGACGTGCAATGACCACCACAGGGCAGATGCTCAATGCAGGAGCTGCCATTTACAAAGAAACGGCTCTGCGGACCTGGCACCGCCAAAGCAACACTGGCTTCTCCCAAGTGGGACACAGGCCTTGCCACCACCCCGGAGAGACACCCCACCGAATTACAGCCAGTGCTGCAGAGACCCCATGGCCCAGCCCAGCCCAGAAACAATGGCTGTGGGCACCAGGTAATGACATCACATGGCAATGCCCGGCTTCCTCTCCCTAGCAACTAGCCTCCTTGGAGTTTCTTCAGCCAGGAACACAACTTGCTTTATAGCCAGTTGTAAACATTTTACACTTTAACCAAATGTCTGTGAAGCATTTTCCTGTGCCTCATCTCATTTGATCCTCACAGAAGTCCTGGAGTAGGTAGATAGGAGACTCAGTAGAATCCTATTTTCTTTTCATTAGCTGGAAAATGGAGATTTAGAAAGCTTAGAAACCTGACCCAATTGAAAAGAAGTAAGAAATGGTGGACCTTAAAAATGACTTCAGGTTTTCTCACTGAGCAGAATATAGTCAAACACGGCTGCAGTTAAATATTTTACCCTTTGTTCTCCCTGCATGATCTACAATAATAATCTGCTTCGTGTTGCTGTGTTGCTGTGTTGCTGACAATTACCTGAAAGAGAAGTTGGGGTGCTTCACTGGGCTGAAAAAAGTTTAGCTAAATCAGAAAGCAGGTCTAATTAAGCAAGTTTATTCTATATATACTAGAGGCCCAGTGCATGAAATGTGTGCACAGGTAGGGTCCCTAGGCCTGGCTGGCGATCAGGGCCAAGTTGTGGGGTGACTGGCAGGGTGATCGGGGCCCCCCACTCATACCCGCCTTGGCCAGATGGTGCTGCCTGCTCACTGTCCCTGCCCCCCGCTGCTGCCTGCTCACTGTCCCTGCCTCCCTCTGTGGGGCAACCAGAGAGGAGGTCTGGGGGCCTCTGCTCACACCCACCTTGGCTGGCCTGGGGCCTGTGGGCTGGGGGCAGCTCCTGCGTTGAGTGTCTGCCCCCTGGTGGTCAGTGCACATCATAACGACTGGTCATTCTGCCGGTCGTTCTGCCATTCAGTCGATTTGCATATTAGGCTTTTATTATCTACTAGAGGCCCTGTGCAGGACCTCTAGTAGGGTCACTAGGCCTGGCTGGCGATCAGGGCTGATCGGGGCCTTCCTTCGTTCATGCCGCCCCCTGGTGGTCAGCGCATGTCATAGTGAGTGATCAGTCTCCTGGTGGAACTCCCACAGGGACAATTTGCATATTAGGCTTTTATATATAGACTAGAGGCCTGGGGCACAAAATTCGTACAAGGGGCTTGACCCTTGCAGCCCCAGCTTCATCCAGAAGGTCATCTGGAAGGATGTCTGGAAGGTTGTTCGGCTGTCCGGTCTAATTAGCATATTATGCTTTTATTATTATAGATATTAATAATAGAGGAAATTGGCCGGGATGCCATCACATAACGACCAATCAGGATGGGGGTGAGCAGACCAGCAGGGGGGAGCAGTTGGGGGCAAGCAGGCCAGCAGTGGGGGGGGGGAGTTAGGGGTGAGCAGGCCAGCAGTGAAGAGCAGTTGGGGGCAACCAGGCCAGCAGGGAAGGGGTTAGGGGCAATCAGGCAGGCAGGTGAGTGGTTAGGAGCCAGCAGTCCCGGATTGTGAGAAGGATGTCTGACTGCCGGTTTAGGCTCAATCCCTGTAAACAGGACATCCTTCGAGGGGTCTCAGATTGGAGAGGGTACAGGCCAGGCTGAGGGACACCCCCTCCCGTGCACGAATTTTGTGCACTGGGCCACTAGTGTGTGTGTATATATAATTAGGCAAGCAAATTATCACTTCAAAAAATAATACTTAAGTGGCTACAGATAATCACATTTTTTCAGTGACACTATTACTTAAATAAGACTTGAGTTGTTTTTATTCCCCCAAAATATTTTTATTGCTTTCAGAGAGGGATAGAGAGATAGAAACATCAATGATGAGAATCATTGATTGGCTGCCTCCTGCTTGCCCCACACAGGGGATGGAGCCCGCTGTCGAGTAACACTCCCTCCACGTTCTGCGTGGAGTAGGGTTCGGTATCTGAAAGAGGAGCCGCACAACAAATGAGAGAAAAAGACACAAGATAATTTTGCAATATTGGGGGACCAGGCGGGCAAGTCCCGAAGGACTTCCTCCAGTGCTCAGGCCTCACCAAGCTTTTATTCATCTGGGATGCACCCATAGCATAGCCCTTAGGCAGGTGACCCCTGGCAACAGACAGACTAGCCCATCAGCAAGGATTTACATAATAATAAATGGGAGAGTAGTTTCAGCTACCACTGTCTGGACAAACAGAGGTGGCGCCTAGCTCCGACCTTTGCTAGGGCTTCAAAGGCACCCAGCCTTCGGGGGGTTTCTGTCTATGCTTATCAGATAGTGAAGGCAATGAATGGACTCCGGCAGCCCGCAACCTCAGAATCAAGCCGTAACCTCCTGGTTCATAGGTCAATGCTCAACCACTCAACCATGCAGGCCAGGCTGAACATGCCTTGAGTTCTTTCTTTTAAATGTATTTTTTGTTATTGATAGGATTACCGATATCTCCCGTTTTCTTCTGCCTTTCCCTCCTCCTCTCAGCCCCTACCCACCCCCAGGTCTTCACCACCCTATTGCCCATGTCCATGGGCTATGCATATCCTATCTAATAAAGAGGTAATATGCAAATTGACCATCACTCCAACACACAAGATGGCTGCCACAAGATGGCTGGCAGGGGAGGGCAGTTGTGGGCAATCAGGCTGGCAAGGGAGGGAACTTAGGGGTGACCAGGCCAGCAGGGGAGGACAGTTGGGAGGGACCAGGCCAGCAGGGGAGGGCAGTTGGGGGGTACCCAGGCCTGCAGGGGAGGACAGTTAGGGGCAATCAGGCTGGCAGGGGAGCAGTTAGACATTGATTAGGCTGGCAGGGGAGTGGTTAGGGGGTGATCAGGCTGGAAGGCAGAAGTGGCTAGGGGCAATCAGGCAGGCAGGCAGGCAGGTGAGCGGTTGGGAGCCAGCAGTCCTGGATTGTGAGAGGGATGTCCCAGATTTGAGAGGGTGTAGGCTGGGCTGAGGGACACCCTCCCTCCCCCATGCACGAATTTCATGCACTGAGCCCCTAGTACAGTGATGGCGAACCTTTTGAGCTCGGCGTGTCAGCATTTTGAAAAACCCTAACTTAACTCTGGTGCCGTGTCACATATAGAAATTTTTTGATATTTGCAACCATAGTAAAACAAAGACTTATATTTTTGATATTTATTTTATATATTTAAATGCCATTTAACAAAGAAAAATCAACCAAAAAAAATGAGTTCGCGTGTCACCTCTGACAAGCGTGTCATAGGTTCGCCATCACTGCCTTAGACAGTGGTTCTCAACCTTCTGGCCCTTTAAATACAGTTCCTCA
>NW_005372075.1:260027-265619 GCF_000412655.1 Myotis brandtii | reverse complement strand
GGTGGTGGTGGGAGCCTCTCCTGCCTCCTCAGCAGCGCTAAGGATGTCTGACTGAAGCTTAGGTCTGCTCCCCGCTGGCAAGTGGACATTTCCTGAGGGCTGCCGGGCTGCCAGAGGGATGTCTGATTGCCATCTTAGGCCCAATCCCTCCGGGAGCAGGCCTAAGCCAGCAGGTGGTCATCCCCTGAGGGGTCCCAGACTTCGTGAGGGCACAGGCCGGGCTGAGGGATGCCCCCCAAGTGCGCAAATTTTTGTGCACCGGGCCTCTAGTAAGTATATAAGTTCTTTGGTTTATCTCTTCTCATCACCCCAACCCCACATCGAGGTATGTCAGTCTGTTCCATGCCTCCCTGCTTCCGGTCTTATTTTGTTGGTCAATTAATTTTATTCATTAGATTCTACAAATAAGTGAGATCATGTGAGATTTGTCCTTCTCAGTCTGGCTTATTTCACTTACCATAATAGTCTCCAAGTCCCTCCATGCTGTCCCAAAGGGTAAGAGATCCCTCTTATTTACTCCTGCATAGTATTCTGTGTATATGTTCCACAGCTTTTTTATCCACTCATCTACTGATGGGCACGTGGGCTGTTTCCAGATCTTAGCTATTGTAAATTGTGCTGCTATGAACATAGGGGTGCATATATTCTTTCTAGTTGCTGTTTGGGGGTTTTTAGGATATATTCCCAGAAGTGGGATCACTAGTTCAAATAGCAGTTCCATTTTTAATGTTTTAAGGGAACTCCATACTGTTCTCCATAGTGGCTGCACCAGTCTGCATTTCCACCAGCAGTGTACAAGGGTTCCCTTTTCTCCACATCCTCTCCAGCACTTGTCATTTGTTGATTTGTTGATGGTAGCCATTCTGACAGGTGTGAGGTGACACCTCATTGTTGTTTTAATTTGCATCTCTCTGATGATCAGTGACTGAGCACTTTTTCATATGTCTCTTGTCCATCTGTATGTCCACTTTGGAGAAATGTCTATTCCGGTCTTCTGCCCATTACTTATTTATTTATTTAGTGCTTAAAACCAAAGTGATGTATATGCTTCAAGTATTAAGTGAGAACAGTACATGAACAAATAATGAAACTTAACAAAAAACAGTACAAACTTCATGCTGTGGGCTATGGGGTCTCCCTGCTGGACCTGCAGTTCTTTGGGGGCCTGTGGGGGAGAGGGATGGGGGAGAGGGGTGGGAGCCCACCCCACATGCTATTTGGGCTGAAATGTAAGAGGCCTGCTGGGATCTCTACGGAACCACTGTGCCCAGACAGCTAGCTCCCCTCCACCAGCTCCGGCCAGTGACACCATGAAGTAGCTAGGAGCAAGGACACCTATTCTTCTGGGCTCCTCAAAAACTAGGTGAGGGTGGCCTGCCCATAAGAAACTCAAGAACAGATGGGCAGCCCCTCAGGGGACTTTGCATCTCCCCAAGGCCCCAGCTTCCTGCCCTGGAAACTAGGGGCTCCTAGCCAGGGCCCACAGGGGCAGTGGGGGGAGATGGGTTTAGGAGTTTGTGGCTCCTACCCACAGCCTGGTCGGAGTAGGCGGGTGGTGGGGCTGCTCCTCCTCCAGCATGTACTGGTCCAGGAGGCCCTTGGTGTACTGCTTGTCCACCGTCTCCTTGGACACACCGCGGCTCAGGAGCCCTCGCAGGTGGTCCCTGAGGTGGTCTCTGCCCTGGACCTCCATCATCACCTCCAGCACCTTCGTGCCCTTGACCAGCAGGTGGACCAGAGACCGCTGCATCTCCGAGGACCTGGCCAGCGCCACCAGGCGCCAAGGCAGGCCCTGTGTGAAGGCGTCTTCGGGCGCAGGCCATGGTGCCTGCTCAGATGCAGGCTCACGGGAGATCCAGTCCAGTGTGCTCAGCTGGCACGCCAGCTGGATGCCCTGCTCCACGGTGGCCCAGGGCCCGAAGGGCATCTCGGTGACCTCACCCTGAAGTGCAGGAAGGACTCTGGCGCCGGCGCCAGGCCTGCAGCAGCTGGTGAGCAGCGCCCTGCGCCACCCCGGCCCTTGCAGAGGCGGCTGACGGTGTGGCCGGGCAGGGGGCCTGCAGTGCCAGTTCCCAGGAATTGAGGGCCAGGGCCGAGCCGCGTTGGCCCTGCACCCACAGGATCCAGGCTACCATGTGCTCCTTGGGCTTCTGCCTTCTGCTCATTTTTTAATTGGATTGTTTGTCTCCTTTTGTTAAGTTGTATGAGTACTTTACATATTTTGGATATTAGTCCTTTATCAGATGTATCATTGGCAAAATATGTTCTCCCAAACAGTGGACTTCCTTTTCAATTTGGTGGTGGTTTCTTTTGCTGTGCAGAAGCTTTTTATTTTGACATAGTCCCATTTGTTTATTTTCTCCTTAGTTTCCTTTGCCCCAGGAGATGTATCTGTAAACATATTGCTACCAGAGATGTCTCAGATTTTATTGCCTATGTTTTCTTCTAGGAATTTTATGGTTTCATGCCTTACATTTAAGTATTTTATCCACCTTGAGTTTTTTCTTGTGTATTGTCTAAGGTGATGTCTAGTTTCATCTATTTTACAGGTGTCTGTCCAGTTTTCCCAGCATCATTTGTTGAAGAGACTGTCTTGACTCCATTGTATGCCCTTGCCTCCTTTGTCAAATATTAATTGACCATAATGGTGTGGGTCAATTTCTGGGGGGGGGCCTCTGTTCTGATCCATTGGTCTATATGCCTGTTCCTGTGCCTACCAGGCTATTTTGGTTGTAATGGCTTTGTAGTATAGTTGGATATCCAGTATTGTGATGTGGGGAACTGATATAGGGTTAAGCCTCGGACTGACCTGTTGGCAAAGTCACAAACAAGTCCCAGCTTAGAGGGCACAGTCCTCTTAGCATAATTAGGCTTGACCTTATAACACTCCCTAGATCTTATCTGGGAAGCTAATGGGCTGAGGGAAGTGCAGGAAGTATAACTATGGTCAAAACAAGTGAAACTCACAAGAACAGTGTAACTATGATAACCACTACCTTGTTTACCTCTGACTATAAAATGGTTGGTGCGGCCTGAGCACCAGTGGAAGTCCTTCCTCTTGAGTTGGACTTACCCACCTGGCCCCCCAATATTCCCAAATTATCTCTTGTCTTTTCTCTTTTATTTGTGTGCGGCTCCTCTTCCAGATCCTGAACCCTGAACTACTCGGGACGTGGAGGGAAACATTTACAACATCTGGCGCCCGATGGGAAATCTGGAAGTGAAGGTTTCACTAGAGCAAAAAAACGAAGTTTCACCGGCAAGGTGGGGAACAAAGAATTCACCATAAAGGTAGGAAAATTCACCGTAAAGGTAGGGGGTTATTTCACCGCACACAAAAGCCCACGATCAGCTGCAGAAGTCCATATCTGTAAACAGGGTGGGAACGTTTTTCTTAACTAGGCTAACGGGGCAGGATTAGGCTTTAAAAAAGTAGATTCGGCTTTTAAAAAGTAAGAAACTTTATTATAGATTTTTGATTTGCATGCTTAAGAGTTTAAAGTTTCAGAAGGTAATCTCTTATAATTTTTGCTTGATGTTATAGAACATAACCCTTGTTTTCCTGAAGTAGGTACATTAGATCTTGAAAGTTTGCCAAACAGTTAGTCAGAACTTGAAAAAAAGGTCAGCAGCAGGGAAAAAACTTGCCTCCAAAAACTGTTTTCCCTTGTGGAACACGGTATTTCATTTGCTAGAGCCTTTAAGAGAGGCCAAGGAGGATAAATCTCCTCCCCTTGCACCCTCCGCTCCTAAAGAGGAGCAGAAAGAAAAGAAAAAATGGGAGGAATGGCCTTCATGGCTCCCTCCACCTCCATGTCCTAATCCTGAAATGTTTAATTCTCCGTTAATAGAATCACCTGTGCAAAAAGGCCAAATTATAAAGAAACTGGAATATTAAGAGGTACTCTCTTAAATCAGGCTGAAAAAAGAGTGCCATGGTCATCTCAATGTGGTTTCTTGTCCAAATTAAAATCTTAATTTGTATTTGAAATCTAAAATCTGTAATAAGAAATGAAACCCTGCTGCCGAATCCGCCTTTGGTGTGGAGAGATTCAAAGGTGGCAGGAGAGGGCAGAGCTATGAGCTCTCCCCCAATGAGATTACTTAATGTTTTATTTAAAAATTACCGGAAAACATCTTATGATAACCAAATTTTGGCTAAGATAACCTTGGGTGCTAGCTATAACTTTGGAAAGCGAAATAGGAAAAAATTTAAAATGTCTTTTTCTATTAAGCATGACTTTGGGAAAAAATACGCCATCTGAGTCATTTGTTGAAACTTCCCCCAAAGCAAAGGATGTGGGGAAGGGAAGAAGGGAGCACATGGCGATCCAATATGGACGCCCCCTCCCCAAGTATTCTAATTTAAAGTCCTTCTTGTAATTGAAAAGTTTTACAAAATTTAAAAATGCGTCTGGGATTTTTGTGCACATGTAAAGAGAAAAGCTGGCTTAAAACTAATGCGTGCAACTGTCCTGTTTTTGGACATTTAAATAGAGTTTTGAGCTGGAGTCTCTTTGCAAATGTATAAAATAAAACCCAAGACTGATTATTTCCTAAGAAAAATGATGAATTTGACCCAGGGAAGAAATGCAAGCTGGTTCTAGCAACAAGATTGGTATTTTTCTGCAATAAAGTCATTTTTGAAATGTTAATGAAGCCTGTTCCAAAGTTAATCTTAAAGCCTCAAAGAAATTCAGTAAAATTGTCTGTTACAGAAAATTTGCCAAAGTAAATGCCTTAAAATAATAAATGGATTTGAATCTCAAGAATTATTGAAATATATTAATTATGAAGGTTCAGTAGCCCAGGGAGAAACTAGCTTAGCTCTTTGACATTTAAATGGACCAGGTTAGACCAAACTTGTTTCCCCAGTGGAAAACAGTTTTCCCGCAGCTGTGATCTTGTGGCCAATTTTGAAATTTCCTGCCGGCAAGCAACCGGCAGGAAACATTGTAGCTACACGTTTGCTTCTTGACTTTCCCCAGAAAAAATTATGGTCGTTTTAAAGTCAAGGGCTGGGCCAGACCTGTTTTGCCAGCCTCAAACGTAGTTTTCCAGAGCCACTGGGACCTTGGGATCTTGAAGTTTATGGAATCAAATGATAGAAACTTATACCTAGGTATTTTGAAGTGAAATAATGCTGAAATATTGATCTGAGTATGCCTCGTACGAAATCTAGAGGATAGTATTAAATCTGTTGGTTGATTATGTTTTGTATTTTTGATGTTTATTCTTAAAAATGTTACTGATTGAGAAATGCTAAATATTTGACTTTCCAGCTAAAAGTTTAAGGTTTGGATTGAATTGGGAGAAATTGTGTAGTTGTTGTAGCTATATGCCTAAAGTGTAGAAATTTATTTTTTTGGAAATAATTTTTGTTTTCTCTGAAATAATTAGGAATTCAAAATATGTTGCTTATTGGTCTAATTGAAAAAGAGGATAAATTCTGTAATCCCAACCAAAATTTTTAAATACAAAGATCAGTTTAAATTTAATTGATATTCTTTAAGATAATTGTAAAAGGTATAAATGGCTAATGATATTTCTGTTTGTCTGCAATATAATGTTGGCCATCTATCTTTTAGGGAT
>NW_005372075.1:250130-259471 GCF_000412655.1 Myotis brandtii | reverse complement strand
AAAAGTATAAACTCAAAATGGATAAAAGACTTAAATGTAAGTCGTGAAGCCATAACAAATTCAAACTAAACATAGGCAGTAAAATCTCAGACATCTCTGGTAGCAATATTTTTACCGATATATCTCCTGGGGCAAGGAAAACAAGGGGAAAAAATGGAACTTCATCAAACTAAAAAGCTTTGCACAGCAAAAACAAACAAACATCAACAAAATGAAAAGGGAACTCACTGGGAGAACAAAAGAACATATTTGACAATGATACATTTGGTAAGGGGTTAATTTTTAAAATATATAAAGAACTTATAGTATTCAACATCAAGAAGATAAACAATTCAATTTTAAAAATGGCAAAGGACCTGGATAGACATGTCTCCAAAGAGGGCATACAGATGGCCAATAGACATATGAAAAAATGCTCAACATCACTAATCACAGCTGCCAGAATGAGATATCACTACAATGAGATATCACCTCACACCTGCCAGAATAGCTATCATCAATAAATCAACAAACAACAAGTGATGGTGAGGATGTAGAGTAAAGGGAACCCTCGTATACTGCTGGTGGGAATGCAGACTGGTGCAGCCACTGTGGAAACAGTATGGAGTTTCCTCAAAAAATTAAAATATATTCCTCAATATATTCCCAGAAGTGGAATTGCTGGTTCAATGGAACTGCCTTTTGAACCAGCAATTCCACTTCTGGGAATATATTCTAAGAAACCCAAAACACTAATTCGAAAGAATATATGCACCCCTATGTTCACTGCAGCATCATTTACAATAGCCAAGACCTGGAAACAGCCCAAGTGCCCATCAGTAGACTGTTGGATAAAGAAGCTGTGGTACATTTACACATGGAATACTATGTGGTCATAAAAAAGAATAAAATCCTATCTTTTCCAACAGGATGGGTGGACCTGGAGATTATTATGCCAAATGAAATAAGCCAGTCAGGGAAAGACAAGTGTCATATGATTTCACTCATATGTGGAGTCTAATGAACAAAATAAACTGACAAAATAGAAAGAGAGGCATGGATACATGAATAAACTGACAGCTGTCATAGCGAGAAGGATTGGAGGACTGAATGAAAAAGGGTGAAGGAATGAGCCCCAAAAAACAAAACAAAACATATACATAATACCTAGACAGACAACAGTGTGGTGATAGCCAGAGAGAAAGGAAGTGTGGGGGAGCCTGACCTGGGCAAAAGGTGGGATAATGGGGATGGAAATGAACTTTGCTTGGGGCGATAGTCACAAGATGCAGTGTGTAGGTGATGTTTTGTTTAGTTGGACAATTGAAACCTGTATGGTTTTGTGAACCAGTATCATCCCAATAAATTCAACTTAACAAATAAAAAATAAATAAAGTATTTAACATGCAAGAGTCATGATCATTGGCTGTGTCTGTTTTCCCCTGAATCAGAAAGCAGTTTCCTCATTTCGCCTCTGTATGTCCATCGTGACAATGTGGGGATGGGCTGAGGAAACAAAGGGCACATGTGAGAGAGAGCCTTGGACAACAGTGGCACAGAAGGGTTGGCAAGTTAAGTGGAATATTTGGGTGGCAAAATGAAAAAATACAGGTCATCTCGTCCTTTATTACGTAAGATCATGGCAAAACGAGAACATGGAAGCCAGCCAGACCGGAATTCAAGGCCTGTTCTCTTTCACTTGCTTAGTGACCTTGGGCAAGTGACCCTGTCACTCTGAGCCTTGTTTCCCTCCTTAAAATGGGGATGTGGCACTTGCAGGTTTGTGAAAGGCTTGTAGATGAAATGTGTCCGGTGTCTTTTACAGAGTGGGTGGTTTGTGAATGGTAGCTCTCGTCATCATCTCTGAACCCTGTCTGTACTTCTTCCTAGGTTAGGGTGGAATTTTTGCCTGAAAGAGGAAAAGGTACAGAGCAGGGTAACGATTAAAAAACCAGCTCTGAGACTCCGCGGAGTTCTGGAAGGTGGAACCCTGCGAGTTCCCACAGCCTCCCAGGCTCTTGTTTACACACTTCCTCTTAAATCTGTGAGTTTGATTGTTGATCCCGGTGCATGTGATTGCCCAATTGGGGTCGCTAGCGGAGCTTGTAGGGGAAGATTGTTTTTGGGGAGCCTGGAAAACAGAGCTGAGAGTGGCGACTGGTGAAACAGATCTGGGCGGAGCTGGTTCAGGTACAATAGAGAACTCCTGGTCAGAGAGGACTTAAAGCCTTGGAGGTCAATCCAGACACACTGCCACCCAGAGGCAGAGCCACGAACTGACTCTTCTGTACATACAAATACAGCAGTAAGGGGAACCAATACGGCCTGCCTTAAAATCAGGACTGTGGCTTACAACACGGAGGAACAGTGTATCAGAGGGAAATTCAACATTCTCCTGAATTCCGGGCGTGCCAAAAAGAAGAGTAGAAGATCTGAAGCACCTGCATTACTGCACATTTTTATTTTTATTTTTTTTAATTACTTTTTCACCTTTTAACTAAGAAAACATTGTTTTTCTTTTTTTTTTTTCCCATCACCTGATTTTACCCTTTCAACTACTACATTTTTATTTTTAACTAGTATTATTACCGCTACCATTTTACCATTTTTTAAAGTGTCATTTTCTTTTCTTTTATTTTTTTTATTTTTTTATTTTGGGACTAATGTCCTCCATTCTATTTTCATCGTTCCTTTAGCAACATTTTTCTCTACCTCAATTTGCCTCTGTGCTAAACCCTCTTCCCCACTTTTTCCCTTTTGTTGTCCTGTTTCTCTTACCCTACTCCAGGTTTAGATCTTCCCTATTCTTTTTACCCCCTGTCAAAATTTCACCCTACTTATATACCCTATGTCCAATCCCCTGCTCTAAATCCTTATACACCTTTCCCTTATCTTCCTTCACTATCCAAATTTTTTTCTTCTTCTTCTTCTTTTCTCTCTCTATTGTTTATTGTTGTTTGCTCGATTGACGAGTATATTGGGGGTTTTTTTAGGATCGTTTGTGAGGTTAGTCTGCTTATTCTTTTTATTTTTCTCCCCCCGCCCCCCGGTTATTTCTGTGCTTCTGTTTTCCCTTGCGTCGCTTGATATTATTGGTTGTTTGTAGTTTGTATTCATCTCCAGGAATCTGCTGCTGTAAATTGTTGGTATTAGTGGCGGTTCTATAGGAGTTTTCCCCTCATATAAATAGTCTCTTCCCCTCTTATACTTCACTCTCTTTTCTCTCTTACTTTTTTTTTTCTTTTTCCTCTTCTTTTTTCCCCTCCCTTTTTCCAATTTTATTTTTGCACTCCTTTTTTTTTCTTTTTTCTTTCTTTCTTTTTTCTCTTCTACCTTTTTCTCTTCTTTCTTCCTTATCTCCTAACTCTCTTAGCTCGGGTGGCCACCTTTATTTGGGGTTATTGATATCGTAAATACATTCGTGTTCAGTGCCTGGTACGTTGTGCCTTGTTGTGTTGTATTTTGTGCCTTTAAATCAACGCAGCAGATTCAAGCAACAGCGGCCTCCTGATCTCCACACGCTCTGTCTGGGGAACAGTTACTGTGTGTGAAGCCTCCCTCCACCTGCCAGAAGAGCCACCACAGCTGTGAACAGCACCCACCAGAGGCCCTGCTATCAACGGAGGAGCCACTGCTACCACAACCGCCCAAGGAGCAACCACAGCCCGAGGAGCCACTGCCACCCAGGGAGCAGCCACTGAACGACTCAACAACTAGATATGTCAGTGAGATCAAACATGGGTAGACAAAGAAACCCCCAAAGGAAAGAGAAGGAGGACTCGCCAGAAAAGCAGCTAAGTGAGACAGAGGCATGCAACATGACGGAAAAAGAATTCAGAATAAGGGTCCTAGAGTACATGCACCGGTCGGAGGAAAAAATCAAT
This sequence comes from Myotis brandtii, assembly GCF_000412655.1. NCBI lineage: Eukaryota > Metazoa > Chordata > Mammalia > Chiroptera > Vespertilionidae > Myotis > Myotis brandtii. The sequence continues at coordinate 255,608 of NW_005372075.1, read as the reverse complement.
ACCATATGCAAGAAGCTAGAAGAATCAGATGAAAAATTCAATACCATATGCAAGAAGCTAGAAGAATCAGATGAAAAATTCAATACCATATGCAAGAAGCTAGAAGAATCAGATGAAAAATTCAATACCATATGCAAGAAGCTAGAAGAATCAGATGAAAAATTCAATACCATATGCAAGAAGCTAGAAGAATCAGATGAAAAATTCAATACCATATGCAAGAAGCTAGAAGAAACAGATGAAAAAATCAACAACTTAAGTAAGGCCCAAGAAGAAATGAAGAGTGATATAGCTGCCATAAAAAACTCCATTGAAAGTATCAACAGTAGACTAGGAGAAGCGGAGGACCGAATTAGTGAATTAGAAGACAAGGAAGCAAAACACACCCAAACTGTACTGCAATTGGAGAAAAAAATTAAAAGACAGGAGGAGAGCCTAAGGGAGCTTTGGGACAACATGAAACGAAACAACATACGAATAATAGGGGTGCCAGAACAACAGAAAGATGAACATGGATTAGAAAACCTATTCGAAGAAATAATATCAGAAAACTTCCCTGAGGTGGGGAAGAAAAAAGTCACACAAGCCCAGAGAGTCCCAAACAAGGTGAATCCGAAAAGACCCACACCAAGACACATCATAATTACCATGGCAAATGTTCAGGACAAAGAGAGAATCTTACAGGCTGCAAGAGAGAGACGGAAAGTTACATACAAGGGATCTCCCATTAGATTATCAAATGATTTCTCAACAGAAACACATCAGGCCAGGAAAGAATGGACAGAAATTTACAAAGTGATGCAAAGCAAAGGACTGAATCCAAGAATACTCTATCCAGCAAGGCTATCATTCAAAATTGAAGGGGAAATAAGAAGCTTCACAGACAAAAAAAGGCTAAGGGAGTTTATCACCACCAAGCCAGCCATGCAAGAAATGCTAAAGGGACTGGTGTAAAAAGAAGAAATAACAAGCTCAGAAAGAAAACAGCCACACACACAAAAAAAGAAATGGCTACAAACAAGTACCTTTCAATAATAACTTTAAATGTAAACGGACTAAATGCTCCAACCAAAAGACATCGAGTGGCTGAATGGATAAAAAAACATGACCCATACATCTGCTGTCTACAAGAGACCCACCTCATTAGAAGGGACTCACACAGACTGAAAGTGAAGGGATGGAAAAATATCTTTCACGCAAATGGAAAGGAAAAGAAAGCTGGGGTAGCAATACTTATATCGGACAAAATACATCTCAAAGTGAAGGCCATAACCAGAGATAAGGAAGGCCACTTCATAATACTAAAGGGATCAATACAACAAGAAGATATAACCCTGGTAAACATATATGCACCCAATGCAGGAGCACCCAAATACATAAAAAAACTCCTGGAAGATATCAAAGGAGAGATCGACAACAATACAATCATAGTAGGGGACTTTAATACACCACTGACATCACTGGATAAGTCCTCTAGACAAACAATCAGCAGAGAAACAGCAATCCTAAATGACTCACTAGATCAGATGGACTTAATTGACATCTTCAGAACACTTCACCCCAAAGCAACAAAATATACGTTCTTCTCAAGTGCTCATGGGACATCTTCAAAAATAGACCACATATTGGGTCACAAGCAAAGTCTCCCCAAATTCAAGAAGATTGAAATCATAAAAAGCTTCTTCTCAGACCACGATGGCATAATGTTAGAAATAAACTACAATAAAAACAACCCAAAATACTCAAACACTTGGAAGCTGAATAGCATGTTATTAAATATTGATTGGGTTACCAATGAGATCAAAGAAGAAATTAAAAACATCCTGGAAACTAATGACAATGAAAACACAACAATCCAAAACCTTTGGGACACAATGAAAGCAGTCCTGAGAGGGAAGTTTATAGCTCTACAGGCCTACCTCAACAAACAAGAAAAAATGGTAGTAAATCATCTAAATCTACAGCTCAAAGAATTAGAAAGAGAGCAACAAGATAAGCCCAGAGTGAGCAGAAGGAAGGAGATAATAAAGATTAGAGCAGAAATAAATGACATAGAGACCAAAAAAACAATACAGAAAATCAATGAAACCAAGAGCTGGTTCTTTGAAAGGATAAACAAGATTGACAAACCTCTAGCCAGGCTCACCAAGAAGCAAAGAGAGAGGACCCAAATAAACAAAATCAGAAACGATAGAGGCGAAATAACAACAGACCCCACAGAAATACAAATGATTGTTAAAAAATACTATGGACAACTCTACTCCAACAAACTAAACAACCTGGAGGAAATGGACATATTCCTAGAAAAATACAACATTCAAAACTTAATCAGGAAGAATCTAAAAATCTCAACAGGCCAATAACTATGGAAGAAATTAGTCTAATAATTCAACAAGTAATTAATTCCCACCACTAGATCAGAGCTATGTGCATGGCGTGATGGAGAACACAGGTTTGCAGAGGAGCTCCTGTCCTCACAGAGTTACTCAAGGCCCTGACCTCAGGTCAGAGTTCCACACAGAGCAAAGTCAAAGGAAGTCTTAAGATAGAAAATAACCAAGTATTGTAACCGGACAACCAATGGGTCCGGCTGCCTGTCACTACTTGAGCCAATTAAGCAGGGTTGAATATATATATGAGCGTTTATTCCAATCCTGCCGGCAGCAGGTCAACCACAGAAATCTGCTCTGTTCCCCACCACAAACCAGCTGCTTATATAGGGTGGGAGGGAGATTACATGGGGAAGTATGGGTTACAGGCATGGGGCTATGCAGGTTGGGGTGGAACTGCATTGTTTGGGCAACAAGGTTGTTCATCTTTCCATGTTAATAGGCAGTTCTTGAATGAGAATGGACCGCATTCAAAGGTTGGCTTCCAGGTCCTGGGGGCGTTCAACTCCCAGCCAGGTTAGAATGTCCTTTCTTTAACCAACACAAGGCAATCATGGTTAACAGAGCATGGTTAATATTACCCTTAACCATAGCTAGTCCCCAATATTCTATTTCTGCCCCTAACAGTATCAAAATTAGATTGATGTGGCCTGCTTGTTGAGGATTAGAGCCAGGAAGGGACGGGCGTGGTGAGCAGGCCCAGAGGATTGTGTGTGGGGAGCCTTGAGCAGGCCCCGTAGAGCAAGCCTGTCAAACTCGCGGCCTGCGGGCTGCATGCGGCCCACAACCAATATTTTTGCGGCCCAGGAAATATAACGGGTATGTAAGAAATGTTTTAATAAAAATTTTGTAACTTAAATTTTATAATATCCTGTTATACATAATTATTAATAACGAACTACAACGTTCGCTAATGACTGATTACTATAATCGTGTTGCATTCATTTCCCTTACGTACCTTACGCGCAGGCGCACCATTTCTCTCCACTAATACTAGCAGCGAATATTTTAGCAGCCGATGGCCATGTCATTAGTCTTGGACTGACTTGTTTGGTGTGTGCAAAAGGAAATATTTCGCTTTCGGAGAACAAGAAAAATAGGCTTACTTGCGTTATGCTTATTAATTTGTGCAGTTTTTCAGTGTCTGGTAAGTTAATGTTCAAGAAAAAATAATTTTTATTAAAATGTTCTATTATTTTATGTTAACGATGACTCATTTATTTCAGCCCTTTGTATTCAGCATGTCTCTATAAAATAAACCTACATTTCTATGAAAATTGAAGCTTTTGTTTTTTGCGGCCACATACACATACCTTGTTTATTTGGCCTGTGTTAGCCTTTGAGTTTGACATGCTTGCTGTGTGGAGGACTGTGTGTGGGGAGCACAGCTGAGCCACCCTGCTGGCAGCAGTGTGCGAAGACGGTGAGGATGGCAGCCGACGTTGGAGGCCAGAGCTCAGACTGAACCCCTTGCTCAAGGGTATGGACAGTGTTCTGGAAGCAAAAAAAAAAAAAAAGGAAGCTTTTAAGATTTCTGAGTGAAAAGTGACAGAATGAAAGAAGCATTTTAGGGGTTTTTTAGGAAGATTCTCTCCCTTGAGGTTATGGATGTAAATAGGTTATAGGGAAAGACTAGAAGAAATAGGGAATCTAGCAGAACTGGCTGTAGTGATCCAGTTACTAATTCATTCTAAAAACTAGAGGCCCTGTGCAGGACATTTGTGTACTGGGGAGGCTCCCTCAGCCCAGCCTGCAGCCTGTGGCCTCTCCCAGTCCAGGACAGGTAGCGGGCCTAAGCCGGCAGGTGGGCATCCCCTAAGGGGTCTTTAGCCCTGCCCCAGAGGCGGGAGAAGCTCCCACCACTGCCACTGCACTTGTCAGCTGTGAGCACGGCTTCTGGCTGAGCAGCGCTTCCCCTGTGGGAGCGCATTGACCACTAGGAGGCAGCTCCTGCGTTGAGCCCCTGGCCCCTGGTGGTCAGTGCACGTCATAGTGAGTGGTAGTTCCGCCATTAGGTCGATTTGTATATGTATTAGGGTTTTATTATATAGGTTATTTGCAAACTGACAGTGTTGAAATAATTTAGGTTGGCCTAGCTGGTTTGGCTCCGTGGATAGAGCATGGGCCTGCAGACTAAAGGGTCCCAGGTTCGACTGAGGCCAAGGGCATAGGCAGCCGATCAATGATCTCTGTCATCATTGATGTTTCTATCTCCCTATCTCTCTCCCTTCCTCTCTGAAATCAATTTAAAAAAATTTAGGTCAAAGTGTAGTAATGGAAATTAAAATGAACAGAGGCAAGTTGAGGGACAAGCAAGGCAAGGCTGCCCCAGATTAAATCTAAAGGATAAAGGACAATAGTGAGAAAATAGCAAAGGAAACTAAGAAATACGGTAGGGATGAGGGAGCACCCCAAAAGATAAAAAGATTTGTAAGTCTCCTGGACAATGAGAAGAACCCTAACCCAAGGCAGTGCTTCCGGAAGGAGCAAGCGCGTGCAGGCCCCATTCCGCGTCTCGATGCAGCTGTCTTCTTTGTTTATAATTTTTAAAACTTGATTTTGGAGGGGGGGGCGGTTGACTGCCCATCGGGAGGACACCCTTTTTCTTCTTTTTTTTTTTTTTTTAAAAAAAAAACACCTTATGGTTAAAGACTGTAATGAGGTCTCCTCATTAACCGAGTCTCACTGTCCCATTTGGCAAGACAGCAGACGGAGGCTCAGGAGGTACAGTCTGCGCAGGCGCCATTGCGGTGCGATAGGTGAGCCTTTCTTTATATTTTTATTGATTTTTTACAGAGAGGAAGGGAGAGGGAGAGAGAGTTAGAAACATCCATGAGAGAGAAACATCGATCAGCCGCCTCCTGCGCACTCCCCACTGGGGATGTGCCCGAAACCAAGGTACATGCCCTTGACCGGAATCGAACCTGGGACCCTTCAGTCTGCAGGCCGACGCTCTATCCACTGAGCCAAACCGGTCAGGGCGGAGCCTTTCTTTTTTGAAACAAAATGGCAAGTGCCTGTGGATGGCGTTTAATAGCGCGTTGCACCGACCGGGTGGGCTGAGTCCCCCTCCCCCCGCCCAGGGAGC
>NW_005372075.1:248566-249388 GCF_000412655.1 Myotis brandtii | reverse complement strand
TTTCCGCCTGGAAAATGGCTGAGCGGAGCTGGGCGCTGACTGGGGGGAGCCGGTGGGTGGGGAGGAAGCCGCAGGTCCCCGCCCCGTCTCCTTTCTTAGCGCCTCTGTCCACCCGCCCACGGGCACCCCTTCCGTCAGCGACTCCCATGACCCGCGAGGGTCTCCGCACCTGCCGCCCCGCCAGGCCTGTGAGACCGCCCGGCTCTTCCCGGCTCTTCCCGGCTCTTCCCGGCTCTTCCCGGCTCTTCCCGGCTCTTCCCGGCTTCCTTCCGTAGAAGCTGCAGGAGAAGCGCACAGCTCGTTACCCTTCAGTTACTGAACCTTAGACTCTAGGAGGGAACAGTTACTGTGAAGATTAAGTGAAACGCAGTGATGGGGGCGCCAGCAGGCAGACAGCGCGGGAGCCTCACCTCCTGGCGGAGCGCCGCAGTTGCAGTACCTCCTTCCGCTTCGCCCGGCGATGGCGAACCTTTTGAGCTCGGCGTGTCAAAATTTTGAAAAACCCTAACTTCACTCTGGTGCCGTGTCACATATAGAAATATTCATAATTTTTTTTTTGATATTTGCAACCATAGTAAAAAAAAGATTTATATTTTGGATATTTATTTTATATATTTAAATGCCATTTAACAAAGAAAAATCAACCAAAAAATATGTATAAAATGAACGAAAACAGAAAAACAACGTACATTTAGGAAAACATAATAAAAACAATGATAATCAAATGGTATGAAAACTAGAAATTAGTGACTTTTTTGGTGCTGAAGTTTGTCTGCTAATTCTTCGACTGCAGGTTCATACTTGGTGCACTTCAAGGCCAAG
>NW_005372075.1:242365-246577 GCF_000412655.1 Myotis brandtii | reverse complement strand
AGCACTGTTGCACTGTATATCTTTTTCTTCTAACCCTCCCACTCCTGTCTCCTTGGTGATCAGGTGATCAAGTGCGTCCATTTGCCGAGTGCACCCGAACGCACGGGAAGCTTACCCGAGGCACATGTTGACGGCCGTTTCCTCATGAGTAAAGATTAATCTCTTTATAGTGCAATTCTTTTTTTAAAAATATATTTTATTGATTTTTTACAGAGAGGAAGGGAGAGAGATAGAGAGTTAGAAACATCGATCAGCTGCCTCCTGCACACTCCCCACTGGGAATGTGCCCACAACCAAGGTACATGCCCTTGACTGGAATCGAACCTGGGACCTTTCAGTCCGCAGGCCAACGCTCTATCCACTGAACCAAACCGGTTATGGCTAGTGCAATTCTTAACATTTTTATATTAATGTCAATATTGGAACAATGTATCTTGGATGTTTTCACTATGTATCTTTGCTACGCAACACCGATGTACATGTTTACATCCGGTTTTAGAATTGCATTATTGATCATGAGTAACGTGAGTAATAATATTACTCGAGTGATGCCCAACTCTGGCTGTTGCGAGAGACAAATATTTGAATTATGCAATTTTTTGTCTCTGTCGATGCGTGTCACCCAGAATGAGTTTGCGTGTCACCTCTGACATGCGTATCATAGGTTCGCCATCACTGCCTTAGGCTGTCAAATTGAAAAAATGACAGCAGCCAACACAACAATGGCCATCAAATGTGAATAAATCAAAATCATACCTATTTTTTTTTGTCAGATGGACAAAAAATACAGTATATTTTTTGGTGTTTCGCAGAATTTTAGTATTTAGTTTATGTGTGCCAGGAGATGGAAAAGGTTGAGAATGGCTGCACGGGGCCATGCAGTATCCCGCGGGTGGGGGGTGGGGGCCAGGTGGCTGCCTCACTGTGAGTAACACACTGACTGCTCGCGAGAGGCGTGACCACCCCTGAGCCTGGAGGGCAGTGTGGCTGAGGACAGGTCTAACTCCGGGTTTGGCATCAGAGGGTTTGACATCAGAGACGGTTGCATGTGTGATGAGCAGAATAGCCATGCTGACGTTAGATCTGCCTAATCTTGGAAGGCCCAACTGATTTTGCTTTTCTTAGGAGCAAATCCAGAACCAGCTGGACCACCTAAAACGAGTGAAAAACTTAAAGAAGAGGCATCAGGCACAGGGGGAGCAGGCGCGAGCTGAACTCTTGGTAAGGCTCTTTGGAATTCACAGAGAATATTGTTACCAGATGGGGATCTGGCCCTGAGCAGGTCTGCCTAAGGCCAGCTGGTAGTGTGTCAGTTCTTGACTTCACGCAGGAAGGATGTCACAACATGAGTCCAGGTGATTTTGAGGGTACGTTTGTCAAAGCTGGGGACAGAGCCCAGCCGGTGTGCCCCATGGTTGAGCATTGACCTGTGAACCAGGAGGTCACGGTTCAATTCCAGTCAGGGCACATGCCTGGGTTGCTGGCTCGGTCCCCAGTCGGGGCACACAGGAGGCAGCCAATCAATGATTCTCTCTCATCACTGATGGTTCTATCTCTCCCTTCCTCTCCCTTCCTCTCTGAAATCAATACAAATATTTTTTTAAAAAACAAACCTAGGGACAGTGGAGTAAGGAAGGGTTTAGCATAGAAGAAGCAACAGGAGAGCCCAGGCGGGGCTGCTTGCTCACTGGGAAGTCAGAGAAAAAGGGGCCTTGGGGACAAGTTCAGGGGTGAGCCACTGCCATTGCTCCCCTGATTGCCTGTGGGCGAAGGAGAGGGGGAAGGGAAGGTGAAGTTGTGTTCCCAGAGGGGGAGCATGTGCTGGGTCCTTTGTCTTGAGGGTTTTTATATCTTTCTTTTAAAATATATTTTTATTGATTTCAGAGAGGAAGGGAGAGGGAGGGAGAGATAGAAACATCAATGATGAGAGAGAATCATTGATAGGCTGCCTCTGCATGCCCCCTACTGGGGGTTGAGCCATAACCCAGGCATGTGCCCTGACTGGGAATTGAACTATGACCTCCTGGTTTGGTTCATAGGTCAACACTCAACCACTGCACCACACCAGCCAAGCTAGTTTTTTATTATTTTTTTGTTAATCCTCACCAGAGGATTCACCCCCATTGATTATTTTAGAGAAAGTAGAAGGGGAGGGGAGAGAGAGAAAGAGAGAGAAGTGAGAGAGACACATCGATTGGTTGCCTCCTTTAGTGCCCTGACCAGGGTGGGGAACAAACCTGCAACCCAGGTTGGTGCTCTTGGCCAGAATTAAGCCCATGACCTGTTGGTCTGAAGGCCAAGAGCCACACTGGCCAGGGCTTTATTTCCTTCTCACAGGCGGGAACCTTAGGGGAGGCCTCGGGGGAGAGTTCCAGCAGAACATGCATCCGTTTCCAGATGGGCTCCTCCCCAGGGCGTGGTCTCCACCGATGGGTCAGGGCCAGGGCAGGGGGTTGTCAGTCATCACAGCTGGTCCTGGTGTCTCCCACCTGGTTTTGCTGCTTTTCTGGGCCTGGAGCTGAAACACAACTGCGGCCTCGATGTTATCTTAGGGAGGGGACCTCCTGCATCTGCTGTGCATTGCTCTGCAGTGTGTTCAGCTCTCTGCCTCAGTTTCCCCGTTCTACTTGCTAAGTAATTTTCCTGGCGTCTCATTATCCCGTCTCAATGTCACTTCCGCTGGTTACTTTCCTGTGTCGTGGGCTGGGGTCTCTTCTCTGTGTCCCGCACGGAGAGAGACGTGAACCGGTTCGTTTAAGTTAGGAGGTGCTTTTGGTATTAAAGAAAAATGAATTGGACAGACACAAAATTAGACTAAAAGCTCGGGCTGGGTGTGGCGTCTGCCCTCTCATGGAGGGACAGACAGAGAGAGATCCAGCACCGGAAGGAGTTTATTATATACTTGAATTACAGGAAGTTACATCACATCTGAGTGGGCCTTGAGTTCCTGGCGACATCATGAGATCCATCCCCTTAACACTGGGCAGGAAAGTCAGACTGAGTGGTGTCCAATCTCTTGACTGGGTCCACCCTCAGGGCGTGACTCTGCCTTCGCTCTCTGAGTTTCAGCCACGTAATTAAACCGAGTGTTTACTAAGGGCCCTCAGCACTTTCCCGTTTGTAAGGCGATGTTACTTCCTCAGCCTTGTCCAAGTCACTCAGACATCGAGGTGAAGGTGGAACAGCCATATGGTGGTTGGACCCTTGGAGATCTGACCTATCAAAAGTTGAACCTTAGAGCCAAGGCCAGTGTGGCTTAGTTGGCTGAGCATTGTCCCATGCACCAAAAAGTTCCTGGTTCACTTCCCAGTCAGGGCACATACACATGCCTGGTTGCAGGCTCAATTCCCGGTGAGGAGCATTCAGGAGGTAGTGGGTTGATGTTGCGCTGTCACGTTGATGTTTCTCCCTCTCCCTTCCTGTCTCTCTAAAATCAGTACAAATATATTTTTGACAAATTTAATCTTCTAGCTTCCTGTAGATCAGGGTTGACCCTGGACAAAGCTGACTTGGTGAAGTGCTTGGGCACTCAGCCTGCTGTGGTACTGTCTGTAGACAGATGTGCAGTGGGTTTGCATGAGCCCCACTGTTGCTGCTGTGGGAGTGGTCCCTTTCTGACACTTTGATTCTGAACTTCTCACTTTGTTTCCTTCCCTCAGTCTCTCAAGGCATTAGCAGTGGCTGGTGTGCTAATTTCTGATAGGGATGTTTGGGGGGTTTGTTTCGAAAACCAAAAAAAAGTGCAGAGATTTTTATAAAATACTAGAGGCCCAATACACGAAATTCGTGCAAGAGTAGGTCTTCCTTCCCCTAGCTGCTGGTACTGGCTTCCCTCTGGCACCTGGGACCCAGCCTCCGGTAGGTACCCAGAACCTGGGCTTCCCTTGCAGTCCTGGCTTCATCTGGAAGGACATCTGTCTAATTAGCATATTGCACTTTTATTATTATAGACTAGAGGCCCGGTGCACAAAATTTGTGCATGGGAGGGGGGAGTCCCTCAGCCCGGCCTGCACCCTCTCACAATCCGGTATCGCTTGCTCCTAACTGCTGGCCTACCTGCCTGCCTGCACACCCCTAACCGCCTCTGCCTGCCTGCCTGATCTCCCCTAACCACTCTGCCTGCCTGCCTGATCGCCCCTAACCACTCTGCCTTCCTAATTGCCCCTAACCACCTCTGCCTGCCTGATCTCCCCTAACCACTCTGCCTGCCTG
>NW_005372075.1:235465-241270 GCF_000412655.1 Myotis brandtii | reverse complement strand
TTCTTCTTTTTCTTTTTTTATTCTGGGATTTATTTACCTTCTATAATTGAAACTTTGTTGCCTTTTGCGGAGGCTACAGCCGGCCGGAAGCTTGGTTCCATCACTGGAGCAACCAAGCCTTCTGCTCATTCCAGCTTCGTGGCCATGGCCACCATCTTGGTTGGGTTAATTTGCATATAGTCGCTCTGATTGGCCGGTGGGCGTGGCTTAAGGCATAGCAAAGGTACGGTCAATTTGCATGTTTGTCTCTTATTAGTGTAGATACTTACAAATCCACCATTTATGTTTTTAAGCATTTTTTAAACAATATATAAAATGTTAAAAATTCCCACCCATTACAGGCATTTGCATGTGAGAAGCAAACTGTTAGTAATTAGTGTCTATCACCTCCTGGCCAGGGTGTAGCGAGAACTTTTGGGTAGAGAACTGATTCCCATGTGCCTGTAGATGCCACCACAGAATCCTCTGAGACCTCAGCTCCCTTTGCTTGAGAATAGGTCTGATGGTTGGAGAATCTTCTAGTGAGCCTGAGTGGAGTCAAGTTATTACACACATAATCCTGTCCTCTGGAAGGATTGTCAGAGGGAGACAGCCCTTCTCTGATAGGGTATCTGGACATGCTTCTTGGCTCTGACACTAGACAATTGGCTAGTTGGAGAGAGTAGTACAACCTCTTGAGGCCTCAGTTTTCTCATATGTGAAATGGGTAGGCTAGGCTAGACTTGTTCTTCAGCAATGCCCCCCTCTCTCTTCCTCCCAATGTGTGTTTCCTTGGTTGTCACTGCCTTTGTGATTGGGAGGGTGGGGCAGAGATGCGGAGTGTCCTGCAATGTAGAAACCGTCCCAGGCCAAGCAGAATTGCCCCCCCACACACACACCAGAGTGCCGATCGCATCCCCTTTGAGAAGTACCAAATTAGTTGATCTTCAAAGTCTCTTAATTTCCCATTTCTGAGGTTGTGTTTGTTTGTTTGTCTTGGGAAGATTTATCCAGCTGAGGAGAGTTCTGAGCTTAAAATGGACTTACAAACGAGGGTGTTTGTGCATCACGGTGTTGCTCAGTGAGTGCGTAGGCAGGGTGGTGAGAGGGATGGTGAGGGAGGGAGTGTTCTCAGGAGTTGGTTTCAATGGGTCCACAAGCTCTCCGTAAGGCCAGGTAGTCTGGCTTTGTGGGCCAGGTCACCTGGTACAAGGATTCTGCAGTTGTAGCTCAGAAGTTGCTAAGATAATATGTAAATGTGGGTGTGGCTATGTCCCAATAACACTTTACTGGAAGGGAGTAAACAAAGGGCATTTGCTCCCACCCTTTGTTTAGGTGGGAGGTGGGGTAGAGAGGAAGGGCAGGGGAACTTGGGCAGACAAACGGGCACCAGTGAACCTCTAAGGTCAGATAGAGGGTGCAGATGCCAGTGAGGGCCTATGGGAGCCTGGCAGTCGATGTGAGGGTTGCTGCAGAAGTTGGGTTTTGCATGTTCCAGACCATCCTCCACAGGGCACACATCTGCCCGAGTCACTTCCTGCAGCCCTGCGGCCCCGTTGCATAGTCCTTGCCCTTAGCCTGCCACGCAGGGGGGTGCTGGCCTCCACCCGCAGCGCACAGGGTGCTGCATCCACACAGATGGGTTCCTCTCTCCACTTGCACCTGCACCATGTCTTCTGCCTGGAAAGCTCTCCTGGTCTTTCACCACATGGTGAGCTCCATTCACCCTGCAAGAAGCTGTGAGCACTGCTTCTGTGGAGAGTGTACAACTTCTCCCACCACGGCTCACCCAAGGTTACGTATCATCCATGACTCGTGTATCACATGAACCCCACTCTCTCCTGACTGAGTTCCCTGAGGGCAGTGACTGTCTTAATTGTCACTGTGGTAATTCAGTCAGTAGAGATTGGGGGAAAAACTGAGTGAACAAGATACTTGTTTTATTTTATGTATTTATTTTTTAAACCATTTTATTTAATAATTTTTAGAGAGAGAGAGACGCAGATTTGTTGTTCCACTGCTTGAATCTTGTATGTGCCCTGACCGGAGATCAAACCCACAACCTTGGCTATCGGGGACAAGGCTCTCACCCACTGAGCTACTCGGCCAGGCCAAGCTGCTTGTTTCGGCAACGATGAGGCCTCGGAGGGGTAGGTGGGGGGAACGGGAGGGCTGTGGAAATGAACCTTCCCGCCTCACCACCCCTCCCTGTGTGCGCAGAGCTTGACCCAGATGGAGAGGGAGAAGATCATTTGGGAGTTTGAGCAGTTGTATCACTCCTTGAAGGAGCAGGAGTACCGCCTGTTGACCTGCCTGGAGGAGCTGGACTTGGCCATCTATAACAGCATCAATGGTGCCATCACCCAGTTCTCCTGCAGCATCTCTCAGCTCAGCAGCCTGATTGCACAGCTGGAGGAGAAGCAGCAGCAGCCAACCCAGGAGCTCTTGCAGGTACGCCGGGAAGCGCCAGGGTGCCCGCGGAGCAGTCACAGGGCAGTGGGAAGCGGTGGGCGTACCCTGCATGGCCAGGGCCAGCATGGTGCCTGTCTCATCTGCAGGCCTGCTCCGGGCTCTGGGAGTTGGTGGGGAACAGGCTCTCCTGGGATTTATGTTCTGATGTTGAAATCAGACCATAAAAGAGCGAATGAACATGTATCATAGGTGTTGACAAATGCCATTAAAAGCGCTGGCCCACCACCTGTTTTGTATGTTCTGTGAAGTAAGTAGGGATTTACATCTTAAAGTGGTGGGGAAATCAGAACAGTTATTCCACGTGTGTGAAATTATATAAAATTCAAATTTCATCCATATATTATATCGGAACATACCCATGTGCGTTTATTATCTAGTATCTATTGTTACTTTTCTATAACCGCAGAGTTGAGTAGCTGGGACAGACTGGCCTTTAAACAAACAAAAAATTTTTTATCAACTCCCACTCTAGGATACCAGGAGGGCCTCCCAAGCCCCTGGGCATGTGTTTCCTCGCGGGGAGCAGGTGGCCAGAGGCAGGGTGTCTCGGAAGAAGGGTGTGGGCTGTGGAGTTGAGGGGAGATGGTAGGAGGGCGAAAGCCTGGAGTGTGATGACAGCTGTGGAGCCGCTGCAGGGACAGTTGGGCAGGTGGGAGGGACGGCATGGTGAGGAGATGGCAAGAGGAGGTGACTGTTTCAAGAAGCCAGATGCAAGGAGACCCTGGGAGGTGAGATGGGCCGAGGCTTAAGGAAACTACACGCTTTAAAGACATGTACCTGCAGGCAAGCGGGTGAGGAACAGATGAGGATGAAGAGCAGGAGAAGAGTCCCTGGGCTGTCACGTGAGGGACCAATCACCATCACCGGGTGGTTCCTGGGAAGACGGCAGGGTGGGGAGGGACGCGTGTGTGGGAGTTGGTTTGGGGGAGAAAGGAGGGTCGGGGGGGTAGTGCAGTCTGGTGTGAGGTTTCATAAAACCTGGTGGCCTTCTTTCAAAGGATAAGAGATCCCTCTTTTTTACTGCTGCATAGTATCCCATGGTGTAGATGTACTACAGCTTTTATTGTCCATTCATCTACTGATTGGCACTTGGGCAGTTTCCAGATCTTAGCTATTGTAAATTGTGCTGCTATGAACATATGGATGCTTACATTCTTTCTGATTGGTGTTTCGGGTTATTTAGGCTATATTCCTAGAAGTGGGGTCACTGGGTCAGATGGCAGTTCCATATTTAATTTTTTGAGGAAACTCCATACTGTTTTCCATAATGGCCACACCAGTCTGCATTCTCACCAGCAGTGCACGAAGGTTCTCTTTCTACACATCCTCGCCAACACTTGTCATTTGTTGATTTGTTGATGGTAGCCATTCTGATAGGTGTGAGGTGATACCTCATTTTCGTTTTAATTTGCATTTCTCTGATGATCAGTGACTTTGAGCATCCTATATAACAAAGAGCCAATATGCAAATGGTTGTCACGCCCTCACATCGTCATGCTGGAACGGCTCAGACACTCAACACTGGGGAGAGAGGAATGGGGACCAGCCAGGCACAAATGAGCTCACGAGAGAGGTATGGGGACCAGCCAGGCACAAATGAGTTCATGAGAGAGGAATGGGGACCAGCCAGGCTGCGGTCCGGGAGAGGGACAAGTCGCCCGCCCCGTGGTCCCAGGCGCCTGTGGCTGTGGCCCGGGTGAAGCTGCCCTCCCATGATGCGCTGCAGCTGCAGCCAGCCTGGGTCCTGGGTGCCTGCGACCTGCCAGAGGGAGGAAAGCCCAGGTCTCAGGTGCCTGTGACCGACCGGAGGAGGGATTCCTGGGTCCCGGTTTCGGGGTGAGGCAGAGGCGGTTAGGGGCGATCAGGCCAGCCGGGGAGCAGTTAGGGGCGATCAGGCAGGTAGGGAAGCAGTTAGGGGTGATCAGGCAGGCAGGCAGAGGTGGTTAGGGGTGATCAGGCAGGCAGGCAGAGGGGTTAGGGACAATCAGGTAGACAGGCAGGCAAGCAGTTAGGAGCCAGTGGTCCCGGATTGCGAGAGGCAGTCGGACATCCCCCGAGGGGTCTCGGATTAGAGAGGGTACAGGCTGGGCTGAGGGACTTCCACGCCCCGTGCACGAATTTCACGCACCAGGGCTCTAGTTTTTTCATATGTCTCTTGGCCATCTGTATGTCCACTTTGGAGAAGTGTCTATTTAGGTCCTTTGCCCATTTTTTAATTGGATTGTTTGTCTTTCTTTTGTTATTCTGTATGAGTTTCTTATATATTTTGGATATTAGCCCTTTATTAGATGTGTCATTGCCAAATATGTTGTCCCATACAGTGGGCTTCCTTTTCGTTTTGTTTTTGGTTTCTGCTCTGCAAAAGCTTTTTATTTTGATGTAGTCCCATTTGTTTATTTTCTCCTTAGTTTCCTTTGCCCTAGGAGATATATCCATAAAGATATTGCTATGAGAAATGTCTCAGATTTTGTTGCCTGTGGTTTCTTTTAGATTTTTATGGTTTCGTGACTTACATTTAAGTCTTTTATCCATTTTGAGTTTATTCTTGTGTATGGTGTAAGTTGGTGGTTTAGTTTCATTTTTTTGCATGTATCTGTCCAATTTTCCCAGCATCATTTATTGAAGAGACTGTCCTGACTTCATTGTATGTTCTTGCCTCCTTTGTCAAATATTAATTGAGTTTGGCTTGGGTTGATTTTGGGGGTCTGTGTTCTGTTCAATTAATCTATATGCCTATCCTTGTGCCAATACCAGGCTGTTTTGATTATTGGGCCTTGTAGTATAACTTGATATCTAGTATTGTGATTTCTCTCAAGATTGCCGTGGCTATTGGGGTCCTTTTTGGTTCCACATAAAGTTTTGGAATGTTTGTTCTAGCTCTGTGAAATATGCTGTTGGTATTTTAATATGATTGCGTTGAATCTATAGATTGCTTTGGATAGTATGGACATGTTAATGATGTCAATTCTACCAATCCATGAAGATGGTATTTCTTCCACTTGCTTATATCTTCCTCTATCTCTTTTTTGAACGTCTGTAGTTTTCTGAGTATAAGACATTTAACTCCTTGATTAAGTTTATTCTTAAGTATCTTAATTTTTTTGTTGCAATGGTAAATGGGATTGTTTAATTTCTCTTTCTGAGAATTCATTATTGATGTATAAAAATGCCATAGAGCCCCAGCTGGTTTAGCTCAGAGGCTAGAGTGTCAGCCTGCAGACTGAAGGGTACCAGCTTCGATTCTGGTCAAGGGCACATGTCCAAGTTGTGGGCTTGATCCCAGTAGGGGGCATGCAGGAGGCAGCTGATCAATGATTCTCTTTCATCATTGATGTTTCTATCTTTCTCTCCCTC
>NW_005372075.1:230928-233640 GCF_000412655.1 Myotis brandtii | reverse complement strand
AAAAAATAAAATAAAATAAAAAAATAAAAAAAATAAAAAAAGCCATCAATTTCTGGGTGTTAATTTTGTATTCTGCTACATTGCCAAATTCATTGATTAAATCTAGTAGTTTCCTGGTGGAGTTTTTAGGGTTTTCTATGTACAACATCTTGTCATCTGCGAATAAGGACAGTTTTATTTCCTCCTTTCCAATATGGACAAGTTTTATTTCTTACTTGATCTCTCTGTCTAGGACTCTATCCTATATAATAAAGAGGTAACATGCAAATTGACCTTTACACCCTCACAAGATGGCTGCCTATGACCAGGCCGGCAGGGGGGTTAGTGAGGGACGACCAAACGACTGAATAGCAGGCTGTGTGGGGCGACCAGGCAGGCAGGGGGGTTAGTGAGGGATGACCAAATGACTGAACAGCAGGCTGTGTGGGGCGACCAGGCCAGCAGGGGAGCGTGTGCTCCCTGGTGGTCAGTGTGCATCATAGCTACTGGTCGGACGGTCAAACAGACACTTAGGCTTTTACATATATAGATACTAGAGGTCTGGTGCATGAACTCGTGCACGTGTGGGGTTCCTTGGCCTGGCTGGAGCTGATCAGAGCGTCTGCCCCCTGGTTAGTCAGCCATGGGATGTTGGCTGTGGGAGTGCACTGACCACCAGGGGGCAGCTCCTGTGTTGAGTGTCTGCCCCCTGGTTGTCAATGTGCATCATAGCTACCGGCTGATTGTCCAGTTGTAACAGTCACTTAGGCTTTAATATATTAGAGGCCCGATGCATGAATATCTGTGCACTCAGGAGGTCCCTCAGCCCGGCCTGCACTCTCTCGCAGTCCGGGACACCTCAGGGGATGTCCACCTGCTGGCTTAGGCCTGCTCTCTGGTGGATTGGGCCTAAGCTGGCAGTTAACATCCCTCTGGTAGCCTAGGAGCCCTCAGGGGATGTCCAATTAAAGGCTTAGGCCTGCTCTGAAAGGCTCCCACCACTGTCCCTGCGCTGGCCAGTCATGAGCCGGCTTCTGGCTGAGCAGCGCTCCCCCTGTAGAAGCGCACTGACCACCAGGGGGCAGCTCCTGCGTTGAGCATCTGCCCCTTGGTGGTCAGTGTGTGTCATAGCAACCAGTTGTTCATGGTCATTCCACTGTTAGGGTCAATTTGCTTATTACCCTTTTATTATATAGGAGAGATTTCCCTCCTCCTACTTACTTTGGGCTTTTCTTGTTGCTCTCTTTCTAATTCTTTAAGTTGTAGTGTTAAATAGTTTATTATTAATTTTTCTTGTTTTTGGAGATAAGCCTGTAGTGTTATGAACTTCTCTCTCAGGACTGCTTTTGCTGTGTTGCAGAGATTTTAGGTTGTTATGTTCAATTTCATTTATTTACAGGAAGTTTTTATTCTCTCTTGAGCTCATTGCTAACCCATTCATTGTTAATAGCATGCTACTTAGCCTTCATGTGTTTGAATAGTTTTTAGTGCTTTTGCTGCAGTCGATTTTCAATTTCATACCATTGTGATCTGAGAAGATGCTTGATATGATTTCAGTCTTCTTGAACTTGTAGAGAATTAGTTTGTTTCCTAACCTGTGGTCTGTCTTTGAGAATGACCCATGTGCACTTGAGAAGAATGTATATTCTGCAGCTTTGGGGTGAAATGTTCTTTAAATGCCAAAATTAAATCCATCTGACCCAGTGTGTCCTTTAGAGTCCCCGTTTCCTTGTTAACTTTTTGTCTGAAATATCTATCCAGTGTAGTTAGCAGGGCGTTAAAGTTCCTACTAAGACTGTATTGTTGTCCATCTCTCCCTTAAAGTCCTCCAGAAGTTTTCTATATATTCAGGTACTCCTGTATCGGATGCACATGTGTTCACAAGTGTTAGACACTCTTGTTGGGCCGACCCCTTTAGTATTATGGAGTGACCTTTGTTGTCTCTTGTGATGGCCTTTATTTATTTACTAGAGGCCCCATGCACAAATTCATGCACCTGTGGGGTCCCTCAGCCTGGCCTGCAGGATTGGGCTGAAACTGGCTCTCCGACATCCCCCGAGGGGTCCTGGATTGCGAGAGGGCACAGGCCAGGCCAAGGGACCCCATTTCTGCATGATCAGGGCCGGGGAGTGATGCGGGAAGTTGGCCAGCTACAGAGGGACTGCAGGAGTGCTTCAGGGTGTGTCTGGCCCATCTCACTCAGTCCTGATCAGCCAGGCCCTAGCAGCAAGCTCACCTACCAGTCAGAGTGTCTGCACCCTGGTGGCAAGTGCATGTCATAAAGAGCAGTTGAGCGGCCTTAGCATATCATTAGCATGTTACACTTTGATTGGTTGAACGGCCAATGGGTCAACCGGACACTTAGCTTATTAGGCTTTTATTATATAGGATTTTTTAAAACTTTTTTTTAATTGCTTAAAATATTACAAAGAGTAGTACATTTGTCTCCTTTTTTTTCTCCCTTGATCTTCTCCCAGCCTCCCCTACCCCCCAGTGTCTTGTTTCCATTGGTTATGCTTATATGTATGCATACAAGTCCTTTGGTTGATCTCTTACCCCCCCCCCAACCCTCCCCAGCCTTCCTGCTGTAGTTTGACAGTTTGTTTAATGCTGCTCTGCCTCTGTATCTATTTTTGTTCATCAGTTTATAAGGGTCTTTATTATCCATAAATGAGTGAGATCATGTGATATTTTTCTTTCACTGACTGGCTTATTTCACTTAGCATAATGCTC
>NW_005372075.1:228101-228961 GCF_000412655.1 Myotis brandtii | reverse complement strand
CTCTCAAGACTGCTTTCATTGTGTCCCATAGGTTTTGGATTGTTGTGTTTTCATTGTCGTTTGTTGCCATGATGTTTTTTATTTCTTCTTTGATCTCTCTGGTAACCCAGTCATTATTTAATAGCATGCTATTTAGTCTCCATGTGTTTGATTTTTTTGGATTGTTTTTATTGTAGTTGATTTCCAGTTTTATGCCATTGTGATCTGAGAAGATGCTTGATATGATTTCTATCTTCTTAAATTTGAAGTGACTTTGCCTGTGACACAATATATGGTCTATGTTTGAAAATGACCCATGTGCACTTGAGAAGAATGTATATTCTGTGGCTTTGGGGTGAAATGTTCTGAAGATGTCAATTAATTCCATCTGATCTAGTGAGTCATTTAGGATCGATGTTTCTTTGCTGATTTTTTGTTTAGAGGATTTGTCCAATGGTGATAGTGGGTATTAAAGTCCCCTACTATGGTTGTATTGCTGTCAATCTCTCCCTTGATCCCCTCCAGAAGTTTTTTAATGTATTTGGGTGCTCCTATATTGGGTGCGTATATCTTTACCAGAGTTATTTCTTCTTGTTGGATTGCTCGCTTTAGTATTATGAAGTGGCCTTTCTTATCCCTTTTTATGTCCTTCACTTTGAGATCTAATTTGTCAGATATAAGTATTGCTACTCCACCTTTTTTTTCATTTCCATTAGCCTGAAAAACCTTTTTCCATCCCTTCACCATCAGTCTGGGTGTGTCTTTTTTTCTGAGTTGGGTTTCCTGGAGACAGCAGATATATGGGTCATGTTTTCTTATCCACTCAGTTACCCTATATCTTTTGATTGGGGCATTTAATCCATAACATTTAAAAGTTATTA
>NW_005372075.1:226741-227242 GCF_000412655.1 Myotis brandtii | reverse complement strand
GTCTTCCATTCTTTTCATCCACCTTATGACCATTTCTCTGAATTCTTTCTCTGACAGGTTGCTTGCCTCCATTTCGTTTACTTTCTTTTCTGGTGTACCTGTTTTTCTTTCATATGCGGGCTGTTTCTTTGTCTCTCCATGATCTCTCTTTTCCGGGTTTTGGTTATGTAGTTCTCTCTCTGCTGCGTTGATTTAAAGGCACAAAATACAACACCACAAGGCACAATGCACAAAGCACTGAACACAAATGCATTCACAATACTAATAACCCCAAATAAAGGTGACCACCAGAAAAAAGAGAATTAGGGGATAAGAAAGAAAGAAGAGAAAAAGAAAAAAGAGAAAAAGAAAAGAAAAGGAGTGCACAAATGAAATTGGGAAAAGGAAAAAAAAGTAAGAGAGAAAAGAAAGAGAATGAAATAGAAGAGCGGAAGAAACTATTTATATGGGGAGAAAACTCCAATAGAACAGCCACTAATCCCAACAAATTCCAGCAACAGA
>NW_005372075.1:221002-226082 GCF_000412655.1 Myotis brandtii | reverse complement strand
TTGGATAGTGAAGAAAGAGAAGAGAGAGGTGTATATGGACTTAGAGGAGGGGATTGGAAATTAGATATGTAAGTAGGGTGAAATGTTAACAGGGGGTAAAAAGAAGGAATAGGGAAAATCTAAAGCAGGAATAGGGTAAGAGAAACAGGACAACAAAAGGGGAAAAGTGAGGAAGAGAGTTTTGGCATAGAGGTGAAGTTGAGATAGAGTAAAATGATGCTAAAGGAAAGATGAAAATAGAATGTAGAACACTAATCCCAAAATAAAATAAAGG
Organism: Myotis brandtii; assembly: GCF_000412655.1. Lineage (NCBI taxonomy): Eukaryota > Metazoa > Chordata > Mammalia > Chiroptera > Vespertilionidae > Myotis > Myotis brandtii. The sequence goes on along the minus strand of NW_005372075.1, from coordinate 225,808 downwards.
GAAAATAAAATGACACTTTAAAAAGTAAAATGGTAGTAGTAATAATACTGATTAAAATTAAAAAGGTAAAATCAGGTGAGGAAAAAAGAAAAAAAATTTAGTTTCTTAAGTAAAAGGTGAAAAAAATAAAAATGTGCAGTAGTGAAGGTCCTTCACTTCCTCTACTCTTCTGTTTGGCACACCTTAGTCCTGTCAGGTATTCAAGAGAGTGTTGAAGTTCCCTGCGATACACTGTTCCTTCGTGTTGTAAACCACAGTCCTGATTTTAAAGCAGGCAGTATTTCTTTGTTTCCCAGACTGCCTTTATTTATGTTTACAGAAGAGTCAGTTTGTGGTTCAGCCCCTGGGAGGCAGTGTTTCTGGATTGACCTCCGAGGCTATAAGTCCTCTCTAGCCAGTATTTAGGTTTTGTTTTCTCTATCGCACTTAATACTGGTTGGGGAGAGTCGACTGCCCCAGAGCTGGTTCCTTGATCATTACTCCCCGCTCTGATTCCCAGGTTCCACAAAAACAACTTTCCCCTGCAGTCTCTGTGAGTGACCCCAATTGGGCGATCCTATGTATTGGGTTTAATAATCAAAAGCAAAGATTTAAGGAGGAAAAAAAAAAGAGCCGGAGTAAGTGCGGGAGCTCCAACCCTCCACTGTCCAGCTCTATGTGCAATTCTCCCAAAGTCTCTTCCGCACATCCTCTCTCCTCTGGCACTAAGCAGCTGGCACACTGGCAAAATCCGAGGCTGACTTTTTGCACCCAGTCCAGCTATGGGCTGATTTTTAGAGTTCCCTTCTGCCAGCAGCCCTGGGGGACCCCTTCCACACTCGTGGATCACGCTGGCCCCAACGACTGTGGACTTTGTGGGACGCAGACTTCCCCTGTGCACGTTCCTCTCTCCAATCTGAATTACAAACTGCACCTTTATCTAGGTGAAATCTGACCTTTCTGTGAGGAGGAGCAGGGCTCATCTGAGTCGATGTATTCGCGCTGCTTGACATCCGGTGTTCCTGGGTTCCTAGCTGGTCCCTGGGTGCTGTGGTTGCAGGGTCTCTGGATGTATAAGCTTCCGATAACAGCCACTCAAGATGGTGCGGTCTCCACAGCTGAGCCGGCCACTCCAGGAGAAATTTCAGCAGCAGTGGAGGCTGCCCGGTTAGGGGAGCCCGATCCCGCAGTCTCCAACAGTACCCTGGAGTATAGCTATCGCTCACCCACAAATTTACACTCTCGGTAAGTCCACACACTCTCCTTTTGTTCTCTCACTCTCACACTGTCTTGCAGTCTGCCTTCCCGTCGGCAGCCATCTTCCTTGGCTCTATTATATAGGATTTTAAAAATATATATTTTTATTGATTTCATAGAGGAAGAGAGAGAGAGAGATGTAGAAACATCAATGATGAGAGTGAATCATTGATTGGCTGCCTTCTGTACTGAGGATCCATCCTACAACCCGGGCATGTGTGCCTGACCAGAATGGAACCCAGGATCAGTCCACAGGCTGATACTCTATCCACTGAGCCAAACCATTTGGGCAGTGGCCTTTATTTTGAAGTCTAATTTGTTAGATATGAGTATTGCTGCCCAGCTTTCTTTTCCATTGTCATTGAAAATTTTTTCCATCACTTCACTCATCCTGTGTGAATCTTTTGTTCTGAGGTGGGTCTCTTGTAGACAGTATATAGTTGGGTCATGTTTTGTATCTATTCAGCTACCCTATATCTTTTGATTGGAGCATTTAATCCATTTACATTTAAGGTTATTATTGATAGGTCCTTATTTATTGCCATCTTAATTCTGTATGCCTATGTTTCTCTATTTCTTCTCTTTAGCATTTCTTATATTGCTGATTTGGTGGTGATAAACTATTTTAGCCCTTTTTTTGTCTGTGAAGCTCTTTATTTCACTTTCAATTTTGATTGATAGTTGTGCTAGAAAGAGTAATCTTGGTTTCAGGTCCTTGCTTTCCATTACCTTGAGAATTTCATGCCATTCCATTCTGGCCTGTAGAGTTTCTAATGAGAAATCAGGTGTCAGCCTTATGGGAGCTCCTTTGTAGGTAGCAGTTTGCTTTACTCTTATTGTCTTTAAGATTCTCTCTTTTAGCCCGAATTGGGTTTAATAATCAAAAGCAAAGATTTAAGGAGGAAAAAAAAAAGAGCCGGAGTAAGTGCGGGAGCTCCAACCCTCCACTGTCCAGCTCTATGTGCAATTCTCCCAAAGTCTCTTCCGCACATCCTCTCTCCTCTGGCACTAAGCAGCTGGCACACTGGCAAAATCCGAGGCTGACTTTTTGCACCCAGTCCAGCTATGGGCTGATTTTTAGAGTTCCCTTCTGCCAGCAGCCCTGGGGGACCCCTTCCACACTCGTGGATCACGCTGGCCCCAACGACTGTGGACTTTGTGGGACGCAGACTTCCCCTGTGCACGTTCCTCTCTCCAATCTGAATTACAAACTGCACCTTTATCTAGGTGAAATCTGACCTTTCTGTGAGGAGGAGCAGGGCTCATCTGAGTCGATGTATTCGCGCTGCTTGACATCCGGTGTTCCTGGGTTCCTAGCTGGTCCCTGGGTGCTGTGGTTGCAGGGTCTCTGGATGTATAAGCTTCCGATAACAGCCACTCAAGATGGTGCGGTCTCCACAGCTGAGCCGGCCACTCCAGGAGAACTTTTTGCACCCAGTCCAGCTATGGGCTGATTTTTAGAGTTCCCTTCTGCCAGCAGCCCTGGGGGACCCCTTCCACACTCGTGGATCACGCTGGCCCCAACGACTGTGGACTTTGTGGGACGCAGACTTCCCCTGTGCACGTTCCTCTCTCCAATCTGAATTACAAACTGCACCTTTATCTAGGTGAAATCTGACCTTTCTGTGAGGAGGAGCAGGGCTCATCTGAGTCGATGTATTCGCGCTGCTTGACATCCGGTGTTCCTGGGTTCCTAGCTGGTCCCTGGGTGCTGTGGTTGCAGGGTCTCTGGATGTATAAGCTTCCGATAACAGCCACTCAAGATGGTGCGGTCTCCACGCTGGAGCCGGCCACTCCAGGAGAAATTTCAGCAGCAGTGGAGGCTGCCCGGTTAGGGGAGCCCGATCCCGCAGTCTCCAACAGTACCCTGGAGTATAGCTATCGCTCACCCACAAATTTACACTCTCGGTAAGTCCACACACTCTCCTTTTGTTCTCTCACTCTCACACTGTCTTGCAGTCTGCCTTCCCGTCGGCAGCCATCTTCCTTGGCTCTATTATATAGGATTTTAAAAATATATATTTTTATTGATTTCATAGAGGAAGAGAGAGAGAGAGATGTAGAAACATCAATGATGAGAGTGAATCATTGATTGGCTGCCTTCTGTACTGAGGATCCATCCTACAACCCGGGCATGTGTGCCTGACCAGAATGGAACCCAGGATCAGTCCACAGGCTGATACTCTATCCACTGAGCCAAACCATTTGGGCAGTGGCCTTTATTTTGAAGTCTAATTTGTTAGATATGAGTATTGCTGCCCAGCTTTCTTTTCCATTGTCATTGAAAATTTTTTCCATCACTTCACTCATCCTGTGTGAATCTTTTGTTCTGAGGTGGGTCTCTTGTAGACAGTATATAGTTGGGTCATGTTTTGTATCTATTCAGCTACCCTATATCTTTTGATTGGAGCATTTAATCCATTTACATTTAAGGTTATTATTGATAGGTCCTTATTTATTGCCATCTTAATTCTGTATGCCTATGTTTCTCTATTTCTTCTCTTTAGCATTTCTTATATTGCTGATTTGGTGGTGATAAACTATTTTAGCCCTTTTTTTGTCTGTGAAGCTCTTTATTTCACTTTCAATTTTGATTGATAGTTGTGCTAGAAAGAGTAATCTTGGTTTCAGGTCCTTGCTTTCCATTACCTTGAGAATTTCATGCCATTCCATTCTGGCCTGTAGAGTTTCTAATGAGAAATCAGGTGTCAGCCTTATGGGAGCTCCTTTGTAGGTAGCAGTTTGCTTTACTCTTATTGTCTTTAAGATTCTCTCTTTTAGCCCGAACGGCATGGCTCAGTGGTTGAGCATAGACCTATGAACCAGGAGGTCATGGTTCAGTTCTCGGTCAGGGCACATGCCTGGGTTGTGGGCTCGATCCCCAGTATGGGGCATGCAGGAGGCAGCCAATCAGTGATTCTCCCTCATCATTAATGTTTCTAATCTCTCTCTCCCTTTCCCTTCCTCTCTAACATCAATAAAAAAATATTTAGAAAGAAAAAGATTCTCTTTTGTCTTTAATTTTTGGCATTTTAATTATGATGTGTGTAGGCATCATCCTGTTTGGGGTCTTTTTGCTTGGGGTTCTCTGTGCCTCCTGGACTTGTGTGAAATTTACCTTTACTAAGTTAGGGAAGTTTTCTGCGATTGGTTCTCCCTTCCTTGCTCATTTTCTTCATCGTCCGGTTTTCCTACGATGCAAATATTGTTACATTTCATGTCATCCCACAGCTCCCTTAGTTTGTCCTCCTGGTTTGTTTGTTTGTTTAATATATTTTTACTAGAGACCCGGTGCATGAAATTCGTGCCCGGGGGTGGGAGGAATGGGGGGTGGTTTCTCCTCAGCCCAGCCTGCACCCTCTCTAATCCAGGACCTCTCGGGGGATGTCCAACTGCCAGTTTAGGCCCGATCTGGGGATAGGCCTAAATCGGCAGTCAGATATCCCTCTTACAATCGGGGACCGCTGGCTCCTAATTGCTCCCCCTGTCAGCCTGATCACCCCTAACTGCCCCCCTGCTGGCCTGGTTGTCCCCAACTGCCCCCCCCACCAGCCTGGTCACCCCCAACTG
>NW_005372075.1:219560-220829 GCF_000412655.1 Myotis brandtii | reverse complement strand
TAGTTGCCACTCACTACACCGCCGCTGGCCTGGTCGCCCCACACAGCCTGCTGTTTGGTCATTCATCACTAACCTCCCTGCCAGCCTGGTTGCCCCACGCAGCATGCCAGCCTGCTGTTCGGCCGTTACTGTTACTGTGATGGCGTCCCTGACAATTTGCGTATTCCTCTATTATTAGTATAGGTTGCTTTCAGAAGGAAGTGAGAAGGAGAGAGAGATAGAAACATCAATGATGAGAGAGAACCATTGATTGACTGCCTCCTGCATGCTCCCCACAGGGGATTGAGCCCACAACCCGGGCATGTGCCCTGGACCGGAATCGAACCTGGGACCTTTCAGTCCACAGGCCAATGCTCTATCCACTGAGCCAAACCAGCCAGGGCTGTCCTTCTGTTTTTTAATTGTTTTTTCTTTTTGGTTTTCTGATTGCATGATTTTTTTTCTGTCCTATTTTCTATTTCACTGATCTGATGTTTGGCTTCTCCTAATCTGTGTTCCTTCCACTGTGTTCTTTATTAGTGCTATGTCATTCTTTATCATTACTGTTTCTTTTCTCATGCTGTTGAGCATCCTTGCCATCATTATTCTGAACTCTGTCTGATAAGTTTCTTACCTCCATTTCATTTTCTCTTCTTCTGGAAAATTCTCTTATTCTTTTGTTTGGTGCCTGTTTTTTTTTTTTGTCTCCCCGTTTTGACTGCCTGTTTGGGTTTGTGACTGTGTATTAGGTAGATCTGCTACGCCTTCAATCCCTAGTGCAGGACAGTGTCAAACACTGTTTCTAATTAGGTTAGGCAAAGACTCAAAGCCTCAAGAGACCCGCCTCTGCCTGCACCCGCCTCTGCCTGCAGACTGATTAGATTCATTCTTTTTTTTGGGGGGGGGTATTTATTTATTTATTAAATTACTTTATTGATTAAGTTATTACATATGTGTCCTTATCCACACATTACCTCCCATCCCCCCACTCATGCCCTCACCCCCCCATTTTCTGTGTCCATTGGTTAGGCCTGTATGCTTGCATATAAGTCCTTTGATTGATCTCTCCCTAGATTCAGTCTTTTTTTTTTAAAAATAAATCTTTATTGTTCAGATTATTACATTGGTTCCTCTTTTTTCCCACCATAACTCCCCTCTACCCAGTTCCCACCCCACCCTCCGCCCTCACTCCCCACCCACTGTCCTCATCCATAGGTGCACGATTATTGTCCAATCTCTTCCCGCACCCCCCACACCCTCCCCCCCCCAAGAATAGTCAGTCCATTCCCT
>NW_005372075.1:216418-218759 GCF_000412655.1 Myotis brandtii | reverse complement strand
GTGCCTTTCTGTGCTAAGTGTCCCAATTACCTGAGGTAGACACTCTTGGTGCACCCCCTTGTGGTCTTTGTGCACAGTCTTGTTGTAGTTAAGCCTTGATTGTTGTAGTTATCACTGGGAGGAATTGACCTCCAGGCCAATTGGCTGTGAGAATCAGCTGTGTCTGCAGTGGGAGAACTTCTGTGCTGGAGACACCCCTCTGGGGCAAGACTTGCTTCAATGGGGCTTTGGTGCTCACTGAGTCTGTCCCCCGAGTGTCAAGATTCAGTCTTGAGTGGCCTCAGGCAATTGTCCATAGGTGGGGTGAGAGGTTCTCCAACTGGGTGGGGCAATGGCTTCTGCCTGGAGGCTATTTGTTATTCTCAGTGTCTTAATGTGCCTCAGAAACTCCACACCATGGGGCAAGGTATTTTCCAATGGGATGGGTCAACTGTCTTCCTTCCTGGAAATCCCTGCCTGGAAAGCAGTGTCTTTGTGAGAAAGATGACCTCCGCAATGTGAGGGAATAACTCAGCACAGGAAAACCAGGTGTCTTGCAAGCTCTAACCCCAGAGCCCCAGTCCTCACACAGCTCCAGTCCTCTCTGCCCTCCCTCTGCCGAAGTACAAGGTGGGTGGCTCCATGGGGGAATTTTGTGCCTTGGCCCTTTAAGAGGGTGCCTGCATTTCCAGCCATCTCTCCCTGGCAGACAGCACCCCCACTGCTTTTCACAGCCAGATGTTATATGGGCATCTTTCTCAGTTCTTGTGCTCTGGGTTGGGGGCTCTTGTTTGGAGTTTAGACCCCAGAGTTCTCAGTGGGAACCCCCACAGATACCTTTCTGGAACTTCAGTTGCCATCTGTGGAAGTCTGGCCAGCCCTTTCGCACCTCACCCCTCCTACCAGTCTCGATGCCATTGCTACTCTCCTTCCTTCGTCAGTTGATTATTCAGGATGGTGTTTTTTTGTATTTTAGTTGTAATTTCAGTTTGGTCCTCAGAGCATGTCTGTGTAGCATCCTTGTACTCCACAGCCATTTAATCTCAGACCATAATGATTGATGGATGCTAAATCAAAAGGAGGGAAAGTTTAATAAGAATCAAATTATTAACATAATTTCAAAGTACATTTATTTACTTGTTTATTTTTTTAATTCTCATCAGAGGGTATTTTTTTTTCATTGAGTTTTTTTCAGAGAGTGGAAGGGAGGGAGGAGGGGAAGAGAGCAAGAGAGAAATGTCGCCACGAGAGAAACACATTGGTTGCCTCCCACGCGCACCCCCACTGGGTTTGGGGATCAAACCTGTAACTGAGATAGGTGCCTTCGACCAGGAATCAGTCCATGGTCCAACACTCTAACCACTGTGCAGTCCAGCCAGGGATTTTTTGTTACTTATTAATTACACCAGGAAAAATAGTAGCTATATAGTGATGAAAATATCACAGGTGAGGGGCAATCAAATATTATGCAACTTTAGTACACAATATACATTAGTCCCAGGTTGTACAGCCTGAATTTAATCATGAGGGAATATCTGACAAACCCAAAGGGAAGGACATTACTAAGTGTACTGGTTAATAATGAGGATTTTTTTTCAATAGATGGAGTTACACATAGTTGATATATATGCGATTTGATGTGTATGCTATTTTGCTGTATTGACAACAAGCTTCAAAACTTCATATGTCAGATTTTCTGAAGGTGTTAATACCATAGATATTTTTACGCTTAAAAAAATGTCAAATTTCGTGCCAAAAAAAGAGCATTTGTGGGAAGTTTTAATTCATTACTTTATTTTGAAGAAAAGTGCTGCTAAAAGTTATCGTATACTTCGGGAAGCTTATGGTGAACATGCTCCATCTCAAGATGCTTGTGAACGCTGGTGTAAATGCTTTAAACATGATGATTTCTATGTGAAAGACAAAGAACATCCAGGTCAACCAAAAAAGTTTGAAGACCAACAGTGACAAACATTATTGGATGAAGATGTGTGTGAAACTCAAAAACAACTTGCAGAAAGATTAAACGTTGCTCAGCAAACAATTTCCGATCGTTTACAAGCAATGGGAAAGATTTTAAAGGGAGGAAAATGGGTGCCACATCATCTGAACGAAAGACAAATGGAAAACCCAAAAATCATCAGTAAAATGTTGCTTCAACGGCACGAAAGAAAGTGTTTTTTGCATTGAATTCTCACTGGCGATGAAAAGTGGATTTATTTTGAGAATCCCAAATGCACAAAATCATGAGTTGATCCAGGTCAACCATCAACATGGACTGCAAGGCCAAATCGCTTTGGAAAGAAGACAATGCTCTGCATTTGGTGGGATCAAGAAGGTGTGGTGTATTATGAGCTTCTAA
>NW_005372075.1:208763-215724 GCF_000412655.1 Myotis brandtii | reverse complement strand
TGCGGGGCTGTGAGGCTGGTGGGTGGGCAGTTGGGGGCAACCAGGCTGGCAGGGGGGGAAATAAAGGGTGACCAGGCCGGTGGGGGTGCAGTAAGGGGTGACCAGGCTGGTGGGGTGGGAGCAGTTAGGGGCAACCAGGCTGGCGGGGGGGCAGTTGGGGATGACCAGGCCGGCAGGCAGAGGTTGTTAGGGGTGATCAGGCTGGCAGGGGGGCCACTAGGGGCAGGCAGGTGAGCAGTTAGGAGCCAGCGGTCTCGGATTGTGAGAGGGATGTCCAACTGCTGGTTTAGGCCTGATCCTGAGGATATCCCCCGAGGGGGTCCCGGATTGGAGAGGGTGCAGTTTGGGCTGAGGGGGACCCCCCCCGCCCATGCACGAATTTTGTGCACTGGGCCTCTAGTATATAAAATAAACCAGTGTCGATGTCTTGGAAGGTAAATCAAAGCTAAGGAACTATTCGATATTGAAGACACATGTCATCATAACTGCATGCAGTGGAGGACCCTGGATTACTGAGAGGAAGGAGTAGCTGTAAGAATATCATTAAGACAGTTGGTTACAGTAGATGTGGACTGTGGGTTAGACAAACCTCCCGGTTCAGTTTCCTGCATGTGATAACCATCCGGGGGTTATAGAAGAACATGCACCGAGGAAATGCACACGGGAAGGATAAAGGGTCAAAGGGTGTAATGGACACAGTGGCCTCTCAAATGGTCCAAAGGATGAATATGTTTGTAACAACCTGGTAAGTCTGGTAAAGAGTAGATAGGAGCTCTGTACTGGCAGCTTTTCTGAATATTTTAAATTATTTTAAAAGGAAGCAAGCTGCACATTTGTGGTGAAGAGTGGGGAGCGTGGGGTAGTGCGTGTGGCACCCGAGGTCTGTGGGCAATGCTGCCGCAAGGGGAAGCTGTGTGGCCAGGGGTGTATTCCCAGCTCCTCCGGCCGCCCGGCTCCTGGCTGAGCGCGTGCCTGTCTCCCCGGATTCTCCAGATGGGCCGGCCTCTGGTTGGGTCTTCAGCGAACTTCTGTGAGAGAACATTGGAGTCTGAGTGACTTCTCATGGCTGTCCTTTCCCTTTCTCTTACAGGACGCTGGGGACACATTGAGCAGGTACCGTCTCTCTCCTCAGTGCTAAGTCCGCAGGGGAGACTGTCTCCTTCCTGCTTAGAACCCCTGGAAGGAACCCGAAGCTGGAGGTGGCGGTTACCAGGGTCCCCTGCTCTGCCTGTCCCTGAACGGGGACTCATGCACAAAGAAAGTGGGTGACCACAGCTCTTCTTTAAAACTCAGGAATTAGTGGGGGTGAGGGGTGAACTTGGGGCTCCCTTGGGAGGGTGCTAGTGATTTTTGAGGACATTTCCATGGAGAGGGTGGAAGTGCATGGACTTGGGCGAAGTGCAAGGGGAGTTTATGATTGTTGCTTCCTAAACATTTCAGAATCCTCTCTTTCATTCTTTCTCCCTTTTCCTGCAATGGGGGAAATATGGCCTAAAGGAAGCGACCAGCTTAGTTATGTAAATAGTGACAAGACACCTGGATTCTGGCTCTTGCTCTGATTCTGTCTATACTGTAGCATCAGACGGACAGCGAGTAAGAAAGAGCTCCCTGGTGTTAGAATATGACCGAACAGGGAAAGCTGGGGGCATTGTTCGTGGCGGATGGTGAGGGCAAGCCCCATAGGCCTGGCACGTAGTGTCTGGTGGGTGCCCTCAGGGTGGGAACTGCCTGAGGGAGCTGAGGTTTGAAGCTGATGAAAGTCCTGAACAGAGCACCTCCTAGAACAGTGGTTCTCAACCTTGGCTGCACATTGGAATCACCTGGGAATCTTTTTACAATCCTGATTTCCGGGCCCCATCCTCTGGAAATTGTTTCTTTGTGATGGGGTGGGGCCACATTAGTAACAAAGAAACAGAATTTCTGGAGGATGAGGCCTGGAAATCAGGATTTTAAGAAGATTCCCAGTTGATTCTAATGTGCAGCCAAGATTGAGAACCACTGTCATAGAGGAAATGCACTTGATTCTGTGGAAGCATTTGAGGAGATGGGGGAGGGCCTCACAGATGCAGTGGGCTGTGTGGACCGGATCATGTTGATGGACTTGGTTTTTCTTTCTTTCTTTCTTTCTTTTTTTAATTTGACATGTTACATTTTTTTTATTTCAGGAAAAAATTGGCGTGTTTTACATAATTTTAAAGTTACATTTCACACTTTGTATAGCTGACTTAATGAGCTCTTTCTAATTTGAGAGAGAGAGAGAGGCATCGATTTGTTGTTCCATTGGCTTATTTATGCACCACTGGCTGCCTCTTGCATGTGTCCTCCCCGGAGCTCACACCCACAGCCTGGGTGTGTCGGGACGGTGCTCCGACCAACCGAGCACCAGCCAGGCGGGTGGACTTGTTTCTTGAGGCCCCTGAGGGAGGTGAATTGGTGCTTGTGCCTGTCCCAGACAGATGACCTCAGCAAATACTACCTTTTTTTTTTTTGAAATATATATTTTTATTGATTTCAGAGAGGAAGGGAGAGGGAGAGAGATAGAAACATCAATGATGAGAGAGAATCATTGATCAGTTGCCTTCTGCAAGCCCCCTACTGGGGACTGAGCCCACAGCCTGCAACCTGGGCATGTGCCCTTGACCGTAATCCCACCCGGGACCCTTCAGTCCACAGGCTGACACGCTATCCACTGAGCCAAACTGGTTAGGGCAACATTACCTTCTTGTTACTTTGATGCCAGTCTAGTTCTGACCCAGCATACGATCCTCCTGTTTGTGCCATTAAGGTTTGGATTTGGCTGTATGGGATAGGAAAACCAAATTTTTTGTTTTGTTAATAAAAACACTTATTTTGCATTTTATACAGAACAACCTGAAGTCTGCATCATTTCTGGACAAGTTACCCAGGGGTTTATAGACAGTGTGTCCATCTGAACAGCATGGTGCTGGGGATTGGGGACCTACACACACAGGCAGGAGTTGTGAGGGAGAAGGGGTGTGTTTCAGTCCTTAAAGAAAAGGCAGTAGAGCATCTGAGTCCCTGAAAACCTGTGCAGATGGGGCTTCTGAAACCAGCACTAGACCCTGAGCTGCTAGGGAGGGGCAGGCGGGATGAGGACCTTGGTAAATAAGGGATGCTTTCTGTGGCAGGGGACGAGGAGGGAGGCTCACTGTTCTTCATGCCCTCAGCCCTAGGACCTGATATTCAAAGGAGACCATGTCCAAACTCAAATCATTTTCCTGCTTAGAAGAAGGTGCTGGTATCTCTGGGATCAGGACCATGAAGATATCATGGTGGTCATGCCTATATCCCTATGCTGGGGCCCACGGCCTACTAGAACAGGGAGAAGAGGCCAGAGGGTCATGGCTAAAACACTGCGTTCATTTTAAGCACTGACTGGGCAAGACCCTGTATCAGACCCTAAGTCTGCGGTGTCTACAACCCGCAGAAAGGCCTCTAGGAGGGAGGGGAGGGAGGGGGAGGTGCAGCACATACAGAAAATCTCAGGACGTATTCACGGAGTGGAGGACAGAACACTCCCAGATCTTTGTTTTTATGGGATAATTTTAAAAAGAAATTAACATCAAACACTGGGTACCAGAAACAACAAACGCCTTGGGCTTTATGGTCCTGGCCTTCATGGTCACCTGGTAGCATAAAAAAAAATTACCCCAAGCCTGTCCAGCTAATAGGTTTTGTTAGGAAGCGTCTAGTACAGCTGACGATCCAACATGGCTCCTATGGAACAAGGGGCAGCGTCCGGGCTGCTGCCTGCGGAGGACGGGGCGGGACAAGTAGCTGCAGATTCTCTGCAGTCAGCTCTGACCAGGGAAAGAGGAGCCAGATTCTCACTCCAGAGATGGTGTGGGGCCAGAGCTCACCCACACCACATGCGTTAGTCCTGGTCACCCTGCAGCTGATGGGCAACTCATACCGGTCAGGGGAAAGGAGCTGGTTAGGGAAAAAGGGGTCACTTTTCATTTTGTAAAGTCTTAATTTATATTTTAATCTCAAACTTATTATCAGTGTCTCAGATACAACTTAATCTTTTAAAAAATATATATTTTATTGACTTTTTACAGAGAGGAAGGGAGAGGGACAGAGAGTCAGAAACATCGATGAGAGAGAAACATCGATCAGCTGCCTCCTGCACACTCCCCACTGGGGATGTGCCCGTAACCACGGTACATGCCCTTGACCGGAATCGAACCTGGGACCTTTCAGTTCGCAGGCTGACACTCTATCCACTGAGCCAAACCGGTTAGAGCGATACAACTTAATCTTAAGTCTTTAAAAACCCCCTGAAACAAAACAAAAATATACTTTATTTTAAAGCTCCCTCACTCTGGTAGTCAGTCTTCCCCCCCACGCCTAATTCTCTAGTTTTACTCTGACTTAGAGTCCACAGACTTCATCAGACCACCCGTGCTCCTGGACTTGGCCTCTCTAGAGAGAGGCCTAGGGCTCGGCTCCAGATGAGCTGTGCCAGTAACATCCAATGCTCGTGCCACCCAAACAGCGCTGTGGAGGCATTCATCTCTGTCCTGCCACACACTGGAGCAGCACCCCACTGTGAGCACCCACATCGGGCCAAGGTTCTTGGCCTTGCCCTGCTCTAAGAGGACATGGGGCACAATCTTGTACAGTTGAGCAACCCGCTTAAACATGGGGTCATGAGGCAGGTGTTTCAGAGCAAACTCTCACTGACACGTATACCGTGGATCAGTCTTTCTCAGCGCTGCATGGCCACAGCCTGGGACAACCCGCCCTGAGTTGAGTGTGTTCCAGATGTAGTCTCATAACTTCTCATCTGACGCACCTTTGCCAACTTCCTTCTGAAGATGTGTCAACCAGATAAGCACTGTCTGATTTGCCAGTCCATGTAGGGGCCCTGCCAGCCCATTCATAGCTGCTGCCAAGGACAGGCAGGGGTCTGAAAGGGCACTGCCAACCAAGTGGCTGGTATGGGCACTTACATTGCCACCTTCCTGGTCACTGTGAATGGTGAGGTACAAGTGCATGAGCTCAGTAAACTGAGCATCGGTATAGCCTAACACAGTGATGGCGAACCTGTGACACACGTGTCAGAGGTGACACGCGAACTCATTCTTGTGGTTGATTTTTCTTTGTTAAATGGCATTTAAATATATAAAATAAATATCAAAAATATAAGTCTTTGTTTTACTATGGTTGCAAATATCAAAAAATTTCTATATGTGACACGGCACCAGAGTTAAGTTAGGGTTTTTCAAAATGCTGGCACGCCGAGCTCAAAAGGTTCGCCATCACTGGCCTAACATGTTGGTGAAATTGTGGGACCAGTCCAGCTTAGAGTCAATGGCCCCAATACTGGCTGCACTGAGCTGAGACATGGGTGTAGATGGTGGGAAAGTAGTCCAGCAGGTGACCACCTGGGAAGTAGAGCCCACTCCTTTGAGAGCCAAGACACTCGTTCCTCTGTTGGGATTTTGTCCAGCAGCCAAAATAAGCCCTCCGGCAGGGGTTCTTCCCCACCCTTAGCCTTGGGCAGCAGTTTCTGACATTCAGGGATACTGTAGCCACGGAAACAGGTGCTCTTGAAGGAGAAGAGTGAGAATGTACAACTCATCAGGACCAAGAGCTGATGTTTCATACACCAACGCCTCTCATGCCCCCATACAGCGTGTCCACAGTGTTTGGCCACCGCTGTCTTTCCATGTTGTTGCCTGAAGTCTTAACTCGGCCTGCTCCTTAGGTATCAGGTCAGCCAACACGACTTTCAAATGTGCGGAGGAAGCACTAGCATGCTCGGCAGCAGGCACAAGACAGGATGCATTCAGATAAGCTGCAGGGCAATCAGGCAGGTGCTAGCAGTGCTGAAAGGCTTAGTATCCTGGTCTTTCTGCTTAGATATCAGGAAATTTTCAGTCCTGAGTCATTAAGTTTTGCTAGTTTTAAGGGTCAAAAGTCTTCTAATGGCTTCCTATTTACACGTTTCTGGGATCCTCAAATCCATCTTGGCTCCGATGAGCTGGGTGGCCGCAGTGAGTAAAGCCACTGGCGGGAGAACTCAGATCTGATGGGGAGGCCGAGGGGAGCGAGCTGCGCAGGAACGGGAGCCTCCACCGCTGCACCAGATGCCGCGCCCACAGGTGAACAAGGTTGAAAGGGGAAACCCAAGATTTCATTGGCTTCAGGCTTACACATAATAAAAAGTTTTCCACCTTGTGAGAAATGTGCCCGGACTGTGGTGGCTCCAGTGTGCATCAGATTCTTGAGTTTCTTTCTGTTCACCTTTGTGCCATCTCTAAGGTGTGGTCCTGAGTCTCATCGTCCAGGAAGCTTCTGGAATGCCAGCAGCAGGAAGGAGGAGAGTTGCACCACATTTCTTTTTCAGCAGTCGTATTAATTTAACACAAGATACTTCTTAACCTCTCGGCTGGAATTCTGTCTCAGGATCACATCCAGACTGGGCAGCCAGGAACCCAGCAGCGTCTGGGAGATGGAGGCGCAGGGGTAGCTGTGGGTAGGCAGTCAGCTTGGCCACAGACCCCTGGAAGCTGTGCTAATTGGGCAGAGAGCACCCATCTGTCAATGTCATTCTCACCGAATTTGGGAACCTGAGAATTCTGGGTCATTGCCCACCGTGAATATCTTGGTCATGGACTACAGTGTTTTCTGGCCTTCAGTTTAATTCAGTAACCCTTCTGAAAAGCCCTGGGCTTTATGCTTTGTTTTTGTTTTCATGAGTAAGGGTCTCCCTTCTCTGGTCTCAGGGTCGTCGTTTAGGAGGGACTAGGGCAGTCCCTCTTTGTTATGGGGTGGGCCCACAACATTAGTAACAAAGAAACAGAATTTCCAGAGGATGAGGCCCGAAAATCAGGATTTTAAAAAGATTCCCAGGTGATTCTAATGTGTAGCCAAGGTTGAGAACCACTGGACTAGGGCCCCGCCCCACAGAGCGGCCCCAGAGGCCCCGCCC
>NW_005372075.1:205789-207527 GCF_000412655.1 Myotis brandtii | reverse complement strand
GGGAAAAAAGGAGAAACATGTAATACTCTTTGTAATAATTTAAGCAATAAAAATATATATTTAAAAAAAAAAAAAAGAAGAAAAGCCATAAAAATCGTAATAAAAAAAAAAAAAAAAAAAAACCACTGGACTAGGGAAAGGCAGCTGTGGACCCCTGTGGGCCAGTCCAGCCCAGAACCCTGTCCTGCCCCTGGAAGGCCATGGAGTTGGGAAAGGAATTCACTTTTCTTTTTTTTTTTAAAACAGGGCTGAAAGAATTAGGATCCCTGAACCTTGGATCACACCTCCAGATCTGCAAGAGAAAATCGATATTTTTTGCCCAAAAATGTCTGTTTCTGACGGAGAGTCTGAAGCAGTTCACAGGAGATGTGAAGCGGCCTGCGAGGGGAGGGTGCCCTGGGTACCTGTTACCTGGCAGGTCCCTTTTCCAGCCCGGGAGTGGGATGCAAACTGGTTATCTTCTTTTTCCCCTTAGGAACAATGCAGTCAGACATGGAGAAGACCCGAGGGAAGTTTTCCACCTACTGGGCGTTGACGTGAAGTTTCCTGGGAAAATGAACACCTGCACTGAAAGTGTGGGGAAATGGGGCAGGGGCGATAGATACTCACTGGCCAGCCAGCCGGCCTGATATTTATACCTTCCTTTTTGCTTTAATTTTTTTCAATTATTATCCTCTTGTTTGACTTTGAAGTCTTTTAACAATATTCACGTAGTTCCCAATCTATACAGATGGAGGAGAAAAATAGGCAATCCAAAATTAATCCAGAATTAGTGTGATTGGTTTTATTTTTATTCTTGAATTGGGAAAGAAGTGAACAGAAACGATCCACGTTTCACCTGGCCCGGTAGTTGTAATTTAGAGCCTACTGCCGTGGGCCTAGCTGCGGGCCAGTGCTGGGCAGCACCTCGAGGGAAGTGGTGAGCAGTGAGTCAGAGGTGGTGGTGCCTGGGCCCTGGCCCCCTGCTGCCTTGAGGATCTGCACCCACCGTGTGGGCATAGCTCAGAGGTATTGCAGGTTCCAGTCCCCCACAGGACAGTGGGGCACACGAGGGTTTTGGCTTCCCAGTGCATACGGAAGTTATTTTACATGGTACTGTCTATGAAATGTATAATCACATTATGTCTAAAACACAAAGCAAAACAAAACCATTGTATATACCTTACTTAATTTACAAATGTTTTATTGTTAAATAATGCTCACCATCGTCCAGCGGTGTGGATCAGTGGTTGAGCATCTACCTCAGGGAGTCAGTTCAAATCTCGGTCAGGGTACATGCCCAGGTTGGGGCTCAACCCCCAATGGGGGTGCAGGAGGCAGCTGATCAGTGATTCTCATCATTGATGTTTCTATCTCTCCCTCTCCCTTCCTCTATGAAATCAATAAAATATATGTATTTTTTAAAAATACCATCATCTGAGCCCTCAGGCAGTTGTAATCCTTTTGCTGGTAGAGGGTCTTACCTTCAGTTTGTAGAGAAGCCACAATATCTGCAAAGCGCAGTAAATCAAACTGTGTTTGTAATTTCCTCATCTGTAAGGAAAACAATAGTTCTTGCCTCACAAAGTTGTAAAGATTAAATTAGATCGCCATTTCTAAAACCTTTAGAATGAAGCCTGACTCATAATAAACCCTATATTTATGTTTATTAGATAAAATAAAGTGTTCTAGATATTTAAGGAAAACTTTCAAGATAAAATTTTTCCTCACATTCAGTTAGGAGCTGGCTATATATGCA
>NW_005372075.1:203637-205774 GCF_000412655.1 Myotis brandtii | reverse complement strand
CAAAAAAAAAAAAGTATATTTTAACAGCTGATAGCTCAATTTTGAAAATGAAATGCATTTTAATAAACACTGCCTTGATAATTACTCAAAGTGTGTGTATACATTTTGGGGGACACCTATATTAAATGCCAGAATTCCTAGGCAGTCTGGTGGAATCTGAAATCCTTATATACAGGTAAACTTTTTAATTATTTATTGCAAATTACAATTCCCATAATCCGATCATTTCCTTTTATGTATGTTGAATCTTCGTTTGCATTGTATCTTTTCAGATACATACTCTTGGTATCTGCCAACAGAGATTTGGGGGAAAGTTACATGTTCAAAAGCAAAACAAATGGAGAGGAATTTCACTTAACACAGTGGACACCACCAGAGCCATCAGTTCACACATGACCTTCCTCTCTGGCTTTCATTTACTTCTCTTGCCACTTGAAAGGCTTCGTGTGCACATATCTGTGTAAACACTTTGTCATCTCTAAAGTGCCTTTATTTTCTTTTTTAAAATATATTTTTATTGACTTCAGAGAGAGAGGGACAGAGAGAAACATCAATGATGAGAGAGAATCATTGATCATCTGCCTCCTGCACACCCCCCACTGGGAATCAAGCCTGAAACCTGGGCATGTGCCCTGACCGGGAATCGAACCGTAGGTTCGACGCTCAGCCGCTGAGCCACACCAGTTGGGCTAAAGTGCCTTTGAAGTGAATGGTCTCATTTGGCCCAGTTGGTCCTCGGTGTCACTCAGGCCACGACCCGAGAACAGCTGTGGCTCCGGGACGCCCCAGTGTGTGTGCTGTGGGCTCCGCCGTGCCCCTTGCCCACCAGGCTGCATGCTGAGGTGGGGTCCGTGATGCTGGCTCGGTTTGACCCAATAGGCTACCATGGCCTGGCACATGGGCACCTTTCACCCTAATTCCCGGCCCCTCTCCCCTGAACGCTGGATGGCAGAGTCATGTTGTATGAAAAAATCAGTGCGTGCCTGACAACAGGTTTCTCATGGAAACGCTGCTTTCAGCAGCTCTGACCAAGCCCGTCAGTGTGGGTGTGTCCTGGAAATGCTCCCAGGACTCCATAACTTCTTTCCTCTTTTGTTCTTTCAGAATTAAGAGGCCCAGTTACACTCAGGGAGGTGATGGGAGAACTTGAGGGGAGGAGTGAGAACCCTTAGGAAGGGGACCACGATTGAATTTTAGAAATTGCTTAATTTGGGGCCCTTGAGGTTACATGTGTAAACATGGTAAACAACAACCCTTTGAAAAACCATTGCTTGTGTCTGTGTTTGCGATGCTTTTGCCTCCTACTGTGACTCGGCTGAAGCAACGGGCCTTTGGGATAGAGGGAGTCAGGCTCAGGTGCTGTGAAGGGTCAGAGCGAAACTGCGGTTCCCAAGGAGGCCCACAGGCACTTGCAGTTTGTAAAAAGCATCCATCCTTCCGAAAAGAGTGATTTGAGTCCAACTCTCAGAGTGCCCGGGAGCTTAGGGACCGAGTCACCCCATCTCTGGGCTGCCCCAGACCCTCCCCGGCACCTCATGTTCCCGGGACTGAGTGAATCTGTGTGGGGCAGAGGCACCGAGTCTGTCCCGTGCCTTCCTCGGTCGCAGGCCGTGGCTGTTGCGGGGGAGCCTCTTTGTGGGGAGAGGACTCCGTGAGGAACAGGCCCGCGCCACTGCAGGGCACCGGCTGCCCGGATCCCTGTTCAGTTCTCTCAGCAGTGCTCGTCCAATGCCCCTGCTCCTCCGAGTGCTCGTCCAATGCCGTGCACGCCCTGCCCCACCAGCCTCGTGTGGGGCTGTAGATGACAGGAGCGCGCAGCGCTGTCCTGGCCTCGGTTGAGTGTCTGGTTGGCGGTATGGAGTATACCCAAGGCGCAGAAAGAAATGGTGGCTGTGGACAGGTGGTCGCGCCAAGAGCTGACCATCTGGGGTCTTGGCCACCTCTGCCCAGTCCCTGCCGCGAACCCGTGGGCTCCGTGGGGCCCGCCTGCGCTGTGGTTTGGAGGGATGGGGTTTGGGAGTCTTCCTCCTGAACAAGACGCGAAGGGCCAGTGAGAGACGTTGCACGGTGCTTGTGGAGCAGGGCCGTCCCAGCAGCGGGCGGGATGGGCCAGGCAGGGCTTGGGGGGGGGGGGGGG
>NW_005372075.1:198560-203435 GCF_000412655.1 Myotis brandtii | reverse complement strand
GGGGGGGGGGGGGGGGGGGGGGGGGGGGGGCGTGTAAACGGCTCGGGCTGCTTAGAAACAACTGTTTGAGGAAGAGGTGGGTTAGGAGGAGATGAATAGGGTCTGGTTGTGCTAAGTAAAGATCCCATGGAAGGGAGGCTGTGAATTGAAAGATGGGCAAATGGTTGCAGGTTCCCAGTCCTCCCACAGTTCTAATACCGAATGTACGTGGGAAATTCCGTTTATAATGGACATTGTGGCTTAAGATATAAAAGAAAGGGAGTAGAGGTAAAAATTTCAATATTTCCTGGCTCACAAAGGTAACCAGCTAATCCAAACAATTTTTTTTGAGTGTTAAATTCAAGATGTACTTCACCATGAATGAGCGCAGCCTGTAGTGGGCGCTCTTCCTCTCCGTCAGGCAGGTGGGAGGGAAGGCGGGTGCTCACCTAGAGGGAGTCTCCTGGCCCTCAGCTGACTGCCCTTCCCCGCTGTCTCTGCAGTGGACGTGACTCTGGACTCGGACACGGCCTACCCCAGCCTGGTCCTCTCGGACAACCTGCAGCAGGTGCGGCTCAGCTGCCTCCAGCAGGACCTGCCTGACAGCCCTGAGCGCTTCAGCCTGTGCCCCTGCGTCCTGGGCTCTCCGTGCTTCGTGGCGGGGAGACATTCCTGGGAGGTGGAGGTGGGAGAGAAGGCCAAGTGGACCATCGGTGTCTGTGAAGACTTAGTGTGCAGGAAAGGCGGGGTGACCTCTGCCCCCCAGAATGGATTCTGGGCAGTGTCCTTGTGGTATGGGAAGGAGTACTGGGCTCTCACCTCCCCGATGACTGCCCTTCCCCTGCGGACCCCTCTGCAGCGGGTGGGGGTTTCTTGGACTACGAGGCTGGCGAGGTCTCCTTCTACAACGCGACAGAGAGGTGTCACACCTTCACTTTCTCTCACGCTGCCTTCTGTGGGCCTGTCCGGCCCTACTTCAGTCTGAGTTACTCAGGAGGCAAGAGCACAGCTCCTCTGATCATCTGCCCCCGGAGTGGGATCCCTGGGTTCTCTGGCCACTTAGGGAGTCATGGGCATTCCCTGGAGGCCTCCCCGTGAGGAGGGGCACAGGCCAGAGGGCTGTTGGCCATGCCCCTCCCCAGGCATAAGGGATCTCGTTGCCTTGCCGCTTCCTGTCCTTCTCACCCAGCGGACATCCACACCACTGCTCAGCCCTGCAGTGGGCGACAGGAGGTCCATGTTCTCTCCCTTCCCAGATGCAATGAGAAGCATCAAGATTGTCCAGAAATAAAAGCCA
Organism: Myotis brandtii; assembly: GCF_000412655.1. NCBI lineage: Eukaryota > Metazoa > Chordata > Mammalia > Chiroptera > Vespertilionidae > Myotis > Myotis brandtii. Next base: position 202,159 of record NW_005372075.1, on the reverse strand, counting down.
GCTGTCCGCCTCTAGTGTGTCACACTGTTTGGTTTTGTACGTTGCCGTTGCTGGCGGGGCTAAGCAATATGGGCAACCTTTTGTCCAGTCCCACTCAGTGGCTTTGGGGTTGCTGTGATTTCTGCCCGGGACCTCCTCTCAGAACCTCACGGGGAGCTAGCAGGCCCGTCAGCGTGGCCCCTTTATTCCAGTTTCCTTCTGGGAAAGGCTCCTCTCCCTGGTGCCCACTCTGCCATACTTGTATTAACTCCGTTAAACAGGCTGCACGTGTTTTGATGAGTTAGTTTACAGAATGGTGGGAACGGCCCCACCTGTTTCGAGGTGATGTCCCTCAGTGCTCTTAGCTGCTGTCTTTTCTGAGGGCTATGCATGCCCGCGTCATTCTAAAAGGTATGTCCTGGTGCTGGATGCCATCACCAGGTGTAGTTTTCTGCTCAACACCACCCATTGCTCCCACCCTCCCAGTCAGGTGTGGGACTGACGGCCAGTCACACCGCATCCCCGGAAGGGCTCTGGGGCAGTATTCCAGAGACTCAGTGACCTGTTGCCTCCTCTTTTTCATGTCCTTTAGGGGTTGGGGGAAGCGACCTTTAAAGGGAAATTTTTAAAAATATGTTTTTATTGATTTCAGAGAAGACAGGAGAGAGAGAGACAGAAACATCAATGAGAGAGAATCATGGATCAGCTGCCTCCTGCACGCCCTCCTACTGGGGGACAAGCATGCAACCTGGGCATGTGCTCTTGCTGGAATCGAACCTTGGACCCTTCGGTCTGCAGGCTGACACTCTATCCACTGAGCCAAACCGGCCAGGACAAGGCAATTCTGATGGGATACACGTGGCCATTGATTCAGAAGGCACAGGGGTCAGAGGGCTAAGGTTATTACTTTAAACAGCGCCCCAAGGCGGCTCTCACTTCTACTTTGAGCACATGCTGCTCCTGAAATAAAGCGAGTGTGGATGCTGTTTGCATTGCTTTCCGGGTCTTGGTGAGACTGGGCTCACAGGTGTTGGGGGAGGGGGAGTAGTTAGTAGTTCTGGCCAACATTTTACTTCCAACTGGGTGACAAAACTCCTTCCTCAGTGCCATGCTACTACTTCGTTGTTGTTAATCCCCACCCGAGGAGTTTCTCATTGATTTTTAGAAAGAGTGGGAGGGAGACAGAGACAGAGAAAAACATCAGCGTGAGAGACACATTGATTGGTTGCCTTCTCCAGCCAGAGATCTAACCAGCTGAGGTGCCTGCCCCTGACCAAAATGGAACCCGTGACCCTGTGTCCCAGGGCCGATGCTTTGCCCACGGAGCTGAATTTGCTGGAGCAGCGCTACTACTTCCTGACGGGCCTTGAGCTCAGTATCAGGCCGCCTGCCACTTCGCCACGAACGAACGTGTCTTCTCTGGGTCGTGCAGCCGCGCTTGGCGTGCATCCCCGCGTCCGGAGCTTTATTTCCAGCCCAGAGCACCGCGCTGGGGGCAGCAGGCTGTCAGGGGGAGAGGCCAGGCTGAGAGGTCTCCAGCCTGGGGGTTGGATCTTTCTGCCTTTGGACGTGGCCTCGGGAGAAAAGTTCCTGCGGTCACACAGAGTCCTGTGCCAGGCATGGGGCTCCCTGGCTGGAGACCATGAGTTGGTGATGTCCTCAATCATTCATCTGCCAGATTTTAAGGGAAATAATATAATCAGGTGCAATAGAGAGGGGCTTCCATGAGGCCAGGTTAGCTTTGCAGAATGCTCTTAAGTATCCTATATAATAAAAACCTGATATGCAAATTGTCCCCTGGGGCAGTCATCGACTGGGAGATTCAACAGCTCGCTATGACCTGTGTTGACTACCAGGGGACGGTGCGGCACTGGCAGCAGGCGGCAGTGGAGGCATGCCGGCCCCGATGGGCCCCGAGGAGAGTGGGACCGTGAGGGGGTGATGGTGGAACAGGTGAGTGGGCAGTGTCAGGCCAAGGTGGGTGTGAGTGGGGGCCTGATCGCCCTGCAGACTGTGATCAGTGGAGGCGGGGGGGCGGGGGGGGGGCAGGGCAGCTGCCCAGCTCCCAGGCACTGACCGATCCCCTGCAGGCTGGATGGTGGAGCAGGTGAGGGGGCGGAGCCAGGCCAAGGCAGGGTGCCAGGCGAGGCTGGTGGTGCGAGCTGAGGCCCGATCTTGGCAGGCCACCCCGAGGGACCCCACCAGTGTACGAATTTGCACACCAGGCCTCTAGTAAATACATGTGATACCATAAATATATTATATACATTCCTTTCATATTTATGCATAATACTTACTTAATGTCCATAATAACCCTACAAAGTGGGTAATATTACCCTTATTTTACTGATAAGGAAACAGGTACAGAAAGGGAAAGTGACTTACCCGAGGAGCACAGACAGGAAGCAGCAGAGCCAGGATTCACCTTGCGATGGAACACACTGGTCACATATCTTGCCCCACCATATGTATTATGTATATGTATATGTATGTATGTGTATGTGTATGTATGTGTATATGTGTGTGTGTGCGTATGTGTATATGTGCATATGTGTATGTGTATGTAATGCTTTCCTGCATGGGAAGGAGAGACGGGAGCCTTTAACAGTAACTGTCCTTGATTCAAGGATCTGCAGCTGGAACACTGGGTAGAGAGTGCCAATCAGAACTGCAGTCCCGGCCTCAAGGACATCTTGCTTGTAGCAGTCCAGGAAAATGTGCCCTGGAATGGACTCCTGTCCCTGGGCATGACGGAGCCAGTGCCTTGGCCCCGCGCTCAGGAGCAGCAGCTTCCGGATTCAACAACAACACTTTCCATGTGGATGGGGATGGATCACACATGATTTGTACGGAGAATACAGCGAAAAATGTCAGAAGTGTATATACCTTACGATATCCTTTTAAATATGGACAAAAGGATTGTGGTTGCCTGTGGGGTATGTGGAAGGAAGGGGAGGGGGCATAGGTTATTGTGTGTTGGTGTTGGGCCTCAGTTCTCCTGCGAGGGACTGGACCCCTGTGGACACCGGGCAGTGGGTGAAGATGAGTAGCCCCGGCATAGAGGAGAGACTTTATTGCAGACCAAGTGGCCATTGCAGACACAGCAGCCCCACAAAGCAGTCCTTGCTCACATGGTGGCAAACAGGAGCCGTCAGACAAAGCAGTTCTTCAAAGTAGCCCCACAAGCAGCCGCCCCCGCTGGTCAGCAGCACATTTTATACCAACTCAGACAGCAGGGGCTTCTTGCCAAGCAGGGACGTCAGTATCTGGGTTCTAGAAAGGCGCCTGCGCAGTGCGCACAGTAAGACTGCTGAGTCACCGCCTTTGCACATGTTCAAGGCACGTCCGGCGGAGTCTGGTCAGGCTCCCACAGTTGTTATCCTCTGGTTCTTGTGATGGGTTCATAAGTATTTAAATTTTTAATATTTTAAAACCCTGCCATTTGGGATGAATTGTGTAAAGTTTGTTCCCCCACGTCCTGCGTGGTTCAGGGTTCAGGATCTGGAAGAGGAGCCGCACACAAATGAAAGAGAAGAGACAAGAGATAATTTGGAAATACTGGGGGGCCAGGCGGGTAAGTCCAACTCAAGGGGAAGGACTTCCACTGGTGCTCAGGCCTC
>NW_005372075.1:196057-198546 GCF_000412655.1 Myotis brandtii | reverse complement strand
TACACCCATAGCCCTTAGGCAGGCAATTTCCAGTAACAGGCAGACTAGCCCATCAGCAAGGATTTACATAATAGTAAACGGGGAAGTTGCTTCAGCTACCATTGTCTGGACTAACAGTGGGTGCACAGCTCTGACCTTTGCCAGGGCTTCAAGGGTCACCAGCCTTCGGGGTTCCTTGTCCACACCTCTCTGCTAGTGAAGACAATAGGCAGCTTCCCACATCTCCCCCTTCTCTTTTCCTTAAAATGTCTTGAAAAGTGAATGCTACCTAAAAGGGTTCCAGTCCTTTCAAGACTCTTCATTCCACATCTGCAGACTAGAAATAAACATGAGAACAAAAATGAGACAAGCAATAGTGGTTATGCTGAGAGGCAGATGAATCAGTCTGTAGTGAGTTTCTTTCTGGGCCAACAGTTCTTTGAGTCCCAATTTCCATGTCCAACAGTTCCTTATGTGTACACGCCAGCAATGATATGCTAGTTCTGGATGGTGGGCAAATGGTGGCAATCAGGTCTGACCTTCTCTGGCTGGGTCCTGGGCAACCTGCAGCGACGCACAGCTGTTGACTGCTAGCGTGGCAAGGCGTCTTCACCATCTCCATCTCTGGACTGTTTCTCCTCCTGTCTTCCTGGCTGGAGCAATCTGGTCAGTTTCTCTCTGGGATCTGTTGTTGCAGGAAATCCACACGGGCTTGGAGGAGTTTTCTGGAAATATACAAACATATTCTCGACCAAAGGTTAATAAGGGAATCTTTACTATAAACTAGACGTGGGAGCCTTTCCTATTTGCCCAAATGATTTTCCTTTGGCTTATTTTGACACCATGTGTGTTTTCATGGGTATCTTGTCTTCAGCATTACAAGTGAAAAATAATTTTTAAAGTAAAATTTTCTTGATGTAATTTACTCACAGGGGATTATTCCACTATCCCCCTTCTTTTTTGATTTAAATAATATTAAGAGGCTTTTGGAAATTTTGCAATGCAGTCTTGATAACTTTTTAATTTTCAATTTTATGCACAGAAATATGACTGGTTTGGATTCATTGCATGTTAAGCAAGTTTACTATGAGATAAACCATTAGTAAAAAAAATAGCTAATGCTTCAGGAACAGTTTCCTGTCCAGTACAACAAAGTTTTTATGAATATTCATTTATTTTAATTAGCCAATTTAAATCAATCTGAAATAAGATTTATTTTTTTAACTTTACTTGTCCTAAGTTATGGACAGTAAATGGCATTAGTTAAATTTCTGGTATTAGTCTTTGGGTAACTTTACACTAGCTATATTCAGGGAGGCAAAAAACACAAATTATGTACCTTTTTCTATTAGACCTAATATAATTAATTACAGTCCTTCAGATGTTTGAGGGAAAAACCTCTTTCTATTATTTTCTTGCAGAGTAATTTCCAGGCTACACTTGGAGAACTTCAGTTTAAAAAAGAAAAATATTTTTCTTTTACACAAAGTAACCTATAGGGTTACTTCTTGGATGTTGACTGATAGTGCTGCAAGGCCATGTATTTCAAGTCAAAGTAATTACTCATTTATGGTGACTGTACTTATTTTCAGATTTGGTATTTTAACAGCAAATCATTAGATTATCTTATAAATATTAGTGGAAGATATTTCAAAATTTTAAAATTTCTCCTTTTTATAAATTTAAAATAATATTTTTAAACAGCATTCCCTTTCGGCTTATTTGCATATACAGAGGGATCATGGGAAGCCTTCAGTAACTTTTTTAGAAGAATTTACTTTATTAGGATTCAATTGCTTACGAAGATATTGGCTTCTTATATAATTTAATTTATATAAAACCTTGATTATATATTTTTTAAAATATACTTTATTGATTTTTTACAGAGAAGAAGGGAGAAATAGAGAGTTAGAAACATCGATGAGAGAGAAACATCGATCAGCTGCCTCCTACACACCTCCCACTGGGGATGTGCCTGCAACCAAGGTACATGCCCTTGACCGGAATCAAACCCCCGGGACCTTTTAGTCCAAAGGCCGATGCTCTATCCACTGAGCCAAACCGGTTAGGGCTTGATTATATTTCTTTAAAAGCTAATTTATTTAGTAATTTAAGTAGGTATTTTTATTAATAAAGTTAGTAAATTTAGTAAAGTTTTATGTCTGATTCATGAGGTGCAAACGCTGCCCCACCTCCAGCCTAATTTAAAATGCAGAGGCGAGGAGCTTTTGTTATTTTAAATTACATCTTAAAATTCCACTGCTGTATTTTAAGAAATATTAAACAAAATAACTTGTTTTGCCTTTTCTTAGAGGCAAAAACTTAAAATACATTTATTAATTTTTTTTTTATAAAGCTTTCCATGTGATTTCAAGTATATTAAATTGGCTTTATTAAAAAATCTTTTAAGAAGAGAGAATAAACTTTTTGAATTACTCCAGGCCCTTGGAGCTTTCCAAAAATCATTCCTCGGTTATAAGCCTTGAAATTCAATGTGGAAAAACCATTAA
>NW_005372075.1:193933-194134 GCF_000412655.1 Myotis brandtii | reverse complement strand
GAGCCAGCAGTATGGCTGCTCTCAGTCCTGCCTTCAGAGGTCCTGGCAATCACCGAGAGTGCCTCCGAGAGAAAGCTGCCCTCGAGTTCCAACTGATGCCAGACAGTGTTTTTTCTCCCACTGTGATTCTGGGTCCCCAAAGACTTGCCTGGAACTGGAGCTCAGAGCCTGAGACTCCCTCCCAATTGAAAACAATCGTGT
>NW_005372075.1:188131-193920 GCF_000412655.1 Myotis brandtii | reverse complement strand
CCAGCCCTCTCCGCAACCTCCTCCGCACCTTTGTATTTACTTCAGCACCACACCTCCTCTGAGTCTTGGTATGCTTTTCTCTTTTCTTCTAGTTGTAGATCCACTCAGCTCTAGTTGTAGAATTCCACTCAGCCAGCCTTCCTGTGGTTCTGGATGATGTCCGTTATGACTTTTAGTTGTATTTTTGAAGTGGTTGTGCGAGGCAGCAATCTCCAGTGTTTACCTATGCCGCCATCTTGGTTTCTCCTTGTTTTCCCACAAGATTTTCTTAAAAATAAATTTATATACTTTAGGCATTTAGTTACTACAGCTATAATTTCTCCCAATTTCTTCCAAAAGCTTTTAGATCTGGCAAGTCAAATATTTAGACTAATAACACCTTATATTCTTAAAAATAAACTTCAAAAATACAAGACACAATCAATAGATTTAATTCTGTCCTCTAGATTTTTTATGAGGTAAATTTAGATTAATATTTTAGCATTTTGTTATTTCAAAATATCTAATTCAATTTACGCTGAGGTCGACCCCTTCCAACTCTCCCATCCACACTCGTCTTGTAGCCTGTCTCATTCAACTCGTGCATGAATCACACGCGCCTCCCCCTGTACTGGGTATTCTGCGACCCACCTGCACCGTGTCTCCCGTTGCCCAACCAACCAACACCCCCCACTTCTTCTAACGCCACTTCTTCAAAATAGACTCGCCCAGGCCAAAAACCGACTTCTGCGCATGGGTCACGAAGTTTCAATCGCACTGCACGTGCATGCCTGCACGTGGTATTTTGTGGAAGAGCCACACTCAAGGGGCCAAAGAGCTGCATGTGGCTCGAGAGCCTTGGTTTGCTGACCACTGGCCTAGGGCATGGGCCCCACTGCAGGTGAAGGATTCACCTAATTCAGCAGATACTGCAGGCAGGCCTGATGGCAGCTGGATGGCTTGGCTTCCAGCCCTACAGGGCACATTCATGAAATTCCAGCAAAGGTAGTCTGTTACCATTCTTATTGTGTTTATGCAAACAATCAGGCCAAATTGAATACAATAGAAAAATTGGTCTTGACTTGACTCTTTTAATAAACATAGAGATAATTTTAAGAAGAAAAATTCTATTTCAATAGAGGTTATTAAAACTGAAATGTTTTCTTTCCCTTCCACCAGACCATTTGTTACAGTTTGTCTCCACCAGGTCACAAGCCCACCTCCTTCTGTGCCCAGGCCTCATCGTCCCTCTGACAGACAGCAAGGATCTCTTGGCTCTCAGAGAAAACTCCGTCCCTCCTCAGCAAGAAGCAGCTACAGAAAAAATTCAACGTCCATTTTCCCTAAAAAAATTCAGAGCCAGGATCCTTGAGGTAATATATTAGGCAGTTAGATAGATATAAGCAAGACAAGGATGATGGGCACTACCGGATGTGTATATGAGACAAGGGGCATAGCCATAGGAGTCCTCGCCCAAAGTCTTGGGCCTTGGAAAAGACCAGTAGCCTACTTGTCCAAGAGACTCGACCCTGTTGCATCCGGTTAGCCTGCTTGCCTCCGGGCAGTAGAGGCCACAGCTATGCGGTTGAGGCTTTGCTTGGGAGCACACAGGAGCGCTGGATGTCAAATGTTCGAGTCATCCAGTTTCAGGTTCTTCTGCTACCAGCGTCCCTCCTGATGATGACCCTGAGGAACCTCTACATAACTGTTTAGAGGTCGACGACTTTGTAAAGACAGCCCACCTGGGCCTCACTGACACCACACTGGCATCGCCAGATAAGGTACTATTCAGGGATGGGAGCAGTTCTGTCCAGGGAGGAATCAGGTATGCAGGGCAGTGGTGGTTGCTTTGGACTGAACCATCTGATCTCAGGCACTCGCCCGCAGGACTTCGGCATAGAGGGCCGAGTTGACTGCCCTTATTCAGGCTCTCTGGTGGGCAAGAAAAAAAATCAGTGACAATTTGTGCTGATGGCGGGTATGTGATTGCAACAGCTCACGTGTGGAGTGCTGTTGCAGGGTATGGGGACTCCACAGAGGCAAGAGGGAACCGGACCGCAGACAAGCAGCCTGAAAGGCTGCCTGGGAAACCAGTGGGGCCTCTACAGATTCTGGTGGGTAAAGGCTGAAATGCATAACTAATTTTTACTCAAATTCTTACAGGCTTTACAGTCTAACCAGAAAGCAATCCAGAAGCATGTCCGAGACGTTCTGCCTTCCAACCTGGTGACTCTGTTTGGATAAAGACTACCCAAGGACTGATTCCTACCTGGAGAGAACCACATACTGTCATTCTGACCACCCCCACTGCTCTCAAGGTTGCAGGACTAAACACCTGGATCCACCACTCCTGTATGAAGGCAGCCCACCAGCCGAGTGACATCCAGTCTGAGTGGAAAGTGACCTCTGACCAGAAGCACCCCCTGCTGATTCGTTGCTCCACAAGGCTAAAAAAAGCTTGTGGAACAAGGTGGGGAAATGAGTAGAAACTGGTCTTGCAAGGCCTGTCAGGCCATAAAAACTAAACAATGCACTGCCCTGGCGGGGAGGGGTAAGGTCATTATCACTGGCCCCAGGACAGATCATCTGATATGACCTGGGAACCCCAACACCTGGGGGCCTTCCTATAAGCCCGCAAGGGGGTGGAACCATATCTGCAAGACAAAGACCCCAGAAGATTATAAAAAGCAAAGCCTCTGTATGTTACTTCACTCTGATTTGGAAATTACTCGTGGAGTCCACTCGTCACTAGTGTTAATAAATGGGTTCCTCCCTTTCTCTAGGAAGCGTGCTTGACATTTCTTTGCTCTTCTGTAACACTAGGGGAACCCGGTGCCCCAAGGAGCTGTGTGCGGCATTACAAGAAGTGGTCTGGCCCTAGCCAGTTAGGCTCAGTGGATAGAGCGTCGGCCTGTGAATTGAAAGGTCCCAAGTTCCATTCCGGTCAAGGGCACCTGTGGGGTTGCAGGCTCCATCCCCAGGAGGGGACTTGCAGGAGGCAGCTGATCCATGATTCTCTCTCATCATGGATGTTTCTATCTCTCCCTCTCCCTTCCTCTCTGAAATCAATAAAAATATTTTTTAAAATAAAGCAGTCTGACTACTGCACGGAACATTAGAAATGTTGTTTAGGGTAACATCACGGAGGTAGCCGGCTTTTCTGCACAATAGCAATGCCTTCTGTGATGCCATGGCTCTCCCTCCTTCTCACGAATACCCCTGGCCTTTGTCTCCTTATCTCGGCTACTGCCTGAACCAGCGCTTCCTGAGGGCTATTTTTTATATCAGAAATGCTGTTGCCTCTCATTTTGAAAGGCCTTTTATTTTTAGCTCAATTACAAATTTCTCAGATCTGGTTTGTTGGCTTCATTTTGCATTTGAAGTTTGAAACATAAGCAGGGAATTTGAGGGTAACCTTTTGAGGTACACTCATCTCACTCAGATTCCTCACCCAGAGCACACACAGATAATAGTGTTGTAATGTACCCCGCGAATCACACAAGAACACCTCACAAAGTCGAATTAAGGAGTCACATTTCTTGCAAATCTGGGACTACGAGGGGGCATTTCGCTCTCCCAAATCTCACAGTGTCCTCCCAGCCCCAACATCAGATTTATATAGGCAAAGATCACAAAGGTATTGATTACATCCCAGGGTTTGGAATGAGGACCCTGGTTTGCACAAAGCAGTTACAGAAGCAAGATTGAGCCGATTAGTTATCTACAAAGATTAATTATAGTTTTGGGTCTTGGGACAACTGAGTTGACAGAAACACATTATCTAGAGCCCTCGGGTCTTGGGACCACTGAGTTGACAGGGACACATTATCTGGAACCCTCAGGTCTTGGGATAATTGTGCTGTCCTGGTTCCCAGGTACAGAGGAATGTGCTTTCTAAAACCAGTATGACCACAACCAATGGGATATTCACATTACAATCAATAAGGTATTCAATCGAATGGGATGATTTATATAATTCAGAAAATCAAAGTAACTTTTCTATTGTTAAACAAAGCAAATAAGTACAGAAGCCAAACAGCAGGGTTAAAGGTAAACTATAGTTTCTACCTTTGATGATTGCTACCACACTTCATTCCCCACTGGTTTTATGTGCATGAGTCAAATCTTGGACTCATCCTTATTAGTTGGGGATTGTACTGCCCCCTAACTACAAGTAGTTTGACCGAATTAATTTTTCTAAACTGCCTGCTTGGCACATTTAGTTTTCTATTTACTCACCCCACTTCTTTTAAGGGCATTCTCTATTCTGTTCCTGCTCTCCTGTCCCCTAGCACATCTAGCCTTACTTGGCCCTGGACTTTCTCACTGGCTAGTAAAAATGTTCTTACAGTTACCAAGGCCCCTAGTGCCACGGTCTCCGTCAGTACTGTCCTCACTGAAGCCCAGTTCCCCTCCTGCGGGCGTCGAGCCTCCTCCTGGCCTGCGTGGAGCTCAGGCTAGGGATCTCACGAGTGAGGCTGCTGGCTGCCGGGATCAAGGCCGTTTTCTGGTGCAGGAGCTGGGAGTGGTGTAGTCAGGTCTGGATGCTGTCAACCTTAACAGCCATGGGCGTGCTTAGGGCGAGTGTATAGTCCCTTCCAAGTTGGGGTGAGTCCTTGGGTAGTAAACTTATTTACCCACACCTAGTCCCCAGGCTGAAAGGGATGTACAGGGTCCAAGGTGAGCACCGGCAGGGCGTCTCGAACAAGCTTATGGGTGGCTCTCTGGTATACTGCAGAGCCTGCAAGGACTTGAGCAAGGAATGGTTATGACTTTTAGCTTTTAATTCCTCATCTAACTTTGGGTAGGATAGGGGGAGGTCTACCAAACATGATTTCAAAAGGAGAGAACCCCTCCAGGTTGGGGGTACACCTGGCCTGTAAGTGGGCAAAGGGCAGGAGGTTGGTCCAGTTTTCACCGGTTTCTGGGATAAATTTAGTTAAAGTCCTTTTAGAGTCCTGTTCATACCTGACCTGAATTTGTGGCCGGTATACACAATAGAGTTTCCAGTTTATACCTAAGACTTGAGCTATACTTTTGAGATACCTTGGCTACAAAGACGGGGCTGTTATCTGATCCTATGACTGATGGTAGCCCAAATCTAGGTATAATCTCCTGGAGTAATTTCTTGACCATTATAGAGGCAGTTTCTGCCCTGGTGGGTTATGCTTCTACCCAACCCGAGAAGGTGTCTACAAAAACTAGCAGGTACTTGTACCCTAACGCTGGTGGCTTGATCTCTGTGAAATCTACCTCCCAATGTTCTCCTGGGGAGTTTCCCCGGGCCCGAATTCCCGGGGGGGCCCTCTTACCTTGCTTAGCATTTACCTGTGCACAAACAGTACATCTAGTGACTATGCTTTTAATCATCTCATCTAAGCTTGGTATGTAGTATCTGCCTCGCAGAAGTTCAGAAGTCTTGGAGACACCCAGGTGGGTAGCCTGGTGTAACTGGGCAGCTAACGTCCGACCTAGAGCCTCTGGGACCAACAGTCTGTCATCCGGTAGAGTCCACCAACCATCTGGTCCTTTGATGGCTTGCCTCTGTTCTGCCAATTCCTCCTCTTGTAAAGGCCCCACTGGTTTTTGGGCGGCTTCCTTGGCAGCTTGGTCTGCAACTCAGTTTCCTTGGGCAGTCTAGGGTGACTACCACCTCCTACTGCATACCAGATTTCATCCTGAACATAACTGCTTCCATCTTGTACATAACAGTACCTTGTCTGGTGATGATAGCGGGACATCGGTCAAGTCTGGGCGAGCCGTTTGTACTGTGTCTGTTACCTCTCTGCAGTCCTGGATGGGCTCCTCCG
>NW_005372075.1:183516-187836 GCF_000412655.1 Myotis brandtii | reverse complement strand
GTCTCTTAGACAGATAGGCCACAGGTCTCTTCCAGGGACCTAGAGTCTGGGTGGGAACCCCTTTGGCAATGCCCCTTACCTCACTCACGTAGAGGTGGAAGGGCTTCGTGACGTCTGGCAAGGCTAGGGCAGGTGCTGAGACAGAGCCTTCTTTAGCTCCTCAAAGGCCATTGTTCCACTTCAGTCCAGTTTAATGGCTGCGCCTCCCCAGCACTTGAGCACAGAAGTTCAGCAATCTCCTCAAACCCCGGTATCCACAGGCGGCAGCATCCAACTGCCCCTAAGAATTCCCGAACCTGCTTCTTGGTTGTAGGCATGGGGACCCGTAAGATTGCCTCTATTCGACTGAGGGAGAGGGTCCGTTTTCCTTTGCTAATGTTGTACCCCAGGTATGTGACATCAGAGGAGCACAACTGTGCCTTCTTGGCTGACACCCGGTAGCCTAATGCTTATAAGGAGCCTAACAGGCCCTCAGTGTCTGCTGCCAGCAGAAGATCATCTACATACTGGAGTAGGGCACATCCTGGATGCTCCTGTCCAAAGGCAAGTAGGTCCAAACTCAAAGCTTCATCAAAAAGGGTGGGAGAGTTTTTGAAACCTTGAGGCAGTCTAGTCCAGGTTAATTGTCCTGAGAATCCACCCTCTGGGTCATTCCACTCGAATGCAAAGCTAGAAATTCCCTTCTTTGCTTCTAAACTCAGGGGGTATTGCCTTACCTAAGCTGGAGTGGCGGTGGCTTGCAATTGGACTACTACAGGAGCTTGATGACTTGCTAACCCCGGGGGGTTGTTTTCTGCCCAAACCATGGGAAAGAGACGTTGTAATTTCCCCAAGTAAGCAGAGTCACCTTGGCCTTTTCCTGCAAGAGATATTCCTCTGAGAGAGGACAGGTTAGAAGAGTGCGGACAGGGGAGGACGGGTCCGGGCTTGGGTTCCTTGGATCCACGGTGAAGTGTGCTCCGTCCCCGTCGAAGGATATGGTGGCTTGTAATTTCTGTAAGAGATCACGTCCAAGTAAGGGGTATGGGCATTCTGGCATGTCCAGAAATGATTGTGTTACCGTGTTCTTTCCAAGGTCCACAGTCCTCTTTGATGTCCAAGGAAAAAGGCAGTTTGTCCGGTGGCTCCCTGGACTGATGTCTTCTTAGATGTTACGGGTCCCATTCGCTCTGTCAAAACTGAATAGGCTGCCCCAGAACACACCAGGAAACTAACTGGGGGTCCTATTTATAAAAATTATTATTCTGGGCTCTAAGGGGTTCAAGGAAAAGGAGTCCTGGCCCTATTCGTCCCCTTCCCTGAGTGTAAATCCTTCAGAGCCTCTATTTATAAAAATTATTATTCTGGACTCTAAGGGGTTCAAGGAAAAGGTGTTCTGGCCCTATTAGTCCCCTTCCCTGAGTGTAAATCCTTCAAAGCCTGGGGTTTCCCTCAGCCTTCCGCTTTCCTTTGTTAACCTCCCAGGATATTCTCTCTTCCAGTGCCCCCACTTCCTACAATAGGCATACTAATACCTTCCTAGTTTTCTGCTGGCCTTTTCTTTCCATTTTCCATTCCCCCTCTCCTTTTGTCTTGGTGCCTGTTTCTCTTAATGCAGCTACCACTGCCTTAGTCATTCTCTTGTCCTGCTTCTCCTCCGGGGTGTCCCTATTGGTAAAGACTTTCTGGGCTACCTCTACCAGCTGTGACCGATTCATTCCTTCAAATCCTTCTAATTTTTGGAGTTTTTCTAGTTGCTGCCTTTTAAGCACCCCCCCCCCAAACCCCCAACAGAACACGGTGAAAAGTGTCCAAGGAGGCCTTGTCCCCGGGGGTTCTTGGGTCTCATTGGGGCACAGGGAGGCACAAGAAAGCAAAGCATAATATGTTAATGATATGTTCAGGCTGTTCAACCATTCACCATGACATCCACTGACCACCAGGGGGCAGACGCTCTGACCAGTTGGTTCGCTTGCTGCTGGGGTTCGGCTGGTCGGGACTGAGCAAGACTGGCCCTGGAGCCTTCCCGTGGTCCCTCCCCAGCTCTGATCATGCACCCGTGGGGTCCCTCGGCCTGGCCTGTGGGATTGGGCCAAAACTGGCTTTCCAACATCCCCTGAGGGGTCCCAGATTGCAAGAGGGAGCAGGCCAGGCCGAGGGACCCCACCGGTGCATGATCAGAGCTGGGGAGGGACCACGGGAAGGCTCCAGGGCCAGTCTTGCTCAGTCCCGACCAGCCGAACCCCAGCAGCAAGCGAACCAACTGGTCAGAGCGTCTGCCCCCTGGTGGTCAGTGGATGTCATGGTGAGTGGTTGAACAGCCTGAGCATATCATTAACATATTATGCTTTGATTGGTTGAACAGATGACCACATAACTGGACACTTAACATATTAGGCTTTTATTACATAGGATTATTTAGGGGGCTTTTCAAAGTTTCTCTTGTAAATGTTTTCATGAAAAGGCAAGTCCTATTGCACAGTAAATATTGTTAGTAAATAGTAAAATATTTGCATGTTTAATTACATCTCAGAAATCCTTATCCCAGAAAGGACTTCAAACAGTTTACAACATAAAGTGAAATAAGGTAAAAGGAGTTTAATATGCATAAAGGAACAGAGAAATAAGGGTGGGACAAAAAATGACCAGTAATAAAAGTGACCGTATCACATGATAACATTATAAAGGCAGTAAATGTGGGCCATGGTTTGGTTTTTAAAGATTGACATTCGACCCTTGTTAATTTTATAGCTTGTAGTTTTTATGAGATGTTTAAGGGACTTAATAGGATTCTTATTAGTAAAAGGAACTTCTGTCTGGATTCTTGGTAAATGGAAACTATTGCAAAAGTTTATCTTTCATATAATGAGTTTAACAGATCAATAAGGGAAGATGAACACCTCAATACAAATTAGGTAACACAAATCCTGTAACAGGAATGTTGAACCTCATTAATGAAAGCAAATAACAATGCCTCACCATTTTCACCCATTTTACTGTTGTTTATGGTATTCTGTGCCGATCAAGTTTGGGGTACCTAAATTGCTTCAAATTTTTAGGTAAGTAATTGGCCTGTATTTATTAAAAGCATTTAAAACTAGATAAACTTTGATATAGTGATTTCACTTCTAGAAATTTGAGGAAATAATTGCCAGTATTTGAAAATATTTATCTAAGCAAGCATGCTCTTTAGAGTATTGCTCATGAAAATGAAAATTTAGAAATAACCCAGTTTCAAAACCATTTCAATATGGGAAATCTGCAGCACTTTGCAAGTAGGAAAAAAATGCCACTAATTATAAATTTGAAGAGGTTACTCTTGCAATGTCAGGAGTAACTTAAAGAAAATACAGTACATTTGAAGCATAGTAACCTCTATTTTGTAAAAACTGCTGTTTGAAATTTCCACTAGACATAGACAGTCCTCTGTCCTGTGAATTAATCCTGCTATTACTGGCTTCTGTAAAACACGCTTGCTCTCACGATAGGAAAAATAAGCTCAACGGTCTGACCTTGCGAGCCGGAGGGCTCCGCTGCCGGCCTAGCTACCCAACACCAGGTGTCGTTTAGTTATCTGTACTCAAGGCTACTGAACTGTGTTGTACTCAAGTCTACAGGCTTCCTGCGAGATACCTGATAAGCTCATATAGGGCTCTTTTGAAAACTTGCAAAAGGGACTGGAAGCACCATATTTAGGAGACAAAGACATTAGAAAAATATAAAAAGGGAAAGCTTCCTCCATGTTCTTGCTCAGACTCTGGAAGCAATATTCCTCTGACCCTGCTGGTGTAAAAAAGACTCCAAATTAGCCCTAGCCGGCTTGGCTCACTGGATAGAGCGTCGCCCTGCAAACCGGAAGGTCCCAGGTTCGTCTCTGGTCAAGGGCACGTGCCCTGGTTGTGGGCTCCATTTGGGGGACGTGCAGGATGCAGCCAATCCATGATTCTCTCTCATCATGGATGTTTCTGTCTCTCCCTCTTCCTTCCTCTCTGAAATCAATAAAACTGTATTTTTTTTAAAAAGACTCCAAATTAATTTGGCTTGTTAAGGCGTCTTATGTTTAGCTCTCTCAGTTACAATATAACGCATTAATTATTTATTTTCCATGCAGAAAAGAGCCCTAACCTTTACCTTACTGAAAGGGAAGGGAACACCTTTGTGTTCATAAATACAGAAAATAACCCATCGGGACAAAATCTACTTAAAACTCCCAAATTGGTGTTTCTATTCCCGAACCCACGACCCAAATACAGCAGCTGAACCCGGCACCTGCGGGGGCACCGTCTGCTCCGAGGGCTGCTCCCCGCTCAGTTCCTGCTGTGGGGGGGTGTGCGGGGGGCG
>NW_005372075.1:165550-183106 GCF_000412655.1 Myotis brandtii | reverse complement strand
AGAAGCCCTGGCTGGCCCCCGGCCACCGGCTGTGCCCTGGCGGCTTTCGCGCCCGAGATGCTTCTGGAGCCGCGAAGCAGTTCTGGGCGCAAAAGGAACGTAAACAAACGAGAAAAACGGGGCCATAGACTAGGGGTCACGTGTTTTCACTGTTGCTGCCCCCCCGCGTTCAGATAAAGAACCCCCGGGAGGCTCAGCGCGCCCGGCTCCCCCCCCTCCCGCCGCTCGTCCTCTCCCTCCCGCCGCGGCTTCCTCACTGTCGCGCCGCCCTCCTGCTTCCGGCTGTGCGTGGTGCCGGCAGGGAGGGGCGTCCCGCATTTACTTGGGTAAGAAGGCCGCCTACTACCGCTGGTGTCAGGATGGCCGAGTGGTCTAAGGCGCCAGACTCAAGCTCTGCTTCCCTGCTGGGGATTCTGGTCTCCGAATGGAGGCGTGGGTTCGAATCCCACTTCTGACACAAGGCTTTTTTCCCACCCCCTTATTTTTAATAATATCTGAGCATAATGCATAAACACCTTACCAGCTCACAGTGTTAAAAAGTGCGTTTAGAAGATTTTTCACAGGAACTGTTAACACCGAGACGACTCAAAGCAGAACCACCGAGTATTACTGATACTCGGAAGCCGCGAGGCGGGGCTAAGATGCTTACCAAAGAACAGGTTACTAGCGAGTGACTTCTCGGAGGCACCGCGAGGTCAGCTGGAACCGCAGGAGCTGGGGTGGCGGTGCTGGGGGAGGGGGCGAGCCTGTGCTGTGTGTTTCTCCGCTTGGCTGTCCCAGGCCCCCTGAACATCTCCTCGAAGTTTACCGCCAGCCCCACCCCCTCTGTCTCTGGCAGTGCCATTGCGAAAGAAGCCCCACACAGGTCTCCTGTTTCTGCGCTTTCAAAAGACACGAAACTAGTTCTCAAACATTTCCTTTGTGATTTATGCACATTCACATTCTATTGGCACCTGAAATTATTGCTTTGTCTCCTCAGTCAAAATTCAGTACCATTTTAACTTCTGTATAAAATTTGAAAGCTATACCTTCCTCCAAATGTAACCACCATCAATATTCTACTGTATATCTTACTGTTCTATTTTCTCTGCATTTGTATGTATGTATGTATTAAAAATATTTTGTTTTTTTACAGAGTTGCAGTCATACCAAACATATGGTTCTCTGACACATTTTTCACTTACTATACCCTAGGGGGCTCTTTCCATGGGAACACATTCTTTTTCCTTCTGTTGTAGGCCAGCCGTGGGCAAACTACGGCCCGAGGGCCGGATCTGGCCGGTTCTGGCCGGTTCGGCTGTTCTATCCGGCCGGCGGAGCCGAAAGAGCGGAGGGTTCTCTTGCTCTCCCCTCCGCTCCTTCACCAGCAGCAGTGTTAACATGGCAACATCGGGAAACACGGCCGCAGCTCCTTCTTCTGAGTAGAAGAAGGAACAACCTCTCAATCTTCCAGAGGCTCCTTGTAATGCCCGCGGACGCGTCTCCCAACATCACCCTGGGAATGCATAGACACGTTATCGTGGTGATGTAGGGAGATATGCCCCTGGAGAGCACAGTATCAGAGCCTTTGCCATCTTCAATATAAGGTATGTTATTGTGCTATGATTCCTCCATTTTTTGAAGTTTTAAATTATAATAATTAGTGTTTACATTCTTCTTGTTAAAATGTTTGAAATGAATAAAACTATTGAAATAAAAAAAAAGACCGTACCCTTTTATGTAATGATGTTTACTTTGAATTTATATTAGTTCACACAAACACTCCATCCATGCTTTTGTTCCGGCCCTCCGGTCCAGTTTAAGAACCCATTGTGGCCCTCGAGTCAAAAAGTTTGCCCACCCCTGTTGTAGGCAGTGGGAAGGGCACCAGGTGTCTGACTGGCAGAGTCAGACCAAACCTGGATTCCGCAACCTCAGTACTTGGGTTCTGGCTAGGAAAGAATTCTGAGCCAAAACCCAAACTGTAAGAGGACATTTATTTGGTAAATCGCAGAGGTAGAAAAAGTAATTCCTAGAAGAAATGGGCTTAGGAAACCAGATATAGAGGAAGCACCCTTGGAGCTTGCACGTGAAGAAGCTAATGGTAACCCGTAGGGGTGTAGGAGGGAGGGAAGGGAAAGGCACTGTGCTCCTTGGAGGAAGAGCTCGCTGGGTCCTCTATCCTAGGGTTTTAAGGGTGGAGATTTAAGGGTGGCCCCTGGGGAAGATCTCAATAGAGTACTTAACAGCTTTCCAGGTGTGTCCTTTCAGAGTTGTGGTTGCCACTGATTGGCCAGCACCAGGGCCAATGCAGCTGGTCCTGAGGTCAGTGGCTGTCTTTGTTGCTCTCCTGGAACTGAAATACAACCACAGCCTAGATGTTATCTCTAGGGAGGAAAGGTCAGGTGGTCCAAACTGCATGACCAGTGATATGCTGTGGGGGTAAGGTTCCACCCTCTATTTGTCCGTTGCTAGGCACCTGGGGCTTTCCACCCTGTTGAACTTCTGTACCTGGCCCATCGTCCTTGCTCTGCTCATTTCTGTCTAACTGCCGCCTCGACTCCCCCCCTCAAGGATCTTGGCTCTGAATTCTTTCAGAGAAAGGGGATGCAGGGTCTTTTCTATAGCTGCTTCCTGCTGAAGAGGGACGAAGTTTTCTTTTGTATCCAAGAGATCTCTGCTCTCTGTCAGAGAGGCGATAATGCTTGAGCACAGAAGGAGTTGGTGATGGTGTCTAGGGGTCATATTCCCTGAGTGTGAGTAGGACTTGTAACCTGGTGAAGACAAACTGTGTTATAAATTTTAGTATTATTGGGGCAAAAGCTAGAATGACAAGAATTATGACAAATGGTCCAGAGGAAGGGAAAAAATGTTAATTCTCACTAATTCCAAGTCAAAGGATGGGATAAAAAAGAAATATTAGTTTGAGGGTTGTAGTAAAATATTTAAGAAAATTAGAAAAAATCAGGATCCAGTTCAATCCATAGGTGAAAAATAAAAGTTTGAAGACAATTACTTGAATTAGAGTCTAATATTCGCAACTGTGTATTATAGTCTGTTGAAATACATTCCCCACTCCCCTAAAATCACCCTCATTTTTTTTTACCCTCATTTTTATTAAGGAGTCAAATTAAGACCAGTTTATTTACTGTATTAAGTCCAGTTTCAATTTGGCCTGATTGTTTGCATGAAAACAATAAGAATAGTAGTTGATGGTTTAGGCTCTTTTAAATATACTTTGTTGGAATCTCATGATTGAGCCTTAATTAGCCCCCCCAGGACAAAGAAGCTGAGCCATCTAGCTGCCATCAGGGTTCCTGCAGTACCTGTAGACTTCAGTGAATTCCTCACATTCTTGAGGTTCCCAAAATGTCTTGAGGTTCCTTCCTTGCCATCTCTCAGGAAAATAACCTTTGTTCCTTACCTGGAAAGACTGCCATGAACCACATGACCAAGCAAGGTACCAGGCTCTCTCCAAGGGGCTTTTATTGGCTTCAAAGTTAGTCTTCATTTTTTAAGGCTTTTGGAGACATCCATAATCTAGACATGTCTCCCTCAGACATGACATTCCAGCCAAAGTCTTGGTTAATAAAACCACAATTGGAAACTGGTCTTATTGAATTAATGGAAAGAAACATATTGTCATGACTCACTCATTAAGAATTGCCAAGCTGTAGCTGGTTTGGCTTAGTGGGTAGAGTGTTGGCCTGTGAACTAAGGGTCCCAGGTTTGATTCCAGTCAAGGGCACATGCCTGGGTTGTGAGCTCAATCCCCAGTTGGGGGCGTGCAGGAGGCAGCCAATCAATGATTCTTTCTCATTATTGATGTTTCTATCTCTCTTCCTCTCCCTTCCTCTCTGAAATCAATAAAAATATATTAAAATAAAAAAGAATTGCCAAATTCTGGAGGGATAAGATAGAGAGAAAAACATATACTTCACCAAATTGCTTGAAGAACAAATAAGTCTCCTTATATCAGAAAAGCAAGAGGAAAATCCTTGTCCTTTTAACAAAGTAGAAAAGAACCAAATTCTAACTCTGTATTAGTTTACTTTTGACCTTCAAAGTTATTTTACTTAAATTCATTATTCAGAAGAGCACATTCTTGGCCTTTTAAAAAATTATTATTGATATTAGAGAGAGAGGGAAGGAGAGGGAGAGAGAGATAGAGATAGAAACATCAACGATGAGAGAGAAATACCAATTGGCTGCCTCCTGCACGCCCCCTACTGGGAATCAAATCTGCAACCTGGGCATATGTCCTGACCAGGAATCAAACCAGTAACCTCTTGGTTCACGGGCTGATGCTCAACCACTGAGCAACTCTGGCCAGGCTGGGCCTTTGTTTTGAAGGGTTTTATTTATTTTTTAAATATATTTTTATTGATTTCAGAGAAGAAGGGAGAGAGAGAGGGAGAGACAGATAGAAACATCAATGATGAGAGAGAATCATTGATTGGTTGCCTCCTGCAAGCTGGGGATTGAGCCCACAACTCAGGCATGTGGCCTGATCAGGATTTGAACTGTGACCTCCTGGTTCATAGGTTCAATGCTCAACCACTGAGCCACACCAGTTGGGCTGTTTTGAGGAATTTTAAAAGCTGGGCGTTTAGGGGAGGTCTTAGGAAAGGATTTCAATAGAATATTCATCAGCTTTATGCTGATGTACCAAAATGAGGTTCATTCTCTCTTTTTTAAAAAAAAATTAATTCTTTATTAACCCCTTCTAGCCCGCCCCCACCCCCACCCCAGGCCTTCCTCACCCTATTGTCTATGTCCATGGGTGATGCTTATATGTGTACAAGTTCTTTGGTTGATCTCTTCCCACCCACACACCCTCCCCCGCCTTCCCTCTGAGATTCCACAGTCTGTTCTATGCTTCTATGTCTCTGGATCTATTTTGTTCACAAATTTATTTTGGCTAACATCAACAAATCAACAATTAATTTCTTTCAGCTGCTAAACAACCACTGAGCCATGCCGGCTGGGCAACAAGGGGCGTGTCTCTGCTTATCTGTCTTCAGACTTAGTCAGCCTTCTTGGAGGCCCCTCTGATAACCGGAAGGGTGAGCCCAGACGTTTCCCAGGATCATGTCTCCAGACACCGAAGAATGAGCTCCGTGGACCAGAAGATTTAAGCAAAAGTGTGGAAAATTTATCACAAGCAGATCCAGACTCCCCTCATGGGGAGGGGGGCCCTTTAATGGGTTGCCCGTGAATCCTTGTAGTCCAGGGGTATATCTGTGCTACAAGCCTGCTCTTTGTCTGCCTGTGTTGCCACCTGATTGATTTCCTCATTGTTCTTGCCCAGCAGCGGACCTGGACCTGAACTTTCCCTGTTTCTGTTCTTTCTCTGTCCCTATGTTGAACTTTCTCTATTTCTAGGCGTCAGTTCACCTTATTGTTGCAGGCCCTCCCTAGTTTTCCATGCCTCCCGCTCTGAGTCCAGAAACATTTTATTATTCCTGCGTGGTTGGTTCCTGTGGTTAGGCTGCTCAAACTGCTGTGTCTGCCCTGCCTATGTTCCACCTGCCTTTGTTTCCCACTGGACCCCTGCCCTGTCTGCGTGTCAAGCTAACTCCTCTCACCTCCTATTGTTAGGGGCAGAAATAGAATATTGGGGACTAGCTACAGTTATAAGGAACATTAATCATGCTCTGTTAACCATGATTGCCTTGTGTTGGTTAAAGAAAGCACATTTTGACCTGGCTGGGAGTTGAAAGCCCCAGGGACCTGGCAGTCAACCTTGGAATGCGGTCCATTCTCATTCAAGAACTGCCTATTAACATGGAAAGATTAATAATCATCTTATTCTGGCCGGTTTGAATCAGTGGATAGAGTGTCCACCTGCAGACCAAAGGGACCCGGGTTCCATTCCGGTCAGGGCACATGCCCGGGTTGCGGACTCGATCTCCAGTAGGGGGCATGCAGGAAGCAGCTGATGCATGATTCTCATCACTGATATTTCTATCTCTCCTTCTCCCTTCCTCTCTGAAATCAATAAAAATATAAAACAAAAACAAACAAACAATCATCTTTCCCCATATAGTGGAGTCCTGCCCCAGCCCTCATTGCCAACTTTCCCACGTGATCTTTGTCCTTCTACCCAATATCAGCAGCTGGCGTATGGTGGGCAGAGCAGATGTTTGTGGCTGACCCGCTGCTCTCCCACGCTGCCAGCAGAATTGGAATCAACGCTCATATATGATTCCATTTGTCTCTGCTTAATTGGCTCAAGTAGTGACAGGCAGCCTGGACCCATTGGTTGTCCAGTTACACTATTGTTGGGTCTGATCACATAAATTGAATCAATACCCCCTCCCCTGGGAACTGGCCTTTAGACCACTTCACAACCGACATTCCCTTTCGCTTAGACCACATTGGATTTGCTAAGACCATTATCTTTCCCTTCCGGACTTGTCCAGGATCTGGACCACCCAGAGAATTCCTGGCCGAAAAAGCCCATCTGGAGTTCTTTAAAATCTCTGACTCCCTGCCCGATGGGCAGGGCTCAGTGGTTGAGTGTCAACCTTTGAACCATGAGGTCACGGTTCAATTCCTGGTCAGGGCACATGCCCAGGTTGCAGGCTCAATCCCCAGTAGGGGTGTGCAGGAGGCAGCTGATCAATGATTCTCTCTCATCATTCTCTCTCTCTCCCTCTCCCTTTCTCTCTGAAATCAATATATATATATATAATCTCTAACTCCCCATCCTTGGGTGCTGGTTCCATTTTTGGGATCAGTCCATCTGGTATCCAGATGACCTAATAAATTCGTAACTCTTTACCACTTTTGGCCTCGTGAGTTCCTCCTTCAGTGACCCTAACATTTGGTGCCAAAACCTGGGAGGGTTCCATGGGGAAGGGGAGCCATCGTCCCGGCTTTGGTCACCCAGAGTTTGCTACTCAGAGAGCAGTAGGCAGCAGCAGCTTGACCTGGACTTACCTCCCAATCGGTGACTCGATTGCTGGCCTCCATTAGGCCTCCCTCTTATTGGCCCTCCCGAACCAGCCAAGCGGGCCGCAGGATCGGATCGGGGACCTCTCCTTATGCATCGCTGACCCTGCACTCAACACCAGCTCATTTCACCTCCGCTACAAAACAATAGGCTCATCCTCTGGATTTCTGATTTGCCATTTTCCATCTCAGACAAAGACTTAGTGCTCGGCTAGAAATCCTCTCCAGTCCGGCCTTGGCCCCGGGACCAGGTCCCACATTCTTCCTCATCTTGGCGAAGCCTAACACATGGATCAGACTGTCTTTCTCCCCCCAGAGCCTGACTAGATGGCTGGGATGCCTCCCTCAGTCTAGCTTTGTTGCTTACCTGCTCTTCCTAATTTACACCATGAGGAATTCTTTTTCTGTCTCCCCAAAAACACTCCTCTGGGATGGCTCCTCGATGTGCTGGAAATGTCAGTCTGCCCCAGAAAGGAACTTAACAAAGATTCAGGGCCAAGTTCAAACAGGACACTCTCAGGGGTAGCATGTGTCCATTCAGGGACACCAGGCAAGCCAAGAGTGATGGTTCCCTGTGGCTGTCTGGCAGTGATGCTCGGGGTATTTGTGCTCCACATATTGGGGGTTTATGAATTACTTCCATTGCTCACTTCCGATAAGCCATGTGCAACATTTAAAATCTTACATATTATTTGTTCTTTATGTGCCTAATGAATCTAAATATATATAGACTTTATATTATTCTCTATGTCATTTTACAGTAATTATTATTTACCAAGAAATTATTGTGTTGGAATGTTATATCTTATAGAAAAACTAAGTTTTTTATCAATTAAATTATGATCGAATCCATACCCAGGCCACTTTAAGTTTTGTCATTCATATATAGTCATTGTTTTATTTTAATGCATTTGCAGGTGTGTTATATTTTAAGAAAAATCCATGAAAAGGACTCTGACTTACTCTAAATTACAGGCTTATAACAGGTCAGATCTTTGAACTGGATGAGGATTTATAGAACTTCAAGGAATAACTGAATTCATAAAAAAATACTGACAAATAATCAGGATAAACAAAAATGGTTATGGGACTAAATTAACTGAGAATAATTATTATTCTTATGACTCTGTTTAAAATATTGCTGATTTTTTAATCTTTTGTTTCCTAAATATAAGGAAAACTAAAAAGTAGACATTCTGTGTTATAGAAACTAATAAATTAGTAACATTCATTTCATAGTATTCTCAGGAGGCAAAGATTCAAAGACCATGACTTATAACTGGAGATTTTTGTCCATTAGGAAATGCATTAATTAAACACTCTCTCCAACAGTGTTAAAGGGACCTCACCTTATCAGGTACCTAACCACGAATGGACATCTGCCCCTGTCGCTGACACTTGCCTTCAGCTCAAGGATGAGAAGCCGCCAACCAGGGAGGAGGCAAGACGTCAACAAGGCCTTTATGCTCGCAGATTGATGCTGCTCAAACCTTGTTCTTATATCACCTAATTATTATTGATTGAATGTATATAAAATGATTTTTATATTGTTACTAGAGGCCCGGTGCATGAGATTCATGCACTGGGGGGCAGGTTCCCTCAGCCCAGCCTGCGCCCTCTCGCAAGACATCCCTCTCACAGTTTGGGACCCTTCACTCTTTACCACCCACCAGCCATGAGCCCGGCTTCTGGCTG
This sequence comes from Myotis brandtii, assembly GCF_000412655.1. Lineage (NCBI taxonomy): Eukaryota > Metazoa > Chordata > Mammalia > Chiroptera > Vespertilionidae > Myotis > Myotis brandtii. Next base: position 174,475 of record NW_005372075.1, on the reverse strand, counting down.
AGTGGAGCTCCCCCTGTGGGAGTGCACTGACCACCAGGGGGCAGCTCCTGTATTGAGCATCAGCCCCCTTGTGGTCAGTGTGTGTCATAGCATCCAGTCGTTCCACAGTTTGGTTGATTTGCATATTATGCTTTTATTATATAGGATTATCCTCCTTACGGTTTCCTAGTGGAACAATATTTGCCTCCCTGTACCTCCCTCCCTTATTAGATATGAAAAACATATAACTTGGGTCTGCTAATCTTTCCCACCTACTAAACAATGATATTCTGATTATCAGCTATGATATTGAAGTTAATGTTTTATTGGCCACACACTGGTCTTCTACTATCAATATAAGCTTTGGTACATTTTTTCAGGCTGCATCTATTATAAAGGACTATCTTGGACAAACCCCTCCAAGAACACCTCCCTAATAATTCCCCTGGTAGAATTATATACAGTTCTAATCTAGTTGAGTATTTTAGATGAGTATTGTTTAACTATAAGAATGGGTGAAACTAACTGCCCAGAAGAAAAATCAGAGTTTCTGCATAATAAAGTAGTAGAGAGTCTTAATTCACCTGGCCAAACATATCATAAGGTACAAGTGACAGTGGATGAAGGAGGAAAACATATAATTAGCTTAATAAAAATTATGATGATACATGTAAAGGGATCTGGTTGACTGGGATGCTTGTTCCTCTCAGACTTTTCCTTGTCTAGTATTAGACATTTTCTGTTTCTAATCAGTGTTACTGGTTTATTATTGTTGCTTTTGTTCCTGGTATGTAAATGTTATATTAGATGCAGAAAAACAAAACTTAAGACAAGCAGCAAAAAGAGTCGGATCATGGCGGCTCAAAAATTAGAAATGATCCAGAATATGTTTTAACAAGGACATATAGGATCTGACTGCCTCCCATTTACCTGCCTTTTATTTTGAATAATAATAATAATAATAATAATTCGATCTTGAAAGCCATCTAAGGTTATGGTCTTGCTCCATCCCCAGTGGTCCACCCTGCTCAGCAAGACAAGCCGACACTGAGACATCCTGGGAATGAGCCTTCCCGCCACTGTGGGGCTCCGGGTTCCATCATCCAGCTGAAAGGTTGGTCATCAGTGCATCCTTTGGTATTATTGATTGAATGTATATAAAATGATTTTTATATTGTTACTAGAGGCCCGGTGCATGAGATTCATGCACTGGGGGGCAGGTTCCCTCAGCCCAGCCTGCGCCCTCTCGCAAGACATCCCTCTCACAGTTTGGGACCCTTCACTCTTTACCACCCACCAGCCATGAGCCCGGCTTCTGGCTGAGTGGAGCTCCCCCTGTGGGAGTGCACTGACCACCAGGGGGCAGCTCCTGTATTGAGCATCAGCCCCCTTGTGGTCAGTGTGTGTCATAGCATCCAGTCGTTCCACAGTTTGGTTGATTTGCATATTATGCTTTTATTATATAGGATTATCCTCCTTACGGTTTCCTAGTGGAACAATATTTGCCTCCCTGTACCTCCCTCCCTTATTAGATATGAAAAACATATAACTTGGGTCTGCTAATCTTTCCCACCTACTAAACAATGATATTCTGATTATCAGCTATGATATTGAAGTTAATGTTTTATTGGCCACACACTGGTCTTCTACTATCAATATAAGCTTTGGTACATTTTTTCAGGCTGCATCTATTATAAAGGACTATCTTGGACAAACCCCTCCAAGAACACCTCCCTAATAATTCCCCTGGTAGAATTATATACAGTTCTAATCTAGTTGAGTATTTTAGATGAGTATTGTTTAACTATAAGAATGGGTGAAACTAACTGCCCAGAAGAAAAATCAGAGTTTCTGCATAATAAAGTAGTAGAGAGTCTTAATTCACCTGGCCAAACATATCATAAGGTACAAGTGACAGTGGATGAAGGAGGAAAACATATAATTAGCTTAATAAAAATTATGATGATACATGTAAAGGGATCTGGTTGACTGGGATGCTTGTTCCTCTCAGACTTTTCCTTGTCTAGTATTAGACATTTTCTGTTTCTAATCAGTGTTACTGGTTTATTATTGTTACTTTTGTTCCTGGTATGTAAATGTTATATTAGATGCAGAAAAACAAAACTTAAGACAAGCAGCAAAAAGAGTCGGATCATGGCGGCTCAAAAATTAGAAATGATCCAGAATATGTTTTAACAAGGACATATAGGATCTGACTGCCTCCCATTTACCTGCCTTTTATTTTGAATAATAATAATAATAATAATAATTCGATCTTGAAAGCCATCTAAGGTTATGGTCTTGCTCCATCCCCAGTGGTCCACCCTGCTCAGCAAGACAAGCCGACACTGAGACATCCTGGGAATGAGCCTTCCCGCCACTGTGGGGCTCCGGGTTCCATCATCCAGCTGAAAGGTTGGTCATCAGTGCATCCTTTGGATTAATTTATGACCAAAAGGGGGATGTGTGGACAAAAAGGGGCCACCTGCTAACCTGGCTAACTCAGGGAAGGGCCTGTGTGTTGGTCTTGCAAACTCAGAGACCTAAAGTAACCACCAAGTCTGGTCTGAAATTAAAAACTTCTAATTAAAAAAGCAGTTCATAGTGAGCAGTCATGTCCCAGGCCAGTGTTGTCCCTGACAAAGGTCAGCTTCGATCTTTACGGAGCCTTTTCTCTTTTTGCATCTGAGATAACACCTGTGAAAGGTCAGGGTAACTTGTAACTTCCCTTTCCCCGTCCCCTCAGGGCGCAACAAATGCTGCCAGGGTGCAGATCACAAATCCCCTCCTTGTATTGTTCTCTGTTCATTGTTGACCGTAAACTGTCCTGCACCCACCTGTGTGAAAGCAGCATGTGTCTATCATTTCCCTCCTTATCCAATCCCAGAGGTGTCCCCGCCGTGCTTTCTCCCGCCTCCCTCACCGGCACCAGTGGATTTCATGTCGCCCACTTACTCTCCTCCTTGGATGGTAATGTATAAAACACGGTGAAAAACACCTTTCTCCGGGATATTGTCTCAATGGGATGAGATTCTGCTTCCCGGCCATTGTCGACGGTTTGGCTCTGTTAATGTAAAAAACAACATTCAAACTTGCAAATAATTTTTTGTGAGTTTATTTGAACCAAATTGGCTAGGGCCACCAGTTGTTAATATTTAGCCAAATTTGGTTTATTTCTTTCTTTAAAAACAACAACAACAGTGTTTCTTTGGAACCATTCAAGAACAAGTTCCAGCCATTATGCCTCTTTACCCCTAAATACTTCAGTGTGTGTCTCCTAAGAACAAAACATGTTTCTTGCATAACTGCAGTAGTTATCAAATTCAGGAAACTTAACATTTATTAAACACTATCACTGATACTCAGATTTGAAAAATTATTTTGATGACATCCTTCATAGAACTTGTTCCCAATTCAGGACCTAGTTCAGTGCATGTGCTTGTCACATCTTCTTGTTTCATAAAGGCCCTGGGATTTTTTCCCTGCCCCTGGGAGCAAGGCCCCTTGAACCAAGGTCAGGGGCGGCTGCGTGCTTGTGACCTGGGGCACCAGACCAGGAGTTCTAGGCTGGGCCCTTGCTCTTGACTTTGAAAAGTTGGCAGGGTCTCAGTTTCTCCTATCTTTTTTAAATTTTATTTTCTGAAAACATACCTATTTATTTTCATGTTTAATGTTTACATCTTTAATTCACTTTGAGTTATTTTTATATGGTATAATGTTGTTGTATCGCAAATCAGCGAGCTGGACAAGACGCCTTAATGAGCCAATTAGTTAGGAGTCATCTTTATTGTGCGCAGGTTCAGAGCAGATTACCTCTGTCAAATTCTGAACCAAAAGCAGGAGGGAGTATTTCCTTTTTATATCCTTCTAGTTCTTTGTGTAAGTTATTTTTGTAGACAGTGTGTAACCTTGAGTACATATCTATACAGGCATCTGGCATCAATATCAGCGTATCAGTTAGATGGCTAGCTTGCAAAGTCAGAGAGTTAAGTTTATCTTTTCTATTATTCAAGCTAAAAACAAAGTTATTTTACAGTCTAAAAACAACAGAGTTAACCTACAGAATAAGAGACTAAGAATAACAGAGTAGTTCAAACAGCAGTTTTTCCAAAGGAGGGATTACTATGCTTCACTGTAAGGGTCTAACTTTTTTCTGTTGCATGTGTATATCCAGTTTTCCCCATAACATTTGTTGAAGTGTCTGGGGGTTGTGTAATCTTGGCATCTTTGTCAAAAATCATTTGGTTATAGCCCTAGCTGGTTTGGCTCAGTGGATAGAGCATTAGCCTGAACTAAAGGGTCCTGGGTTCAATTCCGGTCAAGGGCACATATCTTGGTTGTAGTCTCCTTTCCAGTCAGGGTTCGTGCAGGAGGCAATGAATCACATTGACATTTCTCTCTGTCTTTCCCTCTCTCTTCCACTCTCCCTAAAAATCAATAGGGGAAAAAATATCCTTGGGTGAGGATTAAATAAAAACAAAAAACAATTGGTGAATCTGGGTGAAGGGCATATAGGGACTGTTTGTGTGATTCTTGCAACTCCTCTGTAAATTGAGATTATTTTAGAATAAAACATCCTATCTAATAAAGAGGGACTATGCTAATTGACCCTCACACCATCGCAAAGATGGCGGTGCCCACAGCCTCAAGATGGCGGTGCCCAGTCCCCTCAGCCACGCACCTGCCTCTGGAGTCCCGTCCCCTCAGCAGCCCCCCAGCCACCCAGGGCCGCCCAAGGTGTAGGCAAGCCTCGGATGGCGGCTGCCTGGCCACCCAAGGCTCAGGTAACCAGGGCCGGCCGAGGTGCTGCCTGCAGTGGCAGCAGCAGAGGTGTGGTGGGGCGTCGCCTTCCCAGATCGCCGAGTCACCTCCCGCCCCTGAGGGCTCCCGGACTGTGAGAGGGGCAGGCCAGGCTGAGGGGACCCCCCCCCTCCAGTGCATGAATTTTCATGCACCAGGCCTCTAGTTCTTAAATATTTTTAAAACTATAAAAAAAGATGTAAACATTAAAACTACAAAACTTCTGGAAGAAAACATAGGAGAAAAGCTTCAAGACATTGGATTTGGCAACAATTTCTTGGATGTGACACCAAAAGCACAGGCAACAAAAGTAAAAATAGCAAAATAGGACTTCACCAAGCTTAAAAACTTCTGTGCTTCACAGCAAACAATTAACAGAAGGAAAAGACAACCAATGGAAGAAAATATTTCTAAACCATATATGTATCTAATTAGGAGTTAATATCTAGAATATATGAGGAAGTTCTACAACTCAACAAGAAAAAATCCAATAACACAAACTAAGCAAAGGACTTGTATATACAGCTCTCCAAAGATGTTATACCAAAAGCCAACAAACATATGAAAAGATGCTCGACATCACAAATCATAAAAGTAGTGCAAATCAAAACTGCAATGAGATGTCACCTCACACTTCTTAGGATGGCCATTATCACAAGAACAGAAAATAACAAGTGTTGATGAGGATGTGGTGAAATTGGAACCTTTATACCTATTGGTGGAAATGTAAAATGGTGCAGCCATTGTGAAAAACAGTACAGAGGTTTCCAACAGTTAAAAATAAAACTACCATATTACCCAGCAATTCCCCTTCTGGGTATATATTCAAAATAATTGAAAACTACATCTTAAAAGATAGCTGCACACCAATGTTCATCTCAGCATTATTTTTAATAGCCAAGAGGTGACCTAGTCAGTTTGGCTCAGTAGATAGAGCGTCATCCTGCAGACTGAAGGGTCCTGAATTCAACTCCGGTCAAGGGCACGTACCTCGGTTGGTTGGTACGTACCTCGGTTGGTTGGTACGTACCTCGGTTGGTTGGTACGTGCCTCGGTTGGTTGGTACGTGCCTCGGTTGGTTGGTAGGGGCCTCGGTAGCAGGGTCCAGTGTAGGTCTGGTGTGTGCATGATGGTATTTCTCTCTGTCTTTCCCTCTTCCCATCTCTCTAAAAATCAATGGAAAAATATCCTTGGGTGAATATTAAAAAAAAAAATCAAATCATTTGGTTATATAATCAACAGTGCATTTCTGGGCTCTTTATTCTGTTCTATTGGTCTATAGATCAGTTTTTTTGCCAGCAAAACCTCATCTGGTAGTGTATTTTGAAATCAGGAAGTGTGATGCCTCCAACCCCTCCTCCCCCAAAGGTTTTTTTTGTCTATTTAGGTTCCCTTGAGATTCCATATAATTTTTAGAATTCTTTTTTATTTTTGCCAAAAAAAAAAAAAAAAGCCATTTGGATTTGATAAGAATTGCACTGAGTCTGTAGACCCTTTTGAGCAGTATGGGCATTTTGAAAATATTGTTTATATTTGTATACTAAAAATATTGTTTATACTTGTATACTAGAGGCCCAGTGCATGAAATTCTTGCATGGGTAGGGTCCATAGGCCTGGCCAGTGATCAGGGCCAATCAGGTTCCCTGCTTCCCTGCCTCCTCCTTCCCTCACTCTCTCAGTGCCTGGCCGAAGCTGCCGCTGGTCGCCTGCCATGTTCTGCACTGCCCCCTGGTGGTCAGCACACATCACAGCAAGCAATCGAACTCCTGGTCTCCAGGTTGAACTCCCGAGGGGACACTTTGCATATTAGCCTTTTATATATAGATTCTTTGATTTATTTTAACATTGTTTTATAATTTTCAATGTGCAAGTCCTTAACCTCCTTGGTTAAGTTTATTCCTAAATATTTTGTCCTTTTAAATGGGGTTATGTTTTTAATTTTCTTTTCAGATTGGTCATTGTTTTTCTTTGTTATAGTAGAAACGGAATTTTAATATAGGGTGTCCCAAAATTCACGCAAGATTTGAATTTTGCGTGAGCATTAACAACAACAACAACAAAAAATAAAAGCCTAATTTTACTTGGTTTATTGAATCAGATTCTAATATCTGTGGCCCTTTGATTTCAATCCCTTCTATTTGATAAGCATCACCAAGTACCAATTATGGCCCAGGAGCAGGGACAATGAAGACCAATGAAGACCAATGAAGACCACGGCTTTGCATATGTGCCAGCAAAGTCGTGGAGGCCATTTACCTGATGTCCTATTCTATACATAACCCTATACTGTATACTTTATGAATCAATAAAAAATTTACAATTTTTAATTATAAACCTGTGTTTTCTATCAAAATTACTTCTTGCGTGAATTTTGGGACACCCTACATAATATTAAAGTCTAGCATTTGCTATTGACAACAAATAAATATTGCCTCTCCCCAACCTGTAAACATGTCTTTTGCCTTTTATACAAATTTCAGCCCCTCCCTTCCTTCCCCCATTTCCTCCTTTAATAGGGCAGCCCCCTCCCAGCCTCAGGAAGCCCAGGTGCCATGGTGTGGTGAGTTGCACTTGCAGTGTCAGGAGGTTTGACGTTGGTGGGACTTGGCTGAGACCATCCTCACTCCCCAGGTGCAGAGTGTGGTCCATGAAGAGGGTCTCTCTCCTTGGAGGGAGGGCTGGGTGGGGAGTGGTCGAGACCCCTCACTAGTGTTTGGCCCTGATGATGGGATCTTTGGTGTAGCTCTCGGAAGATGGCAGGATGGGAGGAGGGAGTGAATATGGTATGGTTTTACAATGTTCAGAGATACTTTTGTGACTTTGGGAGCGCATTATAGTATTTTTCATATAGGTTTTGGAAATTTCTTGTTAAGTTTACATCCAGGGATTTTGTCTTTAAATTTTTTCCCTTTCCTCTTCTATTCTTCCCCTCCCTTCATGCTTCCTCCTCCCTTCTTTCTCTTTGCTTTGGCTAATGGCTTCATCTGTTGTTTTTCTAACTTACCACTTTACCAAAATCTCTTACTTTTTGCAGTAGTTTGTTAACTTTTTGAAATGTTCAGGTATATAATCATAACTCTGAAGCTTCTTTAAATTCATATGCCTTTAACATGCCTTCAGGATCTGTCCTGTGATTGCTTTGACAACTGCCTCAACCTCATGAACAGCAGTAGGGCGCGCAGGCATCCTTGTTTTGTTTCTGCCTTTAGTACAAAGCTCCTAGTATTTCCCAATGAACTAAAATGCTAGTTTTTGGACTGAAATGTATAAGTATTTTATCATGCTGAGAAGTATCGATCAATTCTTGTTTTATTGAGTGCTTTTAGCATATTTATATTAGTTTCTTAAGACTGCTAAACCCACTTAGCAAGACTCTGTTACAACTGGACAACACAGAGATGAAGACAGAAGTTGAAGAGCAGAGGAGCTCAGGAGAACCGAGCAGAGTTAAGGAGAGGATCTTCGTCTCTGTCCGCCTCAATGGGTGGTTGGCACTTCTGGAATAAACCCAGCATGGGCATCCTGTATCATTATTTTAAATTTGCTATTGGATTCTGTTTGCTGATAATTTTATATAAGACTTGGACTTTAAATTTCAAATATTTTATATGTGAAATTGGCCTGTGGTTTTCATTTTTGGTGTAAACTGGAAATGTTTGTGGTATTATACTCACTTTATGAAATCAATTGGAAGGTTTTTCTTCTTTTTCTATGCTTTCTATAATATGCATGGCATTGTGATTTTCTGATACTTAACAGTTTGGTAGAATACCCTTGTGAACAGATTTGTGTGTGGTGCCCTTTTCCAGGGGCATGCCAATTCAAATATTTTCTCTATTTTTCTAAAGTCATTAGAGTCTGTTTGGACTTCTGTGTCTACAGGATTAATCTGGGAATGCTGTATTTATACACAGAGTCCACTGCATCTAAGTTTCAAATCATTTGCTGAGTTGTTATAATGCTTCTTATGATTTTTAAAAAGATATTTTTTTTGGTAGGGGATTATCCTATCTAATAAAAGAGAACAATGGTAATTAGCCATACCTCCGCTACCCTTCCCATTGGCTAATCAGGGCGATATGCAAATTAACTGCCAGCCAAGATGGTGGCCAGCAGCCAGGCAGCTTGAAGCGAACATGAGGCTTG
>NW_005372075.1:163910-164573 GCF_000412655.1 Myotis brandtii | reverse complement strand
GCCCCAACCCCCCAATCGGCCCTACCCTGAGCATGACTGAGGGTGGCATCGCAACCTCCCGATCCGCCCTGCTCTGTGCATGACAGGGGGCGGCGCCCCAACTCCCCAATCGGCCCTGCTCTGAGCCCAACCAGGGGCTGCACCTAGGGATTGGGCCTGCCCTCTGCCACCCGGGAGCAGGCCTAAGCCAGCAGGTTGTTATCTCCCAAGGGATCCCAGACTGCGAGAGGGCACAGGCCGGGCTGAGGGACCCCCCTCCCCCCCGAGTGCACAAATTTTTGTGCACCGGGCCTCTAGTCCTATATAATAAAAGCCTAATATGCAAATTGTCTTCTCCACCAGGAGTGCGACTGCTCCCTATGACGTGCACTGACCACCAGGGGGCGGTGCAGAACATGACGGGCACTGGCGATGCAGTGCTGGGCGGGGGGGAGTGGAGGTGCTGATGGCCCTGATGGGCCCCATGAGAGCAGCGGACCACGGTGGGATGGTGGAGTAGGTGAGCAGGCAGTGCTGGGCCAAGGCGGGTGTGAGCAGGGCCTGATTGCCCCGCAGATCGCCCCACAGACGGTGACCAGTAGCAACAGTGCAGGGCAGGGCCATCACCTGGCTCCCAGGCTCTGAGGGGAGCCAGGTGGGGGCTGATGACTCAGGTGGATGGGG
>NW_005372075.1:163155-163813 GCF_000412655.1 Myotis brandtii | reverse complement strand
GGGCCCAGGTGCTGCCCAGGGCCCAGGGGTTAGCTGGGACCTGCCCTTCCAGGCCAGACACTCACACTTCTATCACCAGCCAGGCCTAGGGACTGCCCCCGTGCACGAATTTCATGCACTGGGCCTCTAGTAAATTTATAAATGTATTAGGTCATCTGGATACCAGACGGGCTGAGCCCTAAGATGGCACCAGCCTAAAGGGTGTGTTTAGATGGTTTCTCCTCCAGTCAGCTCTGCTTGGTGTATTTGCACTCCCCCTTTTTAGATTAGGTTGGTTAGAAGTTTGTCTATTTTGTTGACTTTTCAAAATCCAGATTTTTAAAATTAGTTTTTCTTTTAAAAACGCATTATTTTCTGAGTTTGCCTCAATCAAACCTTGTTTTTACATTCTTTTGGCTTATTTTGCAACATCTTGAGCTAAGAATTTGATTCATTTCTTTTTCACTGTTATATTAATCTTTTAACCTCTGATTGGAGGTCCTATTTACATTGCTTTATTAAGGCTTTTGTTCTTTCTTTCTTATATAAGCGACTCCCCCAGTGTGAGCTGCGGCTCTGCTTGTTGAGCTGGAAGGGAGAGGCTCAGAGCTTCGGAGGAGACCGTCGGTGAGCCAGCCCGCCGCGCAGGGCGGACCCCAGACCTCGCTCTGACCTCGCC
>NW_005372075.1:161267-162912 GCF_000412655.1 Myotis brandtii | reverse complement strand
TCGCCCGGACCTCGCCGGGACCTGACCCTGACCTCGCTCGGGGCCTTGCTGGCCAGCGGTCTTCGCCCCGCGGGGTGTCTGCCCTCGAGGGACGCGCCCCCTCTTCTCCGCGACCCGCAGCCACAGCCCTGCTCTGTCCCTCATCTCCCCGCGCTGCTTCGGGAACCGCAGGCCCTGGTTTTGAACCCCCTCATCACACAGCGTGACTTCCTCGCAGTCCCTGGAGCAGCCGGGGAGAGAGAAGAGAGAGACACGAGAGAAAATTCGTCGTCTCGGCCCCTCGAGGGCGGCGGGGAGCGCCCGCAGGACCCCTGTGGGGACCGCAGGGCCGGGGGCAGGCTGTCGGTGGGTAGGGATTGCAGACAGCGGACTCCGAGTGCACTTGGTTCCAGGTCTTAAATGGTTGTTTCATTCCTGCGTTTATCCCCAAGAGCAGCGCAGTTTGCCGCAAGGGGGTGTAGCTCAGTGGTAGAGCGCGTGCTTAGCATGCACGAGGCCCCGGGTTCAATCCCCGGCACCTCCATGTTGAGAGTTCGGTTCCTTTTAAAAATATTTCATAGTTTTTTTTTGCTCAAAAAAGAAACCCTTGGGCTTGTCCACACCCGGTGTGTCTGCGGAAGCGAAAGCATAAGGCGAATGAAGAGTAGGCTCGAGATTCTGAAACACAAGCTCATCACCAAACTGACTTTTGGTTCCATTTTCCGTTATTTTAAAAAATCAGGAAAGAAAAGATAAGGATGGAAAGATTTAACAAAAGAAAAACTTTTCAAAATCCAGATTTTAAAATTAGTTCTACTTTTGAAAACGCATTATTTCCTGAGTTTGCCTCAATTGACCCTTGTTTTTACAGGCATAGATCATAGGCATGTATCATAGAATTGTACACTTAAATCCTATATAATCTTATTAACCAATGTCAAGCCAATAAATTCAATAACAAAGCCCATGGATTCTCAGTGTGTCTCAGTTGCTTGTTGTTTCTGAGCCATGTTGATCGTGATCACAGCAGGTTGAGCAAGAAGAAAAGCTGAACCTTCCAAATTGTGAAACAGAAATTTACTTTCATTAATGAATGTGCAGAAGCCACACTTCCACCGAAATTGAGAAGTATATTCGGTTGAAGATCTCTAAGATTAATTTCTGGTGTTGTTCTGACTTTAACTAGAGAATTGAATAACCAGACAACTTAAACCAGCGGTTCTCAACCTGTGGGTCTCGACCCTTTCACAGGGGTCGCCTAAGACCATCGGAAAACACATATATAATTACATATTGTTTTGTGATTAATCACTATGCTTTAATTATGTTCAATTTGTAACAATGAAATTGGGGGTCACCACAACATGAGGAACTGTATTAAAGGGTCGCGGCGTTAGGAAGGTTGAGAACCACTGAAACAGAAATAATTTTACCCAGGACAGATACGCCATCTGTCAGAGTGGAATTTCCCACACCTCTGGTTAATGTGAACCTGGGACCTACAGTGGGCAGCACAGGAGAATTTCTGGGCAATGCAGAATATCAGCTCCTTCCCAGACCTACTAAACTAGCCAGCATTTCGGCAGGATCTCAAAGTGATTTCTTTGCATATTAATGTTTTAGAAGCATTGGTCTGAATGCTGTGAACTGAATCAAGAAGTGATAT
>NW_005372075.1:160074-160987 GCF_000412655.1 Myotis brandtii | reverse complement strand
TGTGGGGGGGGGGGGGGGGGGGGGGGGGGGGGGGGGGGGGGGTGTCCCTCAGCCCAGTCTTCACCCTTTCCAATCTGGGAATCTGGGACTGCTGGCTCCTAACCGCTTGCCTGCCTGCCAGCCTGATCACCCCCTAACTGCTCCCCTGCTGGCCTGATTGATGCCTAACTGCTCACCTGTAAGCCTGATTGCCCCCAACTGCCCTCCTCTGCTGGCCCAATCACCCTCAACTGCCCTCCCCTGCCGGCCTGATCTTGCCCCCAACTGCCCTCCCCTGCCAGCCTGGTCACCCTGGTGGAAGCCGTGCGGAGCAGCAGTGAGGACCAGCCCCCCGGGGACCAGTCCCCTGAGGGAAATCTGGGAAAGCCGCGTGCCTGCTGCTGGCCCTGCCCATTGGCACGGCCACAGAAACCCTAGTGCAGCTGTGGGCAAACTACGGCCCGCGGGCCGGATCCGGCCCATTTGAAATGAATAAAACTAAAAAAAAAAAAAAGACCGTACCCTTTTATGTAATGATGTTTACTTTGAATTTATATTAGTTCACACAAACACTCCATCCATGCTTTTGTTCCGGCCCTCCGGTCCAGTTTAAGAACCCATTGTGGCCCTCGAGTCAAAAAGTTTGCCCACCCCTGTCCTAGTGGCAGGCGTGTGGAGCAGCCGCTGGGCCTCCTGCTCCCCTGCAGGGCCTCAGGAACTGTGGCGGCAGGTGTGCAGAGCGGCCGCCGGACCTCCCGGCCCCCTGCAGGGGTGCGGTAACTGCGGCAACTGGCGCGTGGAGCAACCGGCCCCACCCCCACTGTGTGCATCCCCATCTTGTGACAGCATTACGGCGTGAGGGTTAATTTGAATATTATCCCTTTATTATATAGGACTAGAGGCCCGGTGCACAAAAATTTGTGCACTCGGGGGG
>NW_005372075.1:154128-158961 GCF_000412655.1 Myotis brandtii | reverse complement strand
TTTATTCTGGGCCAGCTTTAGCTCTGAGGCTTGGCTCCAGCTCTGAGGCCTCGGCTGCTGAAAGCAGGTATCTGGTTTGTTTGGGTTCTATAATCGAAACACTGTTTCAACTCCAGCTCTGAGATCTCGGCTGGCTGAAAGCAGGTTACTGGGGTTTTGTTTAGCTTCTATATTTGTAACAATGTTTCAAACTGCAAGCTCAGAGGCCAGCAGCAGCAGGCGGGGAATGTTGGCTTCCTCTGTCACTGAAGCAAGCAAGCCTCCTTTTAGCTTCAAGCTGCCTGGCTGCTGGCCGCCATCTTGGCTGGCAGTTAATTTGCATATCGCCCTGATTAGCCAATGGGAAGGGTAGCGGAGGTACGGCTAATTACCATGTTTCTCTTTTATTAGATAGGATAGTATTCCATTGTGAAAATGTACCCCAGTTTTTCAATCCACTCATCTACTGTTGGGTACTTAGGCTGTTTCCAAATCTTAGCTATTGTAAATTGTGCTTCTTTGAACAAAGGGGTGCATATATCCTTTCTGATTGGTGTTTCTGGTTTCTTGGGATATATTCCTAGAAGTGGGATCACTGTGTCAAATGGCAGATCCATTTTTAACATATTGAGGAAACTCCATACTGTTTTCCACAGTGGCTGCACCAGTCTGCATTCCCACCAGCAGTGCATGAGGGTTCCGTTTTCTCTACATCCTCTCCAGCATTGGCATTTGTTGATTTGTTGATGGTAGCCATTCTGACAGGTGTGAGATGGTACCTCATTGTTGTTTTGATTTGCATCTCTCGGGATGATTAGTGGTTTTGAGCATGTTTCCATATGTCTCTTGGCCATCTGTATGTCTTCTTTCGAAAAGTGTCTATTTAGATCCTTTGTTCATTTTTTGATTGGATCGTTTATCTTACTTTTGTTAAGTTGTATGAGTTCTCTGTAAATTTTGGAGATTAAACCCTTATCAAAAATATCATTGGCAAATATGGTCTCCCATGCCTCCAAGTGGTCATTACATTATTGTGATATATTAGAAAATAGTGACATTTTCTGTACCTTTGTCATGGCTATTTTTTTTTGTCAGAAATGAAAGAGCATACATGCTCAAAGTCACTACTATTCTAAGAGATGCAAATCAGAACAACAATGAGGTACCATCACACACCTGTCAGAATGGCTATCATTAACAAATCAACAAATGACAAGTGCTGGCGAGGATGAGGAGAAAAAGAAACCTTCGTGCACTGCTGGTGGGAATGCAGACTAGTGCAGTCACTGTGGAGAACAGTATGGAGTTTCCTTAAAAAGTTAAAAATAGAACTCCCATTTGACCCAGTAAACCCACTTCTAGGACTAAATCACAAGAATCCAGAAACACCCATCAGAAAGGATATATGCACCCCTTTGCTCATAGAAGCACAATTTACAATAGCTAAGATTTGGAAACAGCCTAAGTGCCCATCAACATAAGAGTGGATTAAAAACCAGTAATACATCTACACAATGGAATACTACGCTGCTGTAAAAAAGAAGAAACTCTTACCATTTGCAACAGCATGGATGGACCCGCAGAGCATTATGCTAAGGGAAATAAGCCAGTCAGAGAAAGATAAATATCACATGATCTCACTCATTTGTGGATTATAATAAACAACATAAACTGATGAACAAAAATAGATCCAGAGACACAGAAGCATCAAACAGACCGTCAAACCTGAGAGAGAAGGCTGGGGTATGGGGGTGGGGGTGGGTTAGAGATCTACCAAAGGACTTGTATGCGTGCATATTAGCAAAACCAATGGATACAGACACTGGGTGGTTGGGGCTTGTCCTGTGGAGTGTATGTGGAGGGGCGGGTCAGTCAGGAAAAAGGAGGTATAAGTAATACTTTAAACAATAAAACAAAAGAAGCCACAGAATATGCCAAGCTTTTGACCAAAAAAATGAAGGAGAACAAAGAAAAATGCCAGGAGCAGAGTGCCAAGAGATGTAGGTCACCTTCTCTAAGAGCTTCTGCCTTTAAGGCTGAGTCTGGACAAAAATGAAATTTTCCAAAGATAACAAATACCAGTAAGTAACAGATATCAATAAAAATATATTCTTGTTGAACCTTTATGGTGCTAGTTGAAGTACTGTGTTAACCACTATAGAGTGTATCTTAGTCTAACAAAAAGAATGACTTCTTCTCTAATTTCAAGGTTAATAGTGCTGTCATTGGCCAATACTGCACTTGGAAGGGAAATCTCTTCTGAGGGTGAATCCTCAGCAGAAACAGGAGGAAGAACCTCCATGATGGAAACAAAATACATCTCTGCACATTGCTTTTGTTTTTGAAAACTTTATATGTAAGCGTAAAAAACACACAAAAGAAGGTTACAAATCATCTTGTGATTCTTCATAAAGTGAATCCATCCATGCCAACAACACCTGTATGAAGAGACTGAGCCTCAAGTGGCTTCTGTCCCATGCTCCTCTGCCCACACCAGGGTCACTCGCTTGACTATACCATACATGAGTTTGGACAATTTTTAAATTTCATACAAATATGATTATACAGAACGTTGGTTTCTTTCACTCGACGTTATGAAGATGTCTGTGATTCTCCCCTCACCTATTTGCTTTGCAAGGAGGGGAGGGGAACCATTTGGGAAGAAACTCCCCAGCATAAGCTCTCATCCTGATCATCAGCTTCCCATGCAATTCTGATGGCAAGAGCCCCTGGGCTGGGTGTTTATTACTGGACATGAGGACAGACTCAGCCTATGGCAGTGGTCGGCAAACTCATTAGTCAATAGAGCCAAATATCAACAGTACAACAATTGAAATTTCTTTTGAGAGCCAAATTTTTAAAACTTAAACTATATAGGTAGGTACATTGTTATTAACTTAATTAGGGTACTCCTAAGGCTTAGGAAGAGCCACACTCAAGAGGCCAAAGAGCTGCATTTGGCTCGAGAGCTGCAGTTTGCCAACCACGGCCCAGGGAGACTGGGAACAAAATAGTAGCTGAGAAGGTAAAAAATTATGGGAATGTTGAAAACAGACATACAAGCCAGTTTGAAAAAGTTTCCACTGGCCGATCTGGGACTATTAATTATTTTAATGAATTATTAACCAATGAAAATGTAGGAATCCATACAAATAATAAATTGGTAAACAAAGAGAATGATGGGGAAAGCAGGAACTCCTGCCAACAGCATGGGGGCACTGGCTGTTCTGTGGGGCGGCTGGTGTGCCAACTTGTCTTGCACCTGTCATGGGTCTGGGCCAGGCAGCGGATGTTAACTCCTGGGGAACATCTGAGGAGAAGCATGATATTTGCAGTCTTAAATTGTTGCCCCACAAACCAGGTGATGCAAATGAACCACACCAACAACAGCAGTTCATCCTCCCCTATCTCCAGGTATGATGCTTTGAGGAGCACACATCACCTGAGTAGTTTCCTATGAGGAATGCATAACTTAAATCTAATAATGAGAAAACATCAGTCAAACCCAAGAGAATGACATTCTATTAAAAAGAGAGACAGAAAAAGCAGTCTTGTTCAAATAGCATGTCAATGTCATAAAAGACAAAGAAGGGCTCTAGATGTATTCCAGATCAAAGAAACTAAAAAGACATGCCAGCTAAATGACCCAGCTGACATCCTGTACTCAAGAGGGAAATTGCTCATGTTGTAGTGCAGACCATAGATTAAATGCATCCCATCAATATTAAATGTACTAAAGTTTTGTAGTAAAGTACTTAGGTAAATGAGCATGATGTATTTTGAAACTTACTCTCAAATGGGAGAGAGAGGAAGCAAATAAAGCAAATGGAGTAAAACATTAATAATAGCTCAATCTGGGCAAAATGTATATGGGTATTTTTGGTACTACTTTTATTTTCCAGCATTTATTAAGTTTAAAATTGTTTCAAGGGAGAGAAAGCACTGGAGACTCCCGAGAAATCAACAGCTGTGAGTTTGAGCCAGGCTAGGCCAGCTTTTTAAAATATAAGAAGCTTTCCCCCCAAAACCACTTATATGTGGAATCTAATGAACAAAATAAACCAACACCAAAACACAGATAGACTCATGGATACAGAGAACAGATTGATAGCTCTGTTCTCTGGGGGGGGAAAATAGGGGGGGGAAAAGAAAGATTCATGGACACAGACAAGTGTGGTGATTGCCAGAGGGAAGGGCAGTAGGGGAGATAGAAGAGGGTAACGGGGGGATAAGTGGTGATGGAAGGGGACTTGACTTGGGGTGGTGAGCACACAATACCATATACAGATGATGTATATAGAATTGTAAACCTGAAACCTACATGATTTTATTAACCAACTAGTGGCCAGGTGCACAAAATTCGTGCACATTAAAAGGAAATTAATTAGAGGGAATATTTTAATATTGCTTTTTGCCCTTTCTCTATAATAGAAGTGTCAGAGATAAAAGAAAATTAGTAAAATGTATATGAAAATCTTCCTCCTGTCAGAGTCTGGGGTGCTCCACGGGACCCAGAGTCAAGTCCCTGCCCACCCGCGTGCACCTCTAAGTCACGCGAGACCCAGACCCAGCCGGCCCCACCCCCATTGGGCAAGATTCAGACCTGGCCAGCCCCACCCCTGTCAAGCCCCACCAGGCAGGGGGCACAGCCTCAGGTCCCCTGGCCCGGTGCCGGGAGGGAGGCACAGTTTCAGGTCCTCCAGTGCATGCTGGGCCTGGGGTGCAGCCTCAGGTTCCCCGGCACACCCTCAGGTCCTCCGGCCCAGTGCTGGGCTGGGCAGTGCAGCCTGAGGTCCTCCTGGCTGGGGCGGTGGGCACGCCTTGAGGTCCCCTGTCAAGCTCCACCATGCAGGG
>NW_005372075.1:143565-149559 GCF_000412655.1 Myotis brandtii | reverse complement strand
GTGTGTGTGTGTGTGTGTGTGTGTGTGTGTGTGTGTGTGTGCGCGCGCGCGCGCCGCTGCTGTAGAGAGCAGGAGCTCACAGCAGAGCGAGGCGACTTAAACCGAGAGAAAGCCTGTGCACACAGACCAGTGACTACGTGACAGCTCACTGCCAGCAGAGGAAGAGTGGGAGGGCGCTGGGTGCCAGGGAGATGCCAACGGCTCCATCTCCCTGCAGTCTAGCTCTGCTGCCTGCCCCTGACTCCTTCTCAGGGGGCTGGGTGACCTTCCTTCAAGCCCCAGCAGCCCAGAGGACTTCTGTCATCGCCGGAGGCACCCTGCGACTGTGGTAAGAGGATTTGGTAGTGATGGGGGCTCTACCTAATGTCAGAGGAAATAATGCAAGATGTGTTTATTGTATCTTTTAAAGGTTTGGGATTACCTTTAATGAAGAAAGTTATCTGCATCCCAACAGGACAGATTTAGGATTTTACCTGTTTTTTTTTCCTGCACTGTTATCTGTGGCTTTTGTGCCCATTCATTTTTTAACTTTTATGGAGTACCTTGCAGGGCCAGACCCAGGAGCAAGCAGGGAAACGGAAGCCTGTCCCTGGGAACATTGAGCACACATGCCACTGAGTGTGCCCGCTGAGCCCAGGGAAGCAGGGAGGGACACCCTCAGAGCTGCCTGCAGCCAGGCTGTGTGGCCCAGGGTCCTGTAGGGCTGTAACTTGCATCTGAATCTTCCCTTGCCTTCAGTGTAGGCGTTTGCTGCAAAAATAACTTTGGGGATCCTTGTAGCTCCTGACAGGGCTTTTCTGGACATCTGTGCTGCTATTTCCCATGCCTTCCAGGGATTCTTGGTGGGTGTCAGCTCGCTAGATTCCTGGATGAGGTTATAGGGACTCCGCACTGTCTGCTGAGACCATCTGCTCAGTGGAGATTATAGAGTAGAAATGCAGGTATACCCTTAAAGGAAGAAATAAACTTAAGAAATCCTGTGTTGGGGTAAGAGATCAACCGAAGGACTTGTATGCATGCATATAAGCATAACCAATGGACATAAGACACTGGGGGGTAGGGGAGGCCAGGGGATTGTCAAGGGCGGGGAAAAAAAGGACACATATGTAATACCCTTTGTAATACTTTAAGCAATAAAAAAATTAAAAAAATAATAAAATAATAAAATAAAATAAGGGAAGCTTACCCTTCTCCCCAAATCATACAAGGAACCTATAATTCTTCACAGCGTACCAGTTCCCTGGAGATTGGTCATGGAGAGACAGAAGCCAATCTTGCCTTACTTGATCAGCACATGCCCACCACACCACACTCCAGACCACCTCTGCATAGCAGGGGACCACCAGTACTTTGTGGAAAGTAAATGCTGCTCAGGTCGCAGATCTGACCAGCTATGTGATGCCTGCACCAGGCTTGTGTTTCCAATTTGTCCTAATGATGAATCCAGGAAATTATGAACTCACAGTGAAGCAGGATAGCAAATTCCTTGACAAGTGGAATAAGGGAAACTGAGACAAAACAATTAGACAAGGCCAAACAATTTGAGCAATTTACAGCCAGCTAATAAAACACAAGGTTTTATTTCCAATAACATTACTTAAAAACTAAACTAACCAAGGACACTTAGGAGCAAATAGTTTACACATTCCAGATTGTCATGGGGTAGAGCAGCCTCAGTCCAGTCCCTCTTCAATAATGTTCTTTAAAAATAAAACTAACCAGAAAATACCCCTGGCTCTGTTGTATACATTTTGATGAATCAGCATATTGAAGGACACCTGAAAAGCTAATGAATATTAGCTTTCCTGCCAGCCAAGGAAAAACAAAAAGCCTTAAGACAAAGGATCCACGGCGCCCTTTCACTGGAGCATGCCCATGCCTTGTATCTTTGCTATTTTCCTCCTAAACTCTATGGGTTCCCAGGAGACCTGCAACCAGGGGAGCAATGGACAGCAGAAGCTCATCCCAGACTTACCCCTGACCTGACTCCAAAGTCCCCTTTTCTCTGACTTTCTCTCCCCTGTTGCTTCTCCTACCTTAAGCTCTTCCTTGTTTTACTGTCCCAGCTTTAATAAACATACCCTCAAAAATCACCTGGATTCGTTTTGTGAAATCTTTTCTGCATGAAGTCCAAGCACCCACACACTACTGGTGGGCTCGAGGCAGACCTGTCCAGGCCAGACCCCATTGGTAACATTCTGGGACCCAACATGGGACTTGAGAATTGATTTCTTTTCTTTACCCTCTTTCAAATTCATCTTTCTTGTCACTTCTCATCATCTTTGCCCTCTTTGCCCCACCTCCACCCTGCCCCTGTCCCTCCTAGGCCTTCACCACACCACTGCCTGTGTTCATGGGCTATGTACATATTCATTGGTTGTCAGTTTATCCATGCTTCTGCTGCTATTTTTTAAAAGATAAGTTTTTTAAACACTCTAAATCCTCCTCCTGGAATTCTGGGAGCTGCTGCAGTCCCACGAAAAGTAGGGGAACTGATGCCACCCCCCAAGCCCCGTACAGGCTGTGGATGGAACAATAGGACTGCCCACCTCAATGTGATGGGGAAATGGTACTTTTAAACTCAAGCCACCGGAGTGCCTAAGCCAAATAGTCCCCCCGTCCTCCAGCCTCTGACACTAAAGCTCACTTTTAAGCACATTAAAGGAACGATTCATGTTATCTCTACGATGCCTCTTGAAAAATGAAAGTGTATTTGCCAATGAAAAAGAGCCTGTTTCTGAAAGTGATAAAATGTGTTCATAAATTTTCCAATCTAAAGAATGCTCATTATTTGCTTTTAGTTGTCACAAAAAATTAAAGTTTCTAATTAAGTTTGGAAAAGGTATATGATTTTGGTATTAAAATACTTAAATTATTATGAAAGAAAATAGGGGAAAAGCAGGTTGTTCTAAAGATGGCTATTTCTGAATGAGTTAAAAAAAAAAAAGTGAAAGGGACTAAGAAAGCCCCAGAAAAAATGCAGGTCACAGAGGGCCTGTGCAAGTGGGGGAAGGAACAAAAAGAGGAAGAATTCAGGCAGTGAAAGGGATGAAAAAAAGTGACATACATATTACAGGAAGAAAGGACACTGGAGGAGGAATACGCAAGAAGGGAAATGGAAACAGGAAAACAAAAATAAGAAAAAAAAAAGGCACATAGATAAATAGTAAAGCAAAGTGGTAATTTTAATAACAAATGAAAAGGCTGGAAGTGTTAGGGTCTCCGAAGGAGGAACACATGAGGCCAAAGTGATGAGGGATTATAAATTTATTAGGTCATCTGGAGACCAGATGGGCTGAGCCCCCAAATGGTGCCAGCCCCCAGGGACGGGGAGTCGGAGGTTTTAAAGGACTCTGGGCAGGCTTTTTCTGGGCGGACAATTCTCTGGGCAGGTCCGGATCCTGGGAAGGTCCAGAGGGGAAGGATAATGGTCTTAGCAAGTGGAATGCGGTCTAAGCGAAAGGGAATGCCTTTGTGAAGTGGCCTAGCCAGCCTTTCTGTTGTATGGAGTAGGGACAGGGACGAAGGTCATAGCTTCCATAGTTACTTCCTGCTGAGAGGGACGTGGAGGTCACAGGGGATGGACTTTGATAGGCGCTGGAACACTGTGTAGATTCCTCCTGGTGGGAGCGAGCGGTGCAGCAGCATCATTTCCCCGGGAGACCGGTTGGTGAAGGGTCAAACCGGTCTTGAAGGAAAGATGAAAAATGGCACAGAATACACGGGCCAAAAACAAGGATGAGGAATAGGAATGTTAATGGTCCTATGAAGGGAAGTAGCCAGGAATACCAGTTTATACTTTTTAGCCAGTAGTGCCATGAATTTCATTGATGTTTTCTAATCTTTGCAGCCCTTTCTGTTAACTTTTGATGGCATTCCTGATTGACATAAAAACAATATTCGTCTTCCAAAAAGAGGTATAGACCCCCTTTCTCTGCTGTTAGGAGGTCTAGTCCTCTCTGATTTTGGAGGGTGACAGCCGCTAGTGAGTCTGTCTGAACCTGAATGTGAACTAAGCTTTTGGCAATGTCATCTAGGCTTTCTTGTAGGTCCTGAGACAGGATTTCAAAATATGATAGAGCAGTGGTTAGGCCCCTATGCCAGTCCCGACACCTGTTGAGATACCGAGGGTTATGAGGAGAGGGGTTCTCTGGACTTCCCTTTTATATTGGATATGATAGGTTACGGGG
This sequence comes from Myotis brandtii, assembly GCF_000412655.1. Lineage (NCBI taxonomy): Eukaryota > Metazoa > Chordata > Mammalia > Chiroptera > Vespertilionidae > Myotis > Myotis brandtii. Next base: position 145,369 of record NW_005372075.1, on the reverse strand, counting down.
ACAGGTAAAGGCTGAATATTGGGGGCCACATCTACATGGGGTGAGAGATAGATTAGAGTACACGTTCCTGTCCAGTTGATCGGGAGGCAGATGTATGTGTTTTCCCCACAGAGGAAGGAAAATCCCTGATCATGGAGATGAGCTGAAAGGTGTAGAGAAGAGGTGACTGAAGGATATGAGGTTCCTTTTCCAGGTTCCACGCTCCAAGCAGAGAGGGGAGCCACCATGGCACTACCCATAAGGGGTGACAGATGAGTGGGTTGAGCTTCTATTGCAGTGAAAGTGGGCGGGAATGCTAGGATGGGCTGTTATCCAAAGGAAAAGCGAAAGGGAAGGAAAAGAGCAGTTGAAGCCTTGGGCCTGCATGGTTGGATAAGAAGTAAAATGGACTGGCTGTAGGAAATAACCTTTGGCTTCCGGGAAGACCTGATAGTCAACCCATTGGGACCAATGGCCGTTCAGTAGTTCTAGGTTGCAAGCTGATAATGGTAGTTGGCCCTGTGACCTTGTAAAGCATAAAGGGGCTTGAGAGATTAGAGGGGTGTATAGAGTGATAGGATCTGTGATCATGATGGAGGAAGGAGCTACCTTAGTAAGGGATAGAATAGGGAGGCTTGATATGCCTGGCTGTAGGATAATTACCTAGAAGGGTGGAACCATGGGTTATGCTCCAATAGTTTAGCTGCAGTTGGGGTAGTTAGGAGTTCCTGATAAGGGCCTTGTCATCGGGGCTGTAAATTATTTTATGGATGGATTTCCTTTAGGAGGACCCAGTCCTCTGGCTGTAGAGGAGTAGGGGGTGGACCGTAAAAGGTCGAGGGAGGACCTGATCAGCATGTTCTCTCAGTATTGTCAGGCAAGATTTAAGATGGGGAAAGTCCTCTAGAGGGGTCCCTATGGAAGGGAAGTTTGCTAATAAGAAGAGTCTTCCATACATGAGTTCAAAGGGACTAAGGAAGGAGGGTGCATGGGAGTTGCCCTGATGTGCATAAGGGCTAGAGGTAGGAGAGTAGTTTAAAGTTCTTTAGTTTCGAGAGTTCATTTAGTTAGCTGAGACTTAATTAAGGAATTCACCTTTTGTACCTTGCCTGAATGTTGGGGTCGGTAAGGGGTATGTAAGTTCCACTGGATGATTAGAGTGGAGGGGACCTGTTGAGTCATTTAAGATGTGAAAGCAGGTCCATCATCTGATTGCAGTGAGGTGGGGAGGCCGAATCTGGGGATGATAAGCTGAATGGGAGCTGTGTGACCTTGGAGGACTTTCAGACGCAGTGGGGAATGCTTCTGCCCAGCCTGAGGAGGTGTCTACGAGGGTTAAGAGATACTTGGTTCTTTTAATGGGGGCAGTGAGTGCAGTCAATCTGCCAGTCTTGTCCAGGGACTTGGCCCCTAACCTGATGAGTGGGGAAAAGAGGAGGTCTACCCTGTCCTGGGGGAGATACTGAGTAACAAGTGGAGCAGGTTTTGGTGTATCTTGCAGTAGGGAGGCTAGGCTAGGGCATGTGATGAGGGGGGTTAGGAGTTGTAGAAGGGGTCTGTACCCTATACGTAGGGAATTGTGAATAGCTCGTAAGATATCGAGGGCCTGTCCCTAGGGGAAGATATATTTTCCCTGAAATTTTATTTTATTTTTATTTTTTAAAAAAATATATTTTATTGATTTTTTTACAGAGAGGAAGGGAGAGAGATAGAGAGTTAGAAACATCGATGAGAGAGAAACATCGATCAGCTGCCTCCTGCACATCTCCTACTGGGGATGTGCCCGCAACCCAGGTACATGCCCTTGACCGGAATCGAACCTGGG
>NW_005372075.1:139729-143362 GCF_000412655.1 Myotis brandtii | reverse complement strand
CTGCCTTGGCCTCCTGGTCTGCTTTGTTATCTCCCTGTGTTACGGGATCATTCCTGACTCAGTGTCTTTCACAGTGTATGACCTTTAAGAAGGCTAGAAAAGGGGAGAGAGTGTCCTAAATGCCAAGCAGGAAGACCTGTGAGGCTTGCAATGATAGTGTCAAGGACTGGGAATGAGCAGTGGAAATAGAGAAAGTCTAGGCTCCAACTTAAGGACAAAAGCAACAGGAGAGCCTGGGCGGCTGCTTTAGCTCACTCAGAGAGAAGGGGTCTCTTCGACATCAGGGTGACCAGGCCCTGACTCACTGGACAACACAAGCCTTCTACCCACTCACAAATAACCAGCTCCAGCCAAAAAGTACACAGCCAGCATTTACATTTATGAACACACTTTAACCACACTCTTACTTTCAAGAAAATATACAGTCAACAAAGTACAAGAGACCTTCTGTAATAAAATCTAAGAGCAGGCGAATTAAAACATGTCTAGCCATCAATGTTTCAGTATTTCATGCTATTTAAAATATTTTGATGTTTGTCATTTAGCCCAGCAATGCTCCAAAGCCTTTAAGTTGCCAATTATGCATATGAGGCTGGAGAAAAGGCAGGGGAGGAGGGAGCAGGCCCCACAGCCTGTTCTAGGACTGCAGTTTCCAAGCCTCCCGCCACTTGGATTTAAAACTGCCAGCGTTTTTCTTAGCGATAACATGCTAAGGTTTGGGTGATAATGAGTTCAGCTTCTGATAGTAGCAGGACTGGTAAGTTTGCAGTTTTACAGTAAAGAAAGTTGATCTTTGGGAGGGGAGAGGGTGAGAAAGTGCTGAGGTGAGAGCAGTTTTCAGAGCATTAAAGGGGTGAGAATTGCCTTGGGATCTAAAGGCTCAGTGAGGGGCCCCTTCCCCGCATCATAGAGGGGCTTTGTGAGGAGACTAAAGTTGGGAATCCAGAGGCGAGATACCCAGTGAGCCTGAGAAAGGAGAGTATTTCTTGTCTAGAGGAGGGGACAGTCATGGAGGAGATAAGGCATTTAGGGTCCACGGTAATGGCTTGGCCTTGTGGGGTGAGAGTGAAACCGAGGCAGGTGACTGTGGTTCGGGACAACTGGGCTTTATGAGGGGATGTGCGGTAGCCCTGGCCGGGCACCGAGGTAGAACAAGAAAAGAGTGGATAGAGGGGGTGTCTGGTAAGATGCAGTGTAGAGGTGAGGTGGCTCATGGCTGTGAGACTAGTTTGTCAACCCCCATAATAGAGACTGAGGAGGGGACAAGGGTCCCAGTAAAATCAGAGAGGGAAGAATAAGTGGCCCCAGTGTCAATCAAAAAGGAGATCAGTCCCTGGCCAGTTTGGCTCAGTGGATAGAGAGTCAGCCTGTGGACCAAAGGGCCTGGGTTTGATTTCGGTCAAGGGCGTGTACCTTGGTTGCAGCTCCTCCCAGGCCCGGGCTCTGGTTGGGGCTCATGCAGGAGGCAACCAATCAATGTGTTTCTCTCTCACATCGATGTTTCTCTCTATATTTCCCTCTCTCTACTACTCTCTCCAAAAATCAATGGAAAAATATCCTCCTGTGAGAATTAACAAAAAAAAAAAAAAAAAAAAAAAAAAAAGAAATGGGCTCACCTGCCACCACAGTCATTCCCCGAGGCTCTGAACTGGTGATGAACTAGTACAGTGATGGCGAACCTTTTGAGCTTGGCGTGTCAGCATTTTGAAAAACCCTAACTTAACTCTGGTGCTGTGTCACATACAGAAATTTTTTGATATTTGCAACCATAGTAAAACAAAGACTTATATTTTTGATACTTATTTTATATATTTAAATGCCATTTAACAAAAAGAAAATCAACCAAAAAAATGAGTTCGCGTGTCACCTCTGACACGCGTGTCATAGGTTCGCCATCACTGTACTAGTAAGTCTGTGGGGCCCTGTCAGGGCCTGGGCAGCTTCAGTCTTCGGTGGCCAGCCCATTGCAGACAAGAAAGACGAGAGATTAGCTTTCTTTTCTTCCTACATTCCAGACATATTTTATTTCAAATTACCAAGAGGCCACTGGTAACAGTTTAAAATTACACTGAGCAAGGATTGCTGGCACTGGTATTTCACAAGTGCTGGCCTCAACTTCACTGAATGAAGTTAAACTCAGGTGAGCTTGGTGGAGTTTAATTGCTGATAAATAAAAGGAATCGCTTTAATACTTTTGTTCAATACTAAAGAATAAAGCTTAGCAAATGGAAGAATTTTCCTCAGCTTTCAGCTCTCTGCTCATTTCTATGTCCACAGAAGCTAGCTTCTTTTCTTTCTATTTTAGTTCCTCTTAATATTCTTTGGGTAGAAAAACTACAGAAAATAGATCTGGTTTTACCTGATTAAAATAGTCATCTCTTAAAATGTTAAAAACATTATTCTTTTCCTATCAGGGATCAGAGTTGTGATATATGAAAATGAGCCTTAGCCCTAAGTTATCAGTATCGACTCTCCTTTTCCATGATGTAATTTATTTCAGAAAAAATTATAGTTTTTCCTTGCTTTAAGGCTGGGTCAGAGCCTCTCAGGCAACAGACATAATCTCTGGATTTAAAGTTTAAGGAGCAGGGCTTAGGGAAGATTCTCCTACCCCAAAGGCCCTGATTTATCACGGAACCCACTTTCTTCCTGGTGACCAGCTTTGCAAACCAGGGGTTTAGCTAGTGGCAGTTACCACTCCACAGCCCTTGGACAGCTGTGGTAGGGGGGAGAGAGAGAGAGAGAGAGAGAGAGAGAGAGAGAGAGCTCTCTACCTAGCAGAACTGTGCATGGACTAATTAAGTTATATCCTATTGACCTATCCTACTGCGCATATGACTGTGGCTTCCTGAGTGGCTCTGGACAAGCTTAGGAACATGAAGGAAAGAAAGCGCGGGCAGGGGCACATCTCCATGCCTCCTGCTTTATAGATACTTGGAGCTCATTTCAATAGAGATTTTCTAGGTCAGTGGTTTTCAACCTTGACTGCATATTCAAATCACCGAGGAAGCTTTTTAAAATGCCAGTGTCCATTCCACACTCCTGACCAATTCAACTAGAATCTCCCAGTTGGGTCCAGGCATCGGAGAGTTTGAGAGCTCTCTAGGTGGTTCCAATGTACAGCCACAATGGAGAACCACTGCTTTAAATTAAAGAGGAACATATTCCTTTTTCTTATCCCTTCCATCACCCACAGCACACTCGACCTATCAGATAAAATAATTTAGTTAGGGTACTGCTCTTAAACTATACCTAAACTTATCATGGGTTAAATTAAAGGAGAGTCTTTTCATGTGATTTGGAATAGAGAAATCACAAAAACAGTCTTTAACCAGGTTAATCACAATCTGGTAACCTAAAGCAATAACAAAAGAACGCAAGGTGAAGAGTGGAAAAGGATACGGATACCAGAAGTCAGAACTGGTTATGAGGAGAATTGGTATTTCAAACGTGCTGGCCTCAACCGTGAGTAACACGGCACATTGAACATGTGAGGAAGAAGCAAGGAAGGGTCTGTGAGTGTTCCTTACCGACTGATCAGGTGGCAGGTGCTATGGCTACTATTTTAGTTTATTATTTATTTATTTATTTATTGCTTTTACTTGATTTTTTAAAAATTAAATCTTATTGTTC
>NW_005372075.1:127459-137859 GCF_000412655.1 Myotis brandtii | reverse complement strand
GGAGCTTGAGACTCCCTCCCGATTGAAAAAGACAACCGTGTCCTCAGTTGCCAGCCCTTTCCACGTGCGCCTCCGTACCTCTGCACTTTACTTCCGCATTTCCTCTGAGTCTCAGTGTGCTTTTCTCTTTCCTTCTAGTTGTAGAATTTCCACTCAGCCAGCCTTCCTGTGGTTCTGGATGATGTCCGTTTTGTCTTTTAGTTGTATTTTTGAATTTGTTGTGGGAGGCAGCAATTTCTGGTGTTTACCTATGCCGCCATCTTGGTTTTTTGTGGCTACTATTTTAAATTTAGTTCAAAGTGTTATTGTAACCAGACAACCAAGGAGTCCGAGCTGCCTGTCACTACCTGAGCCAATTCAGCAGAGAGAGGGCTGGGTCGTATATGAGCGTTTACTCCAATACTGCCGGCAGCGTGGGAGAGCAGTAGTCACCCTGGAAATTCTGCTCTGACCCCTCACAGTCGGCTGGTTATACACACGAGGGAGAAGACAGCTACGTGCAGCTGCGAGCTGCAGTGTAACAGGGAAAGGGGAGGGGAGGGTCTGCAGTCCGGCCTTCAGGAGCTCAAAGCCGGATAACAAGGCGGCTAATCTTCTATGGTGTTACGAACAGCTCAGCCCGTGCCTGGGGCTGGACAATGGCCAGCGTTCCTGAGGTGAACCCCCAGAGGGTCAGCCACCAAGTCAGAGCATGTCCGGTCCTTGGTCTGCTGTCAAAATGTATTCCTTTTTTAAGTCATGGACCCACCGAGGCATCTTATCTTTCACAGCCTGTTTCATCTTCCAGTGCCCTGGGGTCTGTAAGGAGACTTCTCATCTGTAGTTAGTAGGTGAACAATGGTTAGACAGCCAGGGCTCTGTTCCTAGTGCGTGTCCTTCCCCACTATCATTATAAATCATTAAAGCTCATCAAAGACACACTACTATAGCCTGTAACAAACACAGGCACGAACAATTGCTCCATAAATGACGCACAGGCTGATGCAGCCTGGAGTTAACAGTAGCTAATACAGGTGTACCGCTTAATAATGCAGCTTTTTTTTTTTTTTTTGAAATGTGAAAGAAATGGGTTTATTAGGACTTATATGCACAACAGTGGGGCTGATCTGAAGTTCACCGCCACACCGGCTGCCACCGTGAAGTTGAACCACCAAGTCCCATCTGGGGGCGGCCGGCAGGTGCTATTGTTCCATCATCACCCGGATTTTCCCAGCACAGAAAACAGGGGCAAGCAGGCAGCAGAGGGAGGGGATGCGCTTTTGAGCAAGCTGTGTGAGAGCAGAACTGCTGGCCGTTTTCTTGACTTAGGAGCTGGCCAGGCTCCCAAGGTCTCACAGTTCTTACTGATGGCCTTCATCACCTTCCCTCAGGGTGGGAGGGGAATAATGCAGCTTTTGTAATCAAAGAAAACACGATAATTTCAAGAGAAACATCAAAAGTGCTTTATTCAAAGTAATGTCCATCGCTAGCTCCACATTTCCCCATCTTTCAGGTAATTTGTGGATACCGTCCCAATAGAACTTTTCTTGTGTTGAGGCAAACCATTCAGAGACCCAATTTTCCACTTCGTCGTACGTTTTGAAGTGCTGCTCAGAAAGTGCGTGTGCCATCGATCGGAACAGGTGGTCATCTGAAGGAGCAAGGTCTGGTGAATACAGCGGGTGGGTTCATACTTCCCAGGCAAGATCTTTTAACGTGTCTTTACCTGGTTAACTGGTTTTGAAGTGTGTGATGGTGCATCATCATGAAGCAAAATTACTTTGCTGTGTCTTCTGGCACATTCTGGTCGTTTCACAATCAAAGCTTGGTTCAAATTGATTATTTGTTGTTGGTAGCTATCAGTATTAATGGTTTCACCTAGTTTTAGAAGCTCATAATACACCACACCTTCCTGATCCCACCAAACGCAGAGCATTGTCTTCTTTCAGCAGTGATTTGGCCTTGCAGTCCATGTTGATGGTTGACCTGGATCAACTCATGATTTTGTGCATTTGGAATTCTCAAAATAAATCCACTTTTCATCGCCAGTGAGAATTCGATGCAAAAAACACTTTCTTTTGTGCTGTTGAAGCAACATTTTATTGATGACTTTTCGGGTTTTCCATTTGTCTTTTGTTCAGTTGATGTGGCGCCCACTTTCCTTCCTTTAAAACCTTTCCCATTGCTTGTAAATGATCGGAAATTGTTTGCTGAGCAACGTTTAATCTTTCTGCAAGTTGTTTTTGAGTTTGACACGCATCTTCATCCAATAATGCTTGTAATTGTTGGTCTTCAAACTTTTTTGGTTGACCTGGATGTTCTTTGTCTTTCACATCGAAATCATCACTTTTAAAGCATTTAAACCAGCGTTCACAAGCATCTTGAGATGGAGCATGTTCATCATACGCTTCCTGAAGTATACGATAACTTTTTCTTCAAAATAAAGTAATGAATTAAAACTTCCCACAAATGCTCTTTTTTTGGCACGAAATTTGACATTTTTAAGCGTAAAAATATCTATGGTATTAACACCTTCAGAAAATCTGAAATATGAAGTTTTGAAGCTTGATGTCAATACAACAAAATAGCATACATATCAAATCGCATATATATCAACTATGTGTAACTCCATCTATTGAAAAAAGTCCGCATTAATAATAGGTACAGCTTCAGACCAACACATTAAAGACCCGACATACAGGATGGTAGCCATTCCTATTTTTTGACACGGAGCTCTCGCGCCTGTGAGACTAGTCTCTGACTTAACCACAGCCACAGGGGCCTTGCTAAAGGTCTGGCTGAGAACAAATCCACAACCACAGAAAACCGGTATCTAAATCTCCTTCACCTGTTAATGTGACAGGGTGTTACAAACTGGAAATCGAGGCAAAAGCACTGATACAAGGGATACGTCATTTGGAAAGGTAACAAACCATCATTTTAGTCAGTAAGTCCTGACCCACATGAATGGTCTAAAATGGCCAGGTTTCGAAAGGTAAGTGGGTTTTTGTTTGTTTGAAAGAGTTGAAGTGAGTTTGTGTTAGAATCAGGGAGGCAAATTTTGAGGTTACAAAAATGATCAAGATAGAAGGGGTCCAGTCCTCGGAATGTGAACTCAGGGCAAAACCACTGAGGGAAAGCATGTTTGTGTCCAAATGTTTCTATTTCACTCCTTGGTGTTGGGCTCCTGAGAGAATTGTCAGGGTTTCTGGCAGAAGCTAGATTTATCCAATACCTGCACAGCTCTGACTGGGAACTGTGTGTTTCCTTTAGAGAGCCCCTGCTGAAATCAGCTTTTCTGTTATTGAGTCTCACTGACCTGGAAATAAAAGGGCTTTTCAAAATGAAAGACCGCAAGCACTTACTGCACACGAATAATGATCGCTGCTCTGGTCACACTGATTCAGGCAGAAGCCCAAATAGTTTTCTAATCAGGAGACAAAAACAAGGGGTATTGATGAGGAAGGGAAGGGAACGATTGCATCAGTAGGCAGAAGGCATTTCTATTAGTGCTGGAAACAGCGCGATGATGCAATTCTAAACAATGCTTCGAGCTTTCAGTCTGCTAGTCAGTCTAGTAGTCATAATATCCGCTTTCTTTTTATGGTTGTAAGCAGTTATTTGGGACACAATGTTGCTCTGGGCCAGGCCAAGCCATTCCCCTTGTCTGACATCTGAGGGCTGAGGCTCCGTTTGAAAGCAGCTGATTTATTTCTGTATTTAGTTCGCACAGCCTCAAAAATGTGAGACCTGAGGAAGGGAATCCCTATCATCCCAGGCCCCCTCCCCAAGTTGCGGGTAAATGAGATGATGTTTCTGAAGTTAGGAAACAAAAACACCTGGAGATGCTGGGGATCGAACCCAGGACCTCATGCATGCTAAGCATGCGCTCTACCACTGAGCTACATCCCCACCTTGTGTAAGTAGGTTTTTCTAAACTATCTTCTTTTAAATGAAACATAAATTTGCATTTAAAAAGGTAAATATAATTTGCTTTGTCGTAACCGAGAGTTAGGATTTTTATTACAATCGCTTTCCAAGGAATTCTGACTCTTGCAGACATTCGGTGTTGACGAGAATACACTGGAATCAGAAATCTCGGTAAGAAACATTCTCCCAGACACTTTTTTTCTGATTTCCTCTTTTTTTTCAAAAGCTAAACATGATAAAACAAAGATCCTTACAGGAAAACTAAAAACGCTTTGCCAATGACTGTTTAATGATGGAATCTACCAAACTAGCCCAATTTCCCTCCCCATTTCTGCCCCTTCCCGGACCCAGACCCTGCTGCGCACCTTCTCTTGGAAAGCAAAGAACAATGGAGGGGTCTCTGTCGCCAAAACTTAACTCCTTCCTTCCTCTTGGAAACTGGGAGGGCTGCAGGGGACCGACGCGGGGTTGCGCCCTGCAGCCACAGGTCTTCTAACCCAGAGTATAAATCACATCCCGGGACTAGAACTGGCTGCCGAGTCCCAGGAAGGGAGGGAGACGCGGCCCGAGCCCGGTTCCGGGCGCGCTCCTCCCCGCGAGGGGGCGGCTCGACCCAGTCCTCACCAAGAGGCACAAACAAGAAGGTTTTGCTCCTGCCTGGTCCAGAGAGGTCCCGGATAAGGGCATCGGGGAGCAAATCTAGAAGAGTCGACAGGGATGCCCCCTGAAAATGCGGGAGCGCGAGGCGGCGGCAGGGGCGCAGGCGGAGGCGCGCGCGGTCCCCGCGTTTTGGGAGAGAAACGGGAGAGGAGGCCCGGGAAGCCCCCGGGGCGCGCCTTGCTGAGGCTGCTCCTGTCCGCGGGAGGACCGGGGCCGCCGGCTCGCAGCTCAGCAGTGGCCTGAAGAGGTCCAGTCCCGCGGCCGTGAGAGCGGACGGTCGGTCCCGACCCTCGGAGGGAAAGACGCACTCCGCAGCCTCCGAAGACCAGGTCTTTTCAAGATGAAAAGAGAAACGTGACAAAGGAGCCACCCATCTTAGCGCTGCTATTTGATTTTCAAGGATGTAGTTTCTGATAACAGTCTGCACTCTTGAGAGAACCGATCGCCATTATTTTTCTTAAGAAACAATTATTCCCCTAAGAGAAATGTAAAAAACAGCTTGCCAGGAATATCGAGTGTTATCTACTGCTGACTAGTACTCCAAAACTTAGTGGATTGAAAACAATACATGTTTATTATCTCACAGACGTGTGGGCTGGGCCCCGGGGCCTGGCTGCGCCTCGCCGCCTCGCAGGCTTCCTTGTGTCTGCAGGGTCTGCTTCTAAGGGCTCTTTCCACGTCAGCAGCCTGTGACTCCTCTGCGTGTCTTTTTGTTTTTTCCAATTAGGTTTGTTGGGGTGGCATTGGTTAGCAAGATTACGGGGTTTCCCGTGCAACCGTGGGAGGCCTCCCCTGCAGATGCTCTGCGTGCCCGCCCAGTCCCGTCTGCGCCCTGGCGGCCCCAAGGCGGGACCTGGGCAGCACCGCCCGGAGCGGCTCCCTGCCGCTCCCGCTGACGAACACCTGACTTCAGTACATATTGGGATCATCGTTAAATGTAAATAAGTGATGGATGGAGAGACGGATGCCTGTTAAATGAATAAACAGGAAATATTTTCAGTGGCTACTTAGCAGATTTTAAATGTGAGAAATAAGGAAATTTGTCTTCAATCTTTTAAATTCCATTTAAAAAATGGAAAATTTATGAAAATATATAAATTATCCAAGCTAACCTGATTCAATATATAGCAATTCAATAAGTTGAATCAGGAATTTAAACAAATTTTCATTAAATGTATTTCCAGGCTAAGAAAAGGTATTCTGTGTGAAACCTTAAGGGACATGATAACCTCTATGCCGTATAGAATATTCCAGATACAGAAAGGCTCTGTAGGTTATTTTAGATGACTAACTATTAACAGAAAAACTCAATGGAAAGAATGTAAGAAAGGAAAAGTGTAGGACTGTCCGGACAGAAGAACAGGTCTTTCCTTGCTTTGCTGTGGCTTCCACAATGTCTGAGAGTGGCTGGCAACTAAGCCCCAAGATTCTTAGCTCCTCTGGTTCAGGTTGAGATGCTAGTAACTCACCCTCAGGCTAAGTCACTATATACAGTATATAAATATAGACTGTGACACATGATTTATGCATTTCAGTTCTCTATTATCTGTTTTGAAGCTTTATTTGCTATTTTTTCATGTCACTTCATATTATTAATTTTTAACAATTTCTTAGTGATTTCTTCCTCGCTACTTCAGCTGTCCTTTCGTTCTTTTATTTTTCTCTTTCATGGATGCCATGTTCTTTGGAAGCTTGTTTAGACCAAATGAATGGCCTTTTAGGCTTCCTCCACGTGACTAGGAGTTCACTTTTTAAATAATAAGAATTATATGTCAAGGGGAGGGGGGGTGCTCAGGATTTTAGAGACACTTAGGTGGGGTGTGGCCAAGAAAAGGTTGGGATCCACTGTTTTATAGGCTTATGAAGATGCTGACAAAGATACCTCCCTAGGACATCTGCCTGGACTGAAAAAAGAAGTAAAGAAAGTTTTCAAAGATACACACCCCCATGTCTGCTCAATTTCTGCCCCCAAATCCCCCACCTTTCCGTGTCACCTAGCAACAGCAGCCTTTAGAAGAGAAGGCCACTCTTCATTCTTGCCTTTGTATTGATTAGCAATGCACTGGCCCTTTCCCTTTGGGAAAAGTAAAATAAATTCTCTCTCCATATCTATCTCTTCTTTTAATTCTTTCACAGACCAAGTCACCGGCCAAAAGCCCTAACAAGGACTATTTCACTAGTGAACATAGAGGCACAAACAAACATAAACACCAGCTAGCAGACTTCCAGAGTCTGGCTCTTATACGTGAGGACCTTGGAAGTCACCACTTGTCCTAACAACAAATAATAAACTGAATAAACTGAAAAATCAACAACCTCTTCACTCTGTAAAAAGGCAAGGACACAGGGCAAACCACACTGCTCCCAAAATGAGAGAGACCCAGGTGAGCAAAGGGAGTGCTGCCTGGCTTCCCTGGCCAGTGACTGGCAGGGAACCAGGAAACCGGCCTGTGATACCGGCCTCTTGGGCTCTGTGCAGACCAACCCGACACTTTATAACTCCGGGGAAACGGAGTCGTGGAGGGCACACCTTCATGAGTTTTGCCTCTAGGAACCTGACCAAGCTCTCATGGCCAATATCGAAATATTTTGGAAAATGCCCTTGTGCTTCCAGCAGAGAGAACAGAGGTGAAGCCCTTTACAACATGGCAGAACACCCGGGTGGGGTGTTCCTAACCTCTAGAGTGCCGGGAGCACCATCGCGCTCCTCCTGCAGTGTCACTGTGAGATGCTAGCAGTTCACTCTATATTGACAGATGGCACCTAAGTGCAGATTACTTTTGATGCCGAATGTTTGTAGTTCTAAAATTGACCACTGGCATTTATCTGCCTAATTTTTTACATGTACTATGATTTTATGAAGTTTACTCAGATTTTGTAGTCCTAAAGCTTTGAAATGGCGTCCAGTTCTAAGTCTGCTTTTATTAGTGATGATGATATTGCTAAATATGTCAATTCTTGCTGTGAAGATGACGATTTTGTGGAAGATATTGGAGAAGGGTGTCCCTCTATTTTAACATATGTTTTGTTCAATTTTTTTTCTGTTAGTATTTTAGAATACAATCAGCAAACAATATATGTCAAAGATGAAAACAAATGTAGTAAAGGTTTCCTTAAGTTTTTGAATATCTAACTTCATTTACTTGAGATTCATAATTTTTTTCCTAAACTGCTATAAAATCAGCAAAAATGCCTTGGCAATTTTAGCATAGTTCCTAGGATATTGGTTGGCACTCATTTAAGAAGGCCCCTTCTCCAGAGAATCTCCTGAAGCACAGCGAACCTGCATCAGAGCCTACCTGAACTAGAGGAAGGGACACGCCCACTGTGGCCTATACTCCAGCTATCTCGTCCTACTTACGTGGAGAACAAATGCTGAGAAACAGTTGTAAGGTTCCTGGTCCAGAGGCATAAGGTCACTAAAGGACTGAGACCTGATCCTGGGACTGCAGAATGCTTCCCCTCGCAACTCGTCACCACCTCCTAATGTCCTGCAGACACACTTCCTGTACCCAAAACGGTCGTCCCCATCACCTTGTCCTTGTTTGCAGTTTCACTTTGCATGGTTTCAGTTACCTGTGGTCAACTACAGTTCAAAATATGAAATAGAAAAATTCCAGAAATGAGCAATTCTTAAGTTTTAAGTTGCAGGCTATTCTGAGTAGCAGGATAAAATCTCACACCGTCTTGCTCCATCCCACTGGGATGTGAATTTCCTTTGTCCAGTGTATTCACACTGCATGTGCTACTCACCCGCTGGTCAGTTAGTATCACATAAACTGTCACTGTCGCAGTGCTGTGTGAAGTAACCCTCATTTCACTTAACAATGGCCCCAAAGTGCAAGAGTGCTAATGCTGGCAACTTTCAGATATGCCACCGAGAAGTCATTAAGTGTTTCCTTTAAGTAAAAAGGTGAAAGTTCTCAGCTTAATAAAGAAAAAAATAATTGTATGCTGAGATTGCTAAGATCTAAGATAAGAACAAATCTTCTATTTATGACATTGCTTAATTTATAAATTAAACTTTATCATAGATATGTATGTATAGGAAAAAACATAGTATATACGTGCTTAGTACCACACAACGTTTCAGGCACCCACTGGGGTACTGGAGCATACACCCCATGGGTAGGGAGACTACTGTATGTTATGTTCAGCTATCAATAACAAGGTACAGCCCTCCCCAATGTGGCTCAGCTGGTTGAGTGTTGTCTTGTGCACTGAAAGATTGCCAGTTTGATTCCGGGTCAGGGCACATGCCTAGGTTGTGGGCTTGATCCCCAGTGGGGGGCATGCAGGCAGCAGCCAATCAATGTTCTCTCTCACATTGATGTTTCTCTCTCTCCCTCTCCCTTTCTCACTCTTTAAAAAAAAAATCTATAAATTTTTTTTTTTAATGTACACTGAAGGGCAAAAACAATGTGAAGAGACAGAGCAAGTACAGAACCACACATGGCAAGGGAGTTGGAATTCTCAGACTGTGAATTTAAAACAACGGTGATCAATATGCTAAAGGATATCTATACTAATAAAAGGGTAATATGCTAATTATACCAGGTCAACCAGCCATCTTCCAGACGTCTGACTTCCTTCCGGACAAAGCCATGGTGGTGGGGGCCTAGGCAGAGGCAGTTAGGAGTTATCAGGCTGGCAGGGGAGAGCAGTTAGGGGCGAGATCAGGCTGGCAGGGTGTTAAGGGGGATCACGCCAGCAGGGGAGGGCAGTTGAGGGCGAGAATAGGCCGGCAGGGGAGGGTAGTTGGGGGCGACCAGGCTGGCAAGGGAGGGCAGTTGGGGGTGACCAGGCCAGCAGGGGAGGGCAGTTGGGGGCATTAGGCAGGCAGGCAGGTGAGTGGTTAGGAGCCAGTGGTCCTGGATTTCGAGAGGAATGTCTGACCGGCAGTCGGACATCCCCCGAGGGGTCCCGGATTGGAGAGGGTGCAGGCCCAACTGAGGGACACTGCCCCCCCCCCCCGTGCATGAATTTTGTGCACCAGGCCTCTAGTAATGAATAAAATGGACAGCATGCAAGAGCAAATTAGTAATGTAAGCACAAAGATGAAAATCCTAAGAAAAACTAAAAAGAAATGCTAAAGATCAAAAGCATAGCAATGGAAAGGAATGATGACTTTGATGGACTTAATCATAGCCTAAACATAGTTGAGAAAACATTCTCTGAACTTAAATATATATCAATAGAACCTCCAAAAATAAAATAAAACATTGCCCAAGGACTCTGGGACAAGTACAAAATTTGTAACATATATATCATGGGAATACCAGAAAGAAAGGAAAGAAAGAAATAGAACATTGGAAACAATAATGACTGAAAATTTGTAGAAACTAATGTCAAACACCAAACCATAGATCCAGAAAGCTCACAGAACACCAAGAAGAAGAAAACCCTACACAGAGGCATATCATTTTTTAATGATAAGTTCATCTTATTTATTTGGGTGTTTAAGCTCTCACACTACATTTTTACAAGTGGGTGAACACTGACAAATTATTTCACTCAAGAACTACAAACACACATTCCCAGACAGTATAAATATATGGTTGAAAATATTAAACAAATTATCAAGTATCCAAATATTAAGTTACACGGCTCAAAAGGCAGATAAAATATTAGATGTCTGCTCAATTCATTACCAGAAACCTGCCTTTTTTTCTTTTCTTTTTTTTTTTTTTGCAAGAGGGGGTGGGAAGGGGAAAAAAATCACACTTCAAACAAAAATAAATTGGTAAACAACTTCAGAATGTGTGAAAAAATACAAGAATTTCAGAATTTTTATGATTAAGAATTGTTTTAGATGCAACAAAGCATGTCTT
>NW_005372075.1:123860-127341 GCF_000412655.1 Myotis brandtii | reverse complement strand
ATTCTACATGTTCCACAGAAGATAAAAGCAACATTTTACTAAAAATACTTAATAACCCCGCCCATTCTTTTCCTGGGCCCTCCCTGTAAGTTGCACCCCAAGTGCAAGCTTTAAAATGAACTGTGAGGCTTTTTGTCTGGAGACATCAAAGACATGTGCTTCTGTACAATGCAGATTTTCAAGGTGGAGGCTTTCCATAACAGCACAAGAGGAGGCTTATAGAAAGACATTAACTAAGACGTGGTGTAAAAATCAAACCTGATGTATACTTGTATGAATGCGGGAGATGTAAACATAAAGTCAGCAAGCAAATAACCATATAGGCCCTACTTTCTATGTTTGAAATGATTGAAGAGATAAACCACATAAGGTGCAGAGTGTCCATAGTTCCTGAGCTTGAAACTAAAAATATACAAGTATTGTGCTGGGTATTTTGACACCTAATCTTTCTAAATCTCTAATATATTGATATGATTCTGGCATGAGAATAGATTTAAAGACAAAATTCAACACTGCATGATTTCAGGAAAAGTCAATTGGTACAAATGATAAGCACATTTTTAAATGCTGAACAGTAAGAATCTTTTACTAATTGTCAAAACAGGTTGAACATACCCAAACACAGAGGTTGCAATTCTGTCAATCTTGTGGCTGGGAAAACTGCTTTTCAATACTCCTATGGAAGCCTCATTAGACTTATGCATCAAGCCATGATGTTGGTTAAGATGTAAGACAAAGTAGGCCCTACCTCAAGTTTCACTTCCAAGGCAATGGCATCAGGCACCCATTTTACTGAATGCAACAGTTGTTTCTGTGACCATCGGAGTGTTTGAAGTGCAGAAGGCATTTTAGGATACTTCTCCAAATACAGAAGTTGCTTGCTGTTCAATGCTCCATACCACTTTGTCTTATGAATTGTACTGCATCTTCATATTTCATTCCACCTTCAATTAACTCTAGGGTAGCATGTATCAGCACAATGAGCAGCAATACTACACCAGGTTCTTCATGAGACTTACTTTTTACAAGACTTAGGCAGTCACCAATAATCTGGCTGGATGATGGTGGACCATCATCAAAAGGCCAATCAAGAATATGGATGCTGCCTGGCCAGCATGGCTCGGAGGTCGACAATGGACCTATGAACCAGGAGGCCACAGTTTGACTCCTGGTCAGGGCACATTCCTGGGTTGTGGGCTAGATCCCCAGTAGGGAGTGTATAGGAGGCAGAAGATCTCTCATTGATGTTTCTATCTCTCTATCCCTCTCCTTACTCTCTGAAATCAATAACATTTTTTTTTAAAAAGAAGAAATCAAGACTGAGTGTTAATTGAACTGCAGGCAGAGGTACATATTTGGAGGCTTTGAGTCTTTGCCTGATATGCTTCTGAGCCCAGGAGTAGGAAGAGCAGACCCTGGTGCAAAATTTGTTCTTTCCAAAGGCACCCAGCCCTAGCAGAGGGAACCACAAGCTGTGGATTGCTGATAGCTCAAAACAGGGTACTCGGGGCCAGTCACAAACAGTGTCTGACATTCTCTTGCACTAGAAATTGGGAGTCATAGCAGATCTACCTAATGCATAGACAAAAACCCAAACAGGCAGCCAAAATGGGGAGACAAAAAAAAATGAAAGAAAAGGAGAATTCTCCAGAAGAAGAGCTAAATAATGATGGCAAAGATGCTCAAAAGCATGACAAGAGAGATAGTAACTATAAAAAAAAGACCAGTTGGAAATAAAGAGTGACATAGCACTAATAAAGAACACATTGGAAGGAATACACAGCAGATTAGGGGAAACTGAGGATAAGATCAGTGAATTAGAAGACAGGGTAGAAAAAAATCACTCAATCAGAGAACCAAAAAGAAAAAAAAAACAAAGCAAAACAATAAAAAAAAAAAGAGGACAGCTTAAGAGAGCTGTGGGGCAATGTGAAACATAAAAATACTCACATTATAGGAGTTCCAGAAGGAGAAGAAAGTGAGCAGGGATAGAGAACATGTTTGAATAAATAATAACAGAAAATTTTTCAAACCAGGTGAAGGAAAAAGTCCCACAGTGCCGGAGGCACAGAGACTCCCAAACAAGAAGAACCCAAACAAGCCCACACCCAGACACATAATATTTAAAATGGCAGAAATTAAAGATAAAGAGAATATCTTAAAGGCAGCAAGAGAAAAGCAAACTGTTGCCTACAAAGGAGTTTCCATAAAGCTGTCAGCTGATTTCACATCAGAAACTCTACAGGACAGAAGGGAATGGCATGAGGTACTCAAGGTAATGGAAAGCAAGGATCTGAAACCAAGATCACTAAATTCAGCAAGGCCATCGTTCAAAATCGAAGGTGAAATAAAGAGCTTCCCAGACCAAAAAAAAAAAAAAAGGTTAAAGTTTATCACCAACAAATCAGCACTGCAAAAAATGCTAAAGGGACTGCTGTAATGAGAAGAAATACAGAGAAACATAGGCATACAGAATTAAAATGGCAATAAATAAGTCCCTATCAATAATAACCTTAAATGTAAATGGCTTAAATACTCCAATCAAAAGACATAGGATAGCTGAATGGATTAAAAAAAAACCCAAACATGAACCAATTATATGCTGTCTACAAGAGACCCACCTCAGAATAAAAGACACACACAGGATGAGAGTGAAGGGATGGAAAAATATTTTTCATGCAAATGGAGATTAAAAAAAAAAGAAAGCTGGGCCAGCAATACCCTTATCTGACAACATAGACTTCAAAATGAAGGCCATCACAAGAGACAACAATGATCACTACATAATACTAAAGGGAGCACCTAAATATATCTTTTTAAAAACTTCTAGAGAACATTAAGGAAGAAATTGACAGCAACACAGTCATAATAGGGGACTTTAACACCCTGCTGACTTAACTAGATACATTTCCAGACCAAAAAAATTAACAAGGAGAGAGTGACTCTAAAGAACACACTGGATCAGAAGGATTTAATTGACATTTATAGAACATTTCACCCCAAAGCTGCAGAATATACATTATTCTCAAGTGCACATGGGTTATTCACAAAGATAGACCAGATGTTAGGACATAAAACAAGTCCCTACAAATTAAAGAAGACTGAAATCATATCAAGTATCTTCTCAGATCACAGTGGAATGAAATTAGAAATCAACTGCAGTAAAAATATCCAAAAACATTCGAACACATGGAGGCTAAATAGCATGTTATTCAACAACTAGAGGCCCGGTGCACAAGAATTTGTGCACTCAGCAGGGGGGGGGGAGCACGTCCCCTAGCCCGGCCTGTGCCCTCTCGCAGTCTGGGACCCCTCGGGGGTGACCACTTGCTGCCTTAGGCCTGCTCCCCGGAGGATTAGGCCTAAGATGGCAATCAGACATCCCTCTGGCAGCCCGGCAGCCCTCGGGGGATGTCCACTTGCCAGTGGGGAGCAGGCCTAAGCTGCAGTCTGACATCCTTAGTGCTGCTGAGGGGGCGGG
>NW_005372075.1:122229-123058 GCF_000412655.1 Myotis brandtii | reverse complement strand
GCTGAAAGCAGGTATCTGGGGTTTATTTACCTTCTATAATTGAAACTTTGTTGCTTTGAGTGGAGCTCAGAGCCACTGCGGCAGGCGGGGAAGCTTGGCTTTCTCCATCATTGGGGCAACCAAGCCTCCTGCTTGCTCCAGCTCCGAGGTTGCCGGCCGCCATCTTGGTTGGGTTAATTTGCATATAGTCGCTCTGATTGGCTGGTGGGTGTAGCTTAAGGTGTAGCAAAGGTACGATCAATTTGCATGTTTGTCTTTTATTAGTGTAGACAAGAGTGTACAAAATTCATACACTGGGGGGTGTGTGGGGGATCCTTCAGCTATGCCTGCTCCCTCTCGCAGTCCAGGACCCCTTGGGTGATGTCCGCCTGCCAGCTTAGGCCCACTCTGGCAGGCGGATATAACTCACAGTCCGGGACCCCCCTACTTATTGCCAGCCTGCTTGCTGCTCCTTACTGCTTGGCTCGCTACTCCTTAGCACTGCCATGGAGGCAGGAGAGGCTCCTGGCACTGCTGCTGCACTTGCCAGCCATGAGCCCGGCTTCTGGCTGAGTAGAGCTCACCCTGTGGGAGTTCACTGACCACCAGGGGGCAGCTCCTTCATTGAGCATCTGCCCCCTGGTGGTCAGTGCACATCATAGCAACCAGTCGTTCTGGTCATTCTACCGTAACAGTCACTTAGGCTTTTATTATACAGACTAGAGGCCCGGTGCACAAAAATTTGTGCACTCGGGGGGCGGGGGATGGGGGGGTCCCCCAGCCCGGCCTGTGCCCTCTCGCAGTCTGGGACCCCTCGGGAGATAACGACCTGCTGGCTTAGGCCTGCTCC
>NW_005372075.1:119556-121902 GCF_000412655.1 Myotis brandtii | reverse complement strand
ATCAGGGGGTTGGGGCGCTGCTCCCTGTCACTCACAGAGCAGGGCCCATCAGGGGGGTTGGGGCTCCGTACCCTGTCACACACAGAGCAGGGTCGATCCGGGGGTTGGGGAGCTCCCCCCTGTCACTCACCGAGCAGGGCCGATCAGGGGGTTGAGGAGCTCCCCGCTGTCACTCACAGAGTAGGGCCGATAGGGGAGTTGGGGCACCGCCCCCTGTCACACACAGAGCAGGGCGGATCAGGGGGTTGGGGCGCTGCACCCTGTCACACTCAGGGCAGGGCCAATGGGGAGGTTATGGCTCTACCCTGTCACACACAGAGCAAGGCCCATGGGGAGGGGGGGGGTTGGGGCGCCACCCTCTATCACCCACAGAGCAGGGCCGATCAGGGGGTTGGTGTGCTGCACCCTGTCAAACGCAGAGGCGCAGGGCAATCAGGGGATTGGGGAGCTCCCCCCTATCAGGCACAGAGGAGGGCTGATCAGGGGGTTGGGGTGCCTTCCCCTGTCACGAACAGAGTAGGGCGGATAGGGAGGTTGTGGCCCCGCCCCCTGTCA
Organism: Myotis brandtii; assembly: GCF_000412655.1. Classification (NCBI taxonomy): domain Eukaryota; kingdom Metazoa; phylum Chordata; class Mammalia; order Chiroptera; family Vespertilionidae; genus Myotis; species Myotis brandtii. The sequence continues at coordinate 121,347 of NW_005372075.1, read as the reverse complement.
CTCACAGAGCCACAGGGCGATCAGGGGGTTTGGGCGCTGCCCCCTGTCACACACAGAGCTGCAGGGCGATCAGGGGGTTTGGGCGCTGCCCCCTGTCATGCTGATCCCGGTGCCGGGAGCCTCGCTGCTCCGCTGATCCCGGTGCTGGGAGGCCTATTACCCTTTTACTATATAGGATAGAGGCCTGGTGCATGGGTGGGGGCTGGCTGGTTTGCCCTGAAGGGTGTCCTGGATCAGGGTGGGGGTCCCCACTGGGGTGCCTGGCCAGTCTGGGTGAGGGGCTGAGGGCTGTTTTCCGGCTGGCGAGTGACTAAAGCTTCCAACCGCTCCTTGTTTTCTTCTCTTTTTTTTTTTTTTTTTCTGGGCCAGCTTTAGCTCTGAGGCCTCGCTGCTGAAAACATCGATACAATGTTGCGGTCCGAGCCCGGCTGAATGGAAGCCCTTTTCTGGGGTTTTGTTTAGCTTCTTATTTGCAACATAGTATATAGTTGCTTAGAGTTGCAACTGAGAGGCTGGCAAGTTAGGCGGGGAACGTTGGAGTCTGCAGCAAGCAAGCCTCGTGCTCGCTTCAGTGCCTGGCTGCCCGCCGCCATCTTGGCTGACAGTTAATTTGCATATACTCACTGATTAGCCAATGAAAAGGGTAGCGGTCGTACGCTAATTACCATGTTTCTCTTTTATTAGTGTAGATGAATGGGTTACCAATTAGACCAAGAAAGAAATAAAAAACTTCCTGGATACAAATGAAAATGAACACACAACAACACAAAGTCTCTGGGACACAGCAAAAGCAGTCCTGAGAGGAAGTTCATAGCACTAAAGGCCTACCTCAAAAAAATAAGAAAAATTAATAATAAACTATTTAATCCTACAAAATAAAGAATTAGGAAGAGAATCCTACAACATAAATAAATAGATAGAGTGTCAGCCTGTGGACAGAAGGGTCCCAGGTTCGATTCTGGTCAAGAGCATGTGCTCAGGTTTCAGGCTCAATCCCCAGTAAGGGGTGTGCAGGAGGCAGCCAATCAATGATTCTCTGTCATCATTGATGTTTCTATCTCTCTCTCCCTCTCCCTTCCTCTCTGAAATCAATAAAAATATTTTTTTTAGAGAGAACCAAGGTGGCAGCGTAAGGTACAGACCTGTGTGTGCTGCCTCCCACAACAACATTGAAAATACCAACTATAAGACAAAACATCTATCATTCAGAACCATGGGAAAGCTGGCCCAGTGGAAGTTCTACAAGTGGAAGGAAAGAAAAAAGAGCATCGAGACTGAGTAGGATATGCAGAGGCTCCAAGATCAGAGGTACGGAGTCGTGTGCCAGGCGGGCTGCAACTGGATGCGCGGTTTTCTTCAATCGAAAGGGGTTACAAACTCTCAAATCCACTGAGCTTGTTTGGGGTGGGATTCTGAGGTCCCAGACCCCTACGGGGAGAGGCAAGACGGCCTTGCAACGGGCCAGAGAGCGAGGGTGACTGTCTCGTGGAGCTGCGCACTGGCACTCGGAGATGCGGAGTCGCGGAGACCCCATTGCCCCTTGCTCTGCCCTGGTGATTCCTGGAGGCCCCGCCCTACTCAATTTACATCCCCGCCCAAGCTGTGCCAGAGGCACATAAGGAACCACCTGAGCTTTTGCAACTTAACCCAACAAACTGCAGATTTCAACTCCTTGCACCCATAAGGGACACACTCAAGAAGCAGAATCAGGTTCGGAGGAAGCCGGAACCGGACCCGGCTGGGCTGGCAACATGGAATCGCTGTACCAGCAAACGCACAAACAGGTCCACC
>NW_005372075.1:110495-118762 GCF_000412655.1 Myotis brandtii | reverse complement strand
AAAAAAATATTATAAGTATTACAAAGGGTATTACATATGTATCTTTTTTTTTCCCCGCCCTTGACAATCCCCTGCCCTCCCTTACCCCCCAGTGTCTTATGTCCATTGGTTTTGCTTATATGCATGCATACAAGTCCTTCGGTTGATCTCTTACTCCCCTCCCTTCTGCCCCCCAACCCTCTCTGGCCTTCCCACTGCAGTTTGACAATCAGTTTGAGGCAGCTCTGCCTCTGTATCTATTATTGTTCAAAAGTTTGTAATGGTCTTTATTATCCATGAATGAGTGAGATCATGTGGTATTTTTCCTTCATTGACTGGCTTATTTCACTTAGCATAATGCTCTCCAGTTCCATCCATGCTGTTGCAAATGGTAAGAGTTCCTTCTTTTTTACAGCAGCATAGTATTCCATCGTGTAGATGTACCACAGTTTTCTAATCCATTCATCTACTGATGGGCACTTAGGCTGTTTCCAAATCTTAGCTATGGTGAATTGTGCTGCTATGAACATAGGGGTGCATATATCCTTTCTGATTGGTGTTTTTGGTTTCTTGGGATATATTCCTAGAAGTGGGATCACAGGGTCAAATGGGAGTTCCATTTCCAGTTTTTTGAGGAAACTCCATACTGTCTTCCATAGTGGCTGCACCAGTCTGCATTCCCACCAGCAGTGCACAAGTGTTCCTTTTTCTCCACATCCTCTCCAGCACTTGTCGTTTGTTGATTTGTTGATGATAGCCATTCTGACAGGTGTGAGATGGTACCTCATTGTTGTTTTGATTTGCATCTCTCGGATGATTAGTGACTTTGAGCATGTTTTCATATGTCTCTTGGCTTTCTGAATGTCCTCTTTTGAAAGGTGTCTATTTAGGTCCTTTGCCCATTTTTTGATTGGATTGTTTATCTTCCTTTTGTTAAGTTGTATGAGTTCCCTATAAATGTTGGAGATTAGGCCCTTATCAGATATAATGTTGGCAAATATGTTCTCCCATGTAGTGGGCTTTCTTGTTGTTTTGTTGATGGTTTCTTTTGCTGTGCAGAAACTTTTTATTTTGATGTAGTCCCATTTGTTTATTTTCTCTTTAGTTTCCAATGCCCTAGGATCTGTATCGGTGAAGAAATTGCTTCGGCATATGTCTGAGATTTTGTTGCCTTTGGATTCTTCTAGTATTTTTATGGTTTCCTGTCGTATATTTAAGTCCTTTATCCATTTTGAGTTTATTTTTGTGTATGGTGTAAGTTGGTGGTCTAGTTTCATTTTCTTGCATGTATCTGTCCAATTTTCCCAGCACCATTTATTGAAGAGACTGTCTTGACTCCATTGTATGTTCTTGCCTCCTTTGTCAAATATTAATTGAGCGTATTGGTTGGGGCTGATTTCTGGGCTCTCTATTCTATTCCACTGATCTATATGTCTGTTCTTGTGCCAGTACCAGGCAGTTTTGAGAACAGTGGCTTTGTAATACAGCTTGATATCTGGCATTGAGATCCCACCTACTTTGTTCTTTCTCAGGATCGCTGCAGCTAATCTGAACAATAAAGATTTATTTAAAAAATATTTTTTTAAAAGAAATATTTTGAACAACTATATGCCATACTATGCAATACTATGAACAACTATATGCCAACAAGCTGGACATTGAGGATGAAATGGACAAATTTCTAGAAAAATACAATCTCCTAAAACTGAATCAGGAAGATTCAGAAAACCTAAATAGGCCAATAGCAACTGATGAAATAGAAGCAGTAATAATAAAAAAACTCAGCAAACAAAAGGAACTCATACAACTTAACAAAATGAAGACAAACAATCCTATCAAAAAAATGGGCAAAGGGCCTATATAGATACTTCTCCAAAGAGGACATACAGATGGCCAAGAGACATGGAAAAATGTTCAAAGTCACTGACCATCAGAGAGATGCGAATTAAAATGACAATGAGGTACCATCTCACACCTGTCAGAATGGTTACCATCAACAAATCAACAAATGACAAGTGCTGGTGAGGATGTGGAGTAAAGGGAACCCTAGTGCACTGCTGGTGGGAATGCAGACTGGTACTACCATTATGGAAAACAGTATGGAGTTTCCTCAAAAAATTAAATATGGAACTTCCATTTGACCCAGTGATCCCATTTCTAGGAATATATCCTAAGAAACCCAAAGCACCAATCAGAAAGAACCTATGTACCCCTATGTTCACAGCAGCACAATTTATAATAGCTAAGATCTGGAAACAGTCTGCAAGAGTCCACGGCCAGTGTGGCTTTCGTGGGTTCAAAGACTTGGAGGGAGGGCTGACGCACAAATGATACACAAGACGAAATATTAATTTTTTGATTACCTGGGGAACCAGAGAACAGCCTAACCATAGCAGTCAAGCTCTCTCCATTGCTCCTTTCCCAGCTGCTTTTATTAGCTAGAATACACAATTGCCTTTAGGAATGCAAACAGACATATCAATGGTAATGTTTAGCAAACAGTAAGATTGTCAGGTCTTGGGGGAGTTTGCTTTAGGCCATTGAGTCAGCAGCAGGTAATAAAATGTAGATATTTACCCTGTGAATATCAAAAGGAGTCCTGGTCAGCCTTCTGCCAGACTCCTCACATTTATATCAATTACTGTTGATCTTGGTCTCCAGCAACAGCCCAAGTGCCCATCCGTAAATAAGTGGATAAAAAAGCTGTGGTACATTTATAACATGGAATACTATGCAGCAGTAAAAGAGAAGAATCTCTTATCCTTTGATACAGCATTGAGGGACCTGGAAAGTATCATGCTAAGTGAAATAAGTCAGTCAGAGAAAGACAAGTATCACATAATCACACTCATATGTGGAATCTAATTAACAAAATTAAGTAATGAATGGAATAGATCCAGAGACATGGAAGCATGAAACAGAGTGTGGAATCTCAGAGGGAAGGGAGGGGAGGGTGGGTGGGAAGTAATCAACCAAAGACTTTGTATGTATATATGCATCACCCATGAACACAGACAATAGGATGGTGAAAGCCTGGGGTGGGGGCGAGGGTGGGCTGGAGGGTGACAATGGGGGAGAAGGGGGGATATATGTAATACTTTTGATAGTAAAACATTATTTTAAAAATAAACATAAAATTTAAAAAAGGCCCAAGACCCTGCACTAGCACCAACCTGCCTTGCTTCACAGGTGGGCCTCGCCAGGGCACCCCCAAAACCAATACAAATAGTTCCTGCTGCATGGCCCCAGGCAGTGGCTGACTTTACACCTTTCAGAAGGACCTAGAGCCAGTGCACCCAGTGGACAGCTTCAGACCACACCAGATTACAACTCTGCACAGCCACACGTGACACACTCAAATGGCACACTCAGTGAGCACCACAGCCCCACTGAAGTAAGTCCTGCTCCATAGGGCTGTCTTCTGCACAGCAGCTCTCCTGCTGTAGTCATAGCTGGTCCTCACAACCAATTGGCCTGGAGATCAATTCCTTCCAGTGACACCAACAGCAATCAAGGCTCAACTACAAGACTGTGCACACAGCCCCCACTGGGACAAACCTAGAGTTGCCCAGATCAGGTGACTGGGGAGGCTAAGCCACTGGGCCCTACAGGACACCTACTAGACAAGGCCACTCTACCAATTCCAGGAGACATAGCCGCTCTACCCAATACATAGAAACAAACACAGGGAAGCAGCCAAAATGAAGAGACAAAGAAACATGTAACAAACGAAAGAAATGGAAGCAAGCAAACTACTGAGTACAGAGTTCAACCCATGGTTATAAGGTTACTCAAGGATCTTTATGAGACTTTCAAGGATCTTAGTGAGAATGTCAAAGACATGAAAAAGGACCAGTTAGAAACTAAGCATACACTAACTGAAATAAAGAATAATTTACAGGGATTCAATAGTAGAGTAGAGGATTCTGAGAATCAAATGAAGAATTTGACATATGAGGAAGCAAAAAACACCCAATCAGAAGAGCAAAAAGAAAAAAAGAGTCCAAAAATATGAAGATAGTACAAGGAGCCTCTGGGACAACTTTAAGCATATCAACATTCACATTATGGGCGTGCCAGAAGAAGAGAGAGAACAAGATACTGAAAACCTATTTGAAGAAATAATGACAGAAAACTTCCCCTACCTGGTGAAAACAACAGACTTACAAGTCCAGGAAGCACAGAGTTCCAAACAAGAGGAACCCAAAGAGGCCTACACCAAGACACATCATAATGAAAATGCCAAGGGTTAAGGACAGAGAGCATCTTAAAAGCAGCAAGAAAAAAGCAGTTAATTACCTACAAGGGAATGCCCATATGACTGTCAGCTGATTTCTCAACAGAAACTGTTGAGAAATGAATGGAATAGGCCAGAAGGGACTGGTAAGAAATAGTCAAAGTGATGAATAGCAAGATTACTCTACCCAGCAAAGCTATCATTTAGAATTGAAGGTCAGATAAAGAGTATCACAGACAAGTAAAAGCTAAAGGAGTTCATCACCACCAAACCAGTATTACATGAAATGTTGAAGGGTATTCTTGAAGGAGAAGAAGGAGAAGGAGAAGGAGAAGGAGAAGGAGAAGGAGAAGGAGAAGGAGAAGGAGAAGGAGAAGGAGAAGGAGAAGGAGAAGGAGAAGGAGAAGGAGAAGGAGAAGGAGAAGGAGAAGGAGAAGGAGAAGGAGAAGGAGAAGGAGAAGGAGAAGGAGAAGGAGAAGGAGAAGGAGAAGGAGAAGGAGAAGGAGAAGGAGAAGGAGAAGGAGAAGGAGAAGGAGAAGGAGAAGGAGAAGGAGAAGGAGAAGGAGAAGGAGAAGGAGAAGGAGAAGGAGAAGGAGAAGGAGAAGGAGAAGGAGAAGGAGAAGGAGAAGGAGAAGGAGAAGGAGAAGGAGAAGGAGAAGGAGAAGGAGAAGGAGAAGGAGAAGGAGAAGGAGAAGGAGAAGGAGAAGGAGAAGGAGAAGGAGAAGGAGAAGGAGAAGGAGAAGGAGAAGGAGAAGGAGAAGGAGAAGGAGAAGGAGAAGGAGAAGGAGAAGGAGAAGGAGAAGGAGAAGGAGAAGGAGAAGGAGAAGGAGAAGGAGAAGGAGAAGGAGAAGGAGAAGGAGAAGGAGAAGGAGAAGGAGAAGGAGAAGGAGAAGGAGAAGGAGAAGGAGAAGGAGAAGGAGAAGGAGAAGGAGAAGGAGAAGGAGAAGGAGAAGGAGAAGGAGAAGGAGAAGGAGAAGGAGAAGGAGAAGGAGAAGGAGAAGGAGAAGGAGAAGGAGAAGGAGAAGGAGAAGGAGAAGGAGAAGGAGAAGGAGAAGGAGAAGGAGAAGGAGAAGGAGAAGGAGAAGGAGAAGGAGAAGGAGAAGGAGAAGGAGAAGGAGAAGGAGAAGGAGAAGGAGAAGGAGAAGGAGAAGGAGAAGGAGAAGGAGAAGGAGAAGGAGAAGGAGAAGGAGAAGGAGAAGGAGAGATTTAAAAATATGAGCAATAAAATGGCAATAAACACACATCTATCAACTGAATTTAAAAATCAAAATAAGTGAACAAAAAAAATATAATGAGCACAATAAACTGATGAATAAAATAGAATCAGAGGCATGGACACATGGAACAGACTGACGAAGCTCACAAGGGAGACTATATAGGCCATTGCCTCCAAAAGAAGATTTTTAAAATGCAGATAGAAAAGTAATGGTTTCGAAATTGGAATGTGGTCTCAAGAAGGTGCCAACCACCTTTTGATATGGAGATTAAAGAATATGTAGTTTGGGGGATATTGGGTTTTAGATCCCAGCACAAGAAAATCCTAAGCTTGTCTCCTCCCATAGATACACCAAAGCTACAGCTACATATGAAACATTTCTCTCTGAAAATGACCTAAAAACCAGCAGAACAGCTCTTCCACAACAAAGGATAAAAGGCCATATTGAGATGGGTGGGAAAGACAAGGACAAGTAGGATCCCCATCCTAATAAGTAGACTCACAAGTAGGATGATTGCCAAACCTGGAGCTCCTCTCTGAGGAGCAAAGACTTCAAGCCCCACACCCAGCACTCCAACCTTTGGGACTTGCACCAGAAAGACAAGCCCTCAAAATGTCTGGCTTTGACAGCTATGAGGTTTACACCCAGGAGACCCAAAGGACTGTAGGAAATTGAGACTTTGCTCTTAAAAGGCTTGTGAAGATTCACTCACTCCGAATCCCAGTGCAGAGGCAGAAGTTTGAAAAGTGCTTACACCATTAGCAAAGGACATTCATTAACTAATCTTAAAGCATATGCTGGGGAGACAGGAGTTTCATTAACTATCTCTGGGGAGAAAAGATGCTGGTAGGTATCAATTTTTAACTCTTCATCTACCTTGCTAGTCTGGTGCTGGTGGACATCAATTTTGGTGCTCACTATCTATCTTGCGAGACCCATGTTTCCCACCCTAGTTCTACCTTGTGGCACAACCCTGCAAAGCCCAGTGCTCTATCACATGGTCCCACCCACCTAACCCAGAAGATGCATGCAGTCCAAACAGGAGATGTCCCTTGAATGTCCATGGGGGACCCCAAAGGACTGAAACCATCTGAGAGGCTGTTCTTGGCAGGCTGGGACGTCCAGGGCACTGCATAAGCAACAGATTAAACACATGAAGCAAAACAACATTTACATTACAGGGGCCCCAAAAGAAAAAAGAGTAAAAGACAAAAACTTATTTGGAGAAATAATGGCTGAAAACTTCTTTAACCTTAAAAAGGAAGCAGCCATTTATATTCAAGAAGTGTAGAAAGTTCCAAATAAAATAAAACCAAAGAGAGCCACACCAAACACATTATAATTATAGTCAAAATTTTAAAATGAAGAATTTTAAATGCAGCAAGAGAAAATAACTTATTACATACAAAAAATATTTTAAAAAACAACAACATAAAACTACTGGCAGAAGAGACTGGCATAATACATTCAAAGTGCTAAAAGCAAAAAACTTCCCACCTTTACAGGCAAGGTTATCATTCAGAATTGACGGAGAAAGATTTTTCAGGACAAGCAAAATCTAAATGACTTTACTATCACTAAACTAGCCCTATAAGAAATGTTAAGGGGGCCTAGCTGGTTTGGCCCAATGGATAGAGCGTCAGCCTGCGGACTAAAGGGTCCCAGGTTTGATCCTAGTCAATGGCACGTGACCGGGTTGTGGGCTCGATCCCCAGTAGGGGACGTGCAGGAGGCAGCCAATCAATGATTCTCTCTCATCATTGATATTTCTATCTCTCTCTTCCTCTCCCTTCCTTTCTGAAATCAATAAAAATATATATTTTTAAAAAGAAATGTTAAAGGGAATCCTTTAAGCTGAAAAACAAGGCAATAATTACAAGAAAACATAAAGTAAAATTCTCACTGGTAAAGGTAAATATGTAGTAAAGGGATGGACTAGTCAAGTATACACTTCATATATAAGACAAAATAAGTAAAAATAACTGTAATGACAATAACTAATAAAAAGATACACAAAATATAAAGATATAAATGTAGCATACAAAAAAACATGAAACCAGGGAGGAGAAAAAAAATTGAAGAGTTTTAAAATGTGTTCATATTTATTAGTATTATTAGTATATTTTTTTAAATCCTCACCTGAGGATTTTTTTCCATTGCTTGTTTAAAGAGAGTGGAAGGGAGAGAGAGAAACATTGATTGGTTGCCTCCCGCACACACCCTGACCAGTGCTGCTGATTGAACCTTCAACCCAGGTACCTACTCTTGGCCAGGAACTGAACCTGCAACCCTTCAGTGTCCAGGCCAACATGCTAGCCACTAAGCAACATGGGCCAGGGCAAAATGTGTTCACATTTAACTTGCTATCAAGTTAAAATAAACTGAATATATATATATCCTATCTAATAATAGACAAACATGGTAATTAACCATACCTCCGCTATGCTTCCCATTGGCTAATCAGCAAGATATGCAAATTAACTGCCAACAAAGATGGCGGCCGGCAGCCATGCAGCTGAAGCGAGCAGGAGGCTGGCTTGCTCCAGTGATGGAGGAAGCCAAGGTTCCTCGCCTGCTGCGGCCCAGCTCTGAGCTCCAGAAGCAACAATGTTTCAATTATAGAAGCTAAACAAACCCCAGATACCTGCTTTCAGTCAGCCGGGGCCTCAGAGCTTAGAGCGCCAGTGATGGCAACAGAGTTTTAATTATAGAAGGTAAATAAACCCAGATACCTGCTTTCAGCCAGCCACGGCCTCAGAGCTGGAGCCAGGCCTCAGAGCTGGAGCCGGCTCTCAGCTCCAGTGACAGCCATAGAAGGTAAATAAATCCCAGAA
>NW_005372075.1:104448-109936 GCF_000412655.1 Myotis brandtii | reverse complement strand
AAGTGGTCACCCCCAAGGGGTCCCAGACTGCAAGAGGGCACAGGCCGGGCTGAGGGACCCCCTACCCCCGAGTGCACAAATTTTTGTGCACCGGGGCTCTAATATATATATATATATATATGCCTTGTGATAATGACAAAGGCAAAAACATATAGCAAATACACCAAAGGGGAGAAAAACTCTATAGTAAATAAACAAAAGATAATGAGAATGGAAGACAGCAAGAGATGAAGTTAAGAGCAAAAGGAACTATAAAGCAGCCAGAAAATGATTAACAAAATGGTAATAAGTATACCCCTACCTATAATCTTACTAATAAAAGCCTCCTCACCGCCATCAGAATCCATCACCAGGAGACAGCGAATGATGAGGCAGAATAGGCCCTTGACGTCAGGGAGGGGCGGGACCTGAGCACTTGGCGCAGAGGGAGTAAGACAGGCTCCATGGGAGGGAACAGAGCGGAGCTGTGCTCACACTCAGCCTCGGACTTCAGTTGCCGGTGTGTCAGGTGGCCCTCCCCGCCTTCACCGCCCTCCCCATCTTCACTGGGTTGCAAGGTCCGGGCTTCAGAACTGGCTCAAAAGACTGAGAGCCTCCCGGGTGGTTGGGAAGGCAGTTGGGGGAGGTGCAAGGGGGAGTGTAAGAGAGTGTGCACTCACGTGTGCTGCCAGCCTGCCGGCTTTACTCTTGCAGGGCGACTGTGGTGGCGGCCCGCAGAGCAGAGGCCGGTGGAGCAGAAGGACATCCCGGCATCCCGATACCAGATGGCGTGGCCCGTGGGTCATGGCCAAAGGGGAGGGCGCCGAGAGCGGCTTCACAATGGGGCTGCTGCCTACAGGCATCCTCCAAGTGGGTGAACGCCAGGCCCAGGGAAGGTGAGAACCTGGCATCCGGTGGAGGGCAAGGGGCGGCAGCATCCCCGGAGCATGCGAGGTGTCGGGGCGGTGGACATGACCCTGATGACAAGCTAGGCCTAGGGGACCCTACACGCGCACGATTTAATCATGCGCTGGGCCTCTAGTACTTTAAATAAAAATAAACTAATTTCTCCAATCAAAAGACATAGAGATTTTGTTCTCTCTCACAGTGTTGGCACTGCTGTTAAAGGTTTTAAAAACATAAGGAAAGAAGTATTTTGTGCTTCACCTTTTCTGGGACAACAGTGGGAAATGTGTTCTGTTCAACTCAATGTCATATTTGCTTATTAAGGACTAATGAACATGCCAGTATGGAGATAAGTGCTTTAAACTCATTGTATCATTTAACTGTTTCAACAACCCAGTGAGCCAGAGCTGAAACTTACTGGACTAGGTGTGAGGTCCCAACTGGAAATCCATAGCTGACAAGAAGTAAACAACTTGAGTGATGGCAGAGAAATGGCAGCACGAGAGGCCCCCTTGTCTGTAACTCAACAAAGGATTCCATGCTCAACATAAAGGCACACCTGAGAGATCTTCACATTGAATCAGCTAAAGGTAGGAAAGTAGGGACAAGTGGGGGAGACGAGAAAACAGAAGGGCTGAGTTCAGTGAAGCAGCCCATCAGCCAGGGTCTCATGGCAGTCCTCAAACCAGATACGGGAGGAATCAGTTTATGGCTGGTGCTCCCTTCAGCCAAGAAGAGCAGAAAGATTCAGTGGGCATTCCTGAGGAGTAGGCAATATGAGCTGTGGCTGAGTCCAAAGACCTGGGCAAAAACACAGCACTGGGCTGATGCTATGGTTGTTGGGCAGTTGGCCTTCCAGACAGAGAAACAAAACAACGTCCTGCCATCCTGTAGCCAGCCAGCAGCCAAATCCCTTCAACTTAGTATTGGGCTGCAGAGCACATTATCTGCAAAACCAAGAACAAGTACAGAATCACAGTTTTCCCTGAACAAAGGGTGTATTCTATAACTGGTCCCAGTTGGTACACAGGGAGAACCATGCAGAGGTCTGAGGCCATCATTTCCAGGAGGGCAAAACAAAGAAGGCAGCAGAGTTACTCCAGCTCACCCCATCCCAACACATCACAGCTACACTGATGGCAGCCAGAGAAGCTGTGGTGGTCACCACTGGGAATTCACAGAGCTAAAAAAAAAACCACCTTGTAATTCAGCACCACCTACTGGAAAATAATAGAAAAACCTCTTTGTATGAATCTACTAGAGAAATGCCACTCATACACATCTGACAGAGAACAAATCCATCAAATACTATGAATAACAAAAATAGTGAGGCAGCTCAGAAGAAAAATAAAAGATCTCCAGGAAGCAAACTTGAACACATGGTATGAATGGATATGAATGACAGAGAATTCAAAATTGCAGTTCTGAAAATACTCAATGAGATACAAGAAAAAAAACTAACAGGCAACTGATTGCACTCAGACAACAAATGAAGAAAATGAGCACTTAACCAAAGAGATTGAAACTATAAAAAAGAACCAAACAGAAATTCTGAAGATGAATAACTCAAAAAATATATAAAAAATTAACTAGCAAGCATAGGAAATAGAGCAGACCAGGTGGAGAAAAGAATTATTGATATTGAAGATAGAAATCTACAAATTACAGAGAGAGGAGAAGAGAGAGACTTGAGCATTTTAAAAAATGAAACAACTCTTGAGCATTTAAAGAAATGAAAAAACTCTATGAGAACTACCTGACTCCATAGGAAAGAGCAATACCAAAATAATATGCATACCAGAAAAAGAAGAAATGGAAAGGGAACTGAGAGTCTATTAATACAAATAGAGAATTAGAACTTCCCAAACCTATAGAAAGAGCTAGACCAGGGGTGGGCAAACTTTTTGACTCGAGGGCCACAATGGGTTCTTAAACTGGACCGGAGGGCCGGAACAAAAGCATGGATGGAGTGTTTGTGTGAACTAATATAAATTCAAAGTAAACATCATTACATAAAAGGGTACGGTCTTTTTTTTTTTTTAGTTTTATTCATTTCAAACGGGCCAGATCCGGCCCGAGGGCCGTAGTTTGCCCACGGCTGAGCTAGACCCTCAAATTCAAGAAGCAAGCGAACATCAAATTACCTCCATTCAAAGAGGCCTTCTCCAAGATACACTGTATTAAAAGTGTCAAAGATTAATGACAAAGAATTCTTAAGGCAGCCAGTGTGGGGGGAAAGTAACCTATAAAGGAAAGCCCATTAAGTTATCATAAAACTTTTCAGCAGAAATTCTATAAGCCAGAAAAGAATGGAATCAAATATTCAAACTACTGAAAGAAGCTGCTATCCAGCAAAGTTATCCTTTATTTTTTAAAATATATTTTATTGATTTTTTTACAGAGAGGAAAGGAGAGGGATAGAGAGTTAGAAACATCAATGAGAGAGAAACATCAATCAGCTGCCTCCTGCACACTCCCCACTGGGGATGTGCCTGCAACCAAGGTACATGCCCTTGACCAGAATTGAACCTGGGACCCTTGAGTCTGCAGGCTGACGCTCTATCCACTGAGCCAAACCAGTCAGGGCTATCCTTTAAATATGAAGGTGAAATAAAGACTTTTCCAGAGATAAAGAAGCCGAGGGAATTTATCACCAGAAAGCCCCCATTGCAAGAAATACTCAAGGGAGTTATTTTACCTGAAACAGAGAACAAAAAGGTCACAAAACAAGCCCAGCTGGCATGGCTCAGTGGTTGAGCATTGAACCTATGAATCAGGAGGTCATGGTTCGATTCCCAGTCAGGGCACATGCCCGGGTTGAGGGCTCGATCCTCAAGGGGGGCATGCAGGAGGCATCCAATCAATGATTCTCTCTCATCATTGATGTTTCTATCTTTCTCTCTCCCCCCCTTCCTCTCTGAAATCAATAAAATATATATGTCTAAAAAAGATTTTTAAAAAGGTCACAAAACTATGAATAAGATCACCAACTAACTTTAAACAGGGATAATTTGTGACAACAAAAACATAAAAGGGGAGAGTGGGTAAAGGTCTGAATTTGCAAAGGAGGATGGAAATTAGATGCATTCAAAAGAAAAAAAGACTACTGTATATATGAAAGTTTATTTTCCATAAACCTAATGGTACACACACACACACACACACACACACACACACACACAAAACGGAGACACATAGCTTTAAAAAAAATGAGGAAAGAAGTGTGAATACTAGCAAACAAAAACAACAGACAGAAACATATAGGAAAAGAATCAATGGAAGCACAGAGCTACCGGAAAACAAAATGTAAGTGGCTATAGAAAATACTCATGAATCAATAATTACCCTAAATGTAAGTGGACTGAATTCACCAATAAAGAGGCACAGAGTAGCAGAGTCAAAAACCAAACTCAACCATACATTAAGGAGACACATCTAAGCTGCAAAGATAAAGGTAGATTCAAAGTACAAGTGTGGAAAATTATTCTCCAAGCAAGTAGCATCCACAGAAAAGCAGGTGTAGCCATACTTATATCTGACAAAATATATTTTAAGATAACAAAGTTAAGAAGAGACAAAGATGGATGTTTTATAATGATAAAGTCGTCACTACATCAAGAAAACATAACACTTCTTAACATATATGCATGCATCCAGATTAAACAACATACTACTAAAAAATGCCTGGGTCAAAGAAGAAGTAAAAAATGAGATAAAAAGATATATAGAGACAAATGAGAATGACAATACAACACATAAAAACTTCTATGATGCAGCAAAAGCAGTAATGAGAGGGAAGTTTGTATCATTATAGGCCTAGCTCAATAAACAAGAGAAATCCCAAGTAAACAACCTAACATCTCAAAGAACTAGATAAAAAAGAACAAAAGCAACCCAACATCAGCAGAAGAAAGAAAAAAAAATTAGAGCAGAGTTGAATGAAATAGAGAACAAAAAGACTGTACAAGATATTAATAAAATAAAGAGCTGGTTCTTTGAAAAGATTCATAAAATTGATAAATCCCTGGATAGACTCACTAAGGAAAAAAAGGGGAAAGACCCCTTTAAACAAAATCAGAAATGAGAGAGAAGTCATCACAGACATCACAGATATATAAAGGATCATACTAGAATATTATTGAAGACTAGAGGCCCAGTGCACAAAAATTTGTGCATTGGGGGGGGGGTCCCTCAGCCCAGCCTGTGCCCTCTCGCAGTCTGGGACCCCTCGGGGGTGACCACTTGCTGCCTTAGGCCTGCTCCCTGGGGGATTGGGCCAGGATGGCAATCAGACATCCCTCTGGCAGCCTGGCAGCCCTTGGGGGATGTCCACTTGCCAGCGGGGAGCAGACCTAAGCTGCAGTCTGACATCCTTAGTGCTGCTGAGGAGGGGGGAGAGGCTCCCACTACCACCACCGCTGTACTGACAGCCATCAGCCTGGCTTGTGGCTGAGCAGAGCTCCCCTATGTGGGAGCACACTGACCACCAGTGGGCAGCTCCTGCATTGAGCGTCTGCCCCCTGGTGGTCAGTGTGTGTCATAGTGACCAGTCATTCCCAGTCTTTCTGCTGTTAGGGTCAGTTTGCATATTACCCTTTTACTA
>NW_005372075.1:97559-103754 GCF_000412655.1 Myotis brandtii | reverse complement strand
CCTCAAAAAAAAGTCCAGGACCAGATGGCTTCACCAGTGAATTCTACCAACGTCCAAAGAAGATTTAAAACCTATTCTTTTCAAACTCTTCCTATAAGTTGAAGAAGAGGCAATGCTTCCTAACACATTTTATGAGGCCAATGTAATCCTGATACCAAAATCAAGTAAGGATAACAAAAAAAGAGAAAGCTACAGATCAATATCTCTGGTGAATACAGATGCAAAAATCTCTAATAAAAGCATAATATACTAAATAGACCGGATGTCCTTCCGGATGACCTTCTGGATGAAGCTGGGGCTGTGAGGGAAGCTGGGGCAGCCAGAGGGAAACCTGGGTCCCGGGTGCCAGAGGGAAGCCGGTGCTGGCAGCTGGGGGAAGGAAGGCCTACTCTTGCACGAATTTCGTGCATCAGGTCTTTAGTCCTAAATAAAACACTAGTAAATCAAACACAATAATACATAAAAAAAAATAATACAGCCTAATCAAGTGGGGTTCATTCCAGGGGCACAAGGATGGTTCGACATATGCAAATCAATCAATGTAATACACCACATTAGCAAAAGAAAGAATAAAAATCATATGATCTTATCAATAGATATAGAAAAAGCAGTTGATAAGATACAACAGTCATTTATTATTAAAACACTCAGTAAAAAAAAAAAAAATAGAAGGAAAGTACCTCAACATAGTAAAGGCCATGTATGATAAACCCTCAGCTAATCTCACTCAATGATGAAAAACTGAAAGCTTTTCCTCTAAGATCAGGAACAAGACAAGGATGCCCACTCTCACCACTCTTATTCAACATAATGCTGGAAGGCCAAGCTAGAGCAATAAAGCAAGAGTTTACATAGAGGTTATCCTCCTATACAATAAAGGGGTAATATGCAAATAGACCTAATAGCAGAACAACTGAACAACCAATCCAAGCATAATATGCTAATGATATGCTAAGGCTGCTCAACTGCTCACTATGATGTGCACTGACCACCAGGGGGCAGACAGTTGATGATCAACCAGTCGCTCTGATGTGCACTGACCACCAGGGGGCAGATGCTCTGACTGGTAGGTTAGCTTGCTGCTGGGGTCTGGCCGAAAGAGACTGAGCAAGATAGGCTGGACATGCCTTGGAGCCCTTCCACTGTCTCTCCCCAGCCTGATCGTGCACCGGTGGGGTCCCTCAGCCTGGCCTGTGCCCTCTCACAATCTGGAACCCTTTGGGGGATGTTGGGAGAGCTGGTTTCAGCCTGATCCCGCAGGCCACTCCCTTGGGAGGGGGGCAGATGCAGGGTTCATGGCTGGCGAGCGTTGCTGCAGCAGCGTGAGCCTCTCCCAATCGGGACTGATTGGGCATGAGCCCGTGGCAGACACAGTGGGGCCAGGATGAGTGGGAAGCTGCAGGTAGGAGCTGCAGGCGGCATTGGACTGCAGGCTTCAGCCCAATCCCTGCAGGCCACACAGAGGGACCCTACCCGTGCACGAATTCGTGCACCGGACCTCTAATTATAGTATATTCGACACCCTATATACTTCTGATTAGAGATGTGTATATATATGATGGCTAGGCATGCTGTGTGTCTGAGCTTTGTCTAAATGTTATGCAGAAGTTTGTAGAGTTAAAGGTACGTAGGTTTAATTCATGCAAGATAAACAATAAGTGCTCTCTTTTATACAATATGCATTGCATCTGGATCTTAAACATATAAAAATGGTCCGTAAAACTTCTGCGAACATGAAGAAATTATTTAAAAAGGCATTTAAATGAAAAAAAAAATAAAAGGCATCCAAATAGGGAAGAAATAAAACTGTAAGTTTGGGGGATGACATAATTCTCTATATAGAAAACCCTAAAGACTCCACCAAAAAAACTATTAGAAACAATAATCAAATGCAGTCAAATTGCAGGATACAAAATCAATGTACAAAAATCCACTGCCTTCCTGTATACTAACAAAAAAACCTTAGAAAAACAATAATATATTTTGCAATTGCAACCAAAAGAATAAAATACCTAGGAATAAACTTAACAAAGAAAGCAAAAGGCCTATATACTGAAAACTACAAAGCATTATTAAATGAGATTGAAAAGATACAACAAAATGGAAAAATGTCCCATGTTCATGGTTTGGAAGAATCAACATAGTTAAAATGACCATATTACCCAAAGCAATATATAGATTTAATGCAATACCCATCAAAATCCCAATGTCATTTTTAAAGAAATAGAAAAAGAAATCACCAGCTTTGTATGGAACTACAAAAGACCCCAAAAGCCAAAGCAATCCTGAGGAGTGGGGGTGGGGGAGGCGAGGGGGGGAATAAGCTGGTGGTATCACTCTACCTGACTTGAAATTGTACTACCGAGCTATATAATCAAAACAGCATGGTATTGGCAGAGAAACAGACACTGTAGTACACTGGAGCAGATCACTGGAGCAGAATACAGATTCCAGCTATAAAACCACATGTATATGGACAGATAATTTTCGACAAAGGAGCCAGACACACACATGGAGTAAAGATAGTCTCTTCAATCAATGGTGCTGGGAAAACTGGAAAGCCACATGCAAAAGAATGAACTTGGATTACAGTTTGTCCCCAGGTACAAAAGTTAATTCAAAATTGATCAAAAACCTAATTATAAGACCAGAAATAATAAGTTACATAGAAGAAAACATAGGTACCAAACTTATGGACCTTGGTTGTAGAGAACATTTTATGAACTTGACTCCAAAGGCAAGGGAAGTAAAGGCAAAAATAAATGAATGGGACTGTATCAAACTAAAAAGCTTCTGCACAGCAAAATAAATGGACAACTTAACGAAGAGGCAGCCAACCAGATGGGAGATGATATTTGCAATCAGTAGCTCTGATGAAGGTTTAATTTCCAAAATATATAAACAACTCATAAAACTCAACACAAACAAACAACCCAATCAAAAAGTAACCAGAGAACCTGAAAATACACTTCTCCCAAGAAGACATATGAACAACCAATAGATATAGGAAAAGACGTGCAACCTCACTAGCAATTAGGGAAATGCAAATCAAAACTACAATGAGAGCCCACTGGTGTGCCTCACTGGTTGAACGTTGACCCATGAACCAAGAGGTCACTAGTTGGTTCAATTCCTGGTCAGGGCACATGCATGTGTTATATGCTCAATCCTGAGTTGGGGGCGTGCAGGAGGCAGCTGATCAATGATGTTTCTCTCTCATTAATGTTTCTATCTATCTAAGCCTCTTCCTTCCTTTCTCTCTAAAAATCAACAAAGGGGAAAAAATTTTTTTAACTACAATGAAATAACACCTCACACCTGTCACAATGGCTACTATCAACAAGTAATAACAAGTGCTGGCAAGGATGTAAAGAAAAAGGAATCCTCATGCACTGCTGGTGGGAATGCAGAGTGGTGCAGCCATTATTGAAAATAGTATGGAGTTTCCTCAAAAAAATTAAATATGGAACTGCCATTTGACCCAGTGACCCCCCTTCTAAGAATATATACTAAGAAACCTGAAACACCAATCAGAAAGGATATATGCACCCCTATGTTCATAGCAGCACAATTTACAATAGCTAACATCTGGAAACAGCCCACGTGCCCATCAGTAGGTGAGTGGATAAAAAATCTGTAGGACATTTATACCATGGAATACTATGCAACAGTTAAATAGATCTCTTACCCTTTGAGACAGCATGGAGGGACCTGGAGAGTATCATGCTAAGTGAAATAAGCCAGTCAGAGAAAGACAAGTATCACATGATCTCACTCACATGTGAACTTAATGAACAAAATAAACTGATGAACAAAATAGATCCAGAGACATAGAAGCATAGAACAGACTGTGGAATCTCAGAGGGAAGGCAGGGGAGGGTGTGTGGGTGGGAAGAGATCAACCAAAGAACTTACATGCATATATGCATAATCCATAGACACAGACAATAAGGTATATACCTGAAAAACTGGAAAACATGTATTGGCAAAGATATATGCATCCCTATGTTCATTGCAGCATTATTCACAGTGGCTAAAACATGGAAACAATGAAAGTGTCCCACAGTAGAGAATTGGATAAAGGAGATGTGGTACATGTACACAATGGAATACTACTCAGCCATAAGAAAGGATGAAATACTGCCATTTCCAATAACATGGGTGGATCTTGAGAATATTACGCTAAGGGAAATGAATCAGACAGAAAAAGCTAAGGACCATATGATTTCACTCATATGTGGGTATAAAACTGAAACTCGTGGACACAAACAGCAGTGTGGTGGTTGCCAGAGTGAAGAGAAAATAGGGTAAAAGGGGCCTGGATCCTATATGACCATACTAACCAATATCACCTCCATAAATTTAATAATAAATAAATAAATATAAATTAAAAAAACCAATATAACAGTAAACACATTTTTAAAAAAATACATTTTATTGATTTTTTACAGAGAGGAAGGGAGAGGGATAGAGAGTTAGAAACATCGACTAGCTGCCTCCTGCACACTCCCTACTGGGGATGTGCCTGCCCTTGACCGGAATCGAACCTGGGACCTTTCAGTCTGCAGGCCAATGCTCTGTCCACTGAGCCAAACTGGTTAGGGCCAGTAAACAAATTTTTGATAGGGTTTTGTTTCTTTAGTTTTCCTCATCCAAATTTGTCACAGAACAGGCTCGCTGCTGTCTTTGAGCTCAGTGCAGTGTGGAGCATGAGGTGGCAGCTGCTATGTCTCGTACTCTTTCACTCAGAGCCAAAGCAAATCTTTATTGTGAATCAGTAACTAATTGGGAAACTCCAAAATAGTTTTAAGGTAAGAAACATCCTAAAGTTTTTGATATTCAGAATTTAAAATCCAAATTTTGGAAAGACATTATCAAAGAGAACTTCCAAAATATATTTTTATTAAAACAGGATATTAAGTGTCTAAAGTTAAAAAATCTTAGCTCAAAAAATTATTAGGATAATAATAATAACACACTAAAATCTTAGAAGTCCAATTCTGTTTTGTCTTTTAAAAATTCTTATATTTTTCTTATTTTTATGTTTATGTAGGTTCTTAATAGTCCCTAGAGCCAAGTCAGTAAAAGAATTTCATTAAATATAAAAGACGTTATAGCTTAATTTATTAATTTTTTTCTAGCCCATAAGAAAATTTCAGAAAATGTGTTTCCTTGAAAAATATTTCACATTTATGTAACAAAGTTGTGTGTGTGTTTCTAATTTTCTGGAGTAAGTTAAAAAACAACAACACAGGAGTTTCTTTAGATTTCCCCCTCTTTGATATTACACTTATCAGTTTTGTCAAGAAAGCTAGATGTCCCCAACAGGTGACCAAAATGACCAAAACAAAAACCAAAAAAATATTTTATGACCAATCACTAATATTTTCTAAGAGATGCAGAGAAAAAGGGGAAAGAAGAATATGAGAGGAGGCTGGAAAAAAGAAATACAAGAAGCGTTAAGACCATTGTAATAGGTTAACTATCTTCCTTTGCCAGGAGTAGAAAGAGCTTTTCACCCCAATTAACCCCAAGTTGTTGGAAACAATGCAAGAAAGACGACAATGGAGCAACGTCTTTGAAGTGCTGAGTAAAAAATTTAGCCTAGAAGTTTACTCTTAATGGAAATATTTTTCAAAAACAAAGGCAAAGTAAGGAATTTTTCAGACAAACAAAAACTGAAAGCACTCACCATCAGCACACCCGCATTGTAGGAATGTAAGCGGAAATGCTTCAAATGAAGTAGAAGTAACACCAGGTTAACATCTGGATCTGCACAATGTGACAAAGAGCACTGGCAATGCTAACAATATAGTTAAGTGAGGGGAGGCATTATTTAAAATATTATTGTTTAAGGCACAAATAATAGCAATTTATTGTGGGGTAATAATGTGGGAAAGTTAACTGTAAGACAACAAGAACACAAACTCTAGGAGAGGAGAAATGAAGATGAAGTGTTGTAAAGTCCTAAACCACATATGAAGTGCCCTGCTGGTGTGGCTCTAATATCATTCTGTACACTAGAAGGTGGCAGGTTCAATTCCCAGTCAGGGCACATACCTGGGTTGCAGGTCCTGCTGATTGATGTTTCTCTCTCTTTTTTCATTTTTTTATTATTATTTTTTAAATTTTTTTTATTAAATCTTTATTGTTCAGGTTACATTTGTTCCTCTTTCCCTCCCCCCCCATAACTCC
>NW_005372075.1:93330-96361 GCF_000412655.1 Myotis brandtii | reverse complement strand
GAGGTGCTAATTGCCTGAGTGCCTGAGGCGATCCGGCAAATGGCTGTGCGCAGGGCTTGGGCGGGTCGGTCGCAGGGGATCAACAGGGCGGAGCGGGTAGAGGGAGCCGTTATGGTGCCCTCAGTCCTGTTCCCAGAGGCTCTGCTTCTCAGAACCCCCGGAACCGCTGCAAACCTCGGAGGGAAAGCTGCCTTCCAACTGATGCCAGACACTCCCGCTTCTCCCGTTTGGGTCCGAGTCCCCAGCGATTCGCCCGTATCTGGAGCTCAGAGTCTGAGACTCCCCCCTGACCGAAAACGACAACCGCGCTCTCAGCCACCAGCCCGCTTTGCGCGCGCACCTCCGCACCTGAGTTTTTTCCACACTGCGCCTCCTCTGAGCCTCGGTGTGCTGTTATTTTTCCTTCTAGTTGAAGAATCTCTCCTCAGCCAGCCTTCCTGTGGTTCTGGGTGATGTCCGTTCCGTCTTTTAGTTGTATTTTTGAAGTGGTTGTTTGCGGCAGCAGTCTCCGGTGTTTACCTATGCCGCCATGTTGGTGTCTCTGTTTCTCTCTCATTGATGTTTCTTTCTCCCTCCTTTCCTATTTCTAAAGTCAATTTTAAAAAACTATATATAAAGTGATATGATATTACTTGAAGCTAGAGTGTGATCATTTTTATTCATTTATTTTAAATGTACTTGATGATAGAAACATCAATGAGAGAATCATTTATTGGCTGCCTCCTGCAAGCCCCTTACTGGGAATTGAGCCCACAACCCGGGCTCAATTGCCCTTGACCTGAATCAAATCTGGGATCCTTCAATCCTCAGGCTGACGCTCTATCTCAGGGGTCCTCAAACTTTTTAAACAGGGGGCCAGTTCACTGTCCCTCAGACCGTTGGAGGGCCGGACTATAGTTTAAAAAAAAAACTATGAACAAATTCCTATGCACACTGCACATATCTTATTTTGAAGTAAAAAAGCAAAAACGGGAACAAATACAATATTTGTATTTGCATGTGGCCTGCGGGACCCCTGCTATCTACTGAGCCAAATCAGCTAGGCCTAGAGTGTGATCATTTTTAAAAGATGCTAAAGTTGGACCATAGACTTAAATGTAAAGCAAAAACTACAACTTCTAGAAGAAAACAAAGAAGAAAATCTTAGGCTAAGATTTTGTAGGTATAACAAAAAAGCATAAAATTTGATAATTTTAACCTTATCAAATATTTTAAATTCTGCTCTGTAAAATATGTTTAAGAGAACAGAAGAGAAGTCACAGATTGAGAGACAGCCTTTACAAATAATATATTTGATAAAGGGCTTGCATCTAGGATTTACAAGAAACCTTTAAAAGTTAACAATAAGAAAACCCAATTTCCTTAATGTGGGGTTCGGGGGGAAAAGAAGAGATAAACCAAAGAACTTATATACTTACATGCATAGCCCATGAACATGGGCAATAGTGTGGTGAAGAGCTGGGGGTGGGTCAGGGCTGGGAGGAGGAGGGTTAAGGGGATAAACCAGAGTCATCTATAATACATCAACAATAAAAATATACATTAAAAAAAGAGCAAAAAAGCCAATTTAAAAATAAGCAAAATATTTAAGCAGAGACTTCACCAAAGAAGATAAAAGGATAGCAAATAACCAAAAGATACCCAACATCACTAGGTATTAAGGAAGTACAAATTAAAACCATAATATTGTCAGAGTGGCTAAAACTTTAAAAGACTATCCATACCAAGTGTTGACAAGAATGCAGAGGAAATGGAATTGGCATACACTGTTGACAGTAATGGAAATCAGTCGAACTTTGAAACAGTTTGGCAGTTTCTTAAAAAGTTAAATATATATTAACCATATGATCCAACTATTTGGATCAAGAAAAGTATTTTCTGCCCTAGCTGGTTTGGCTCAGTGGATAGAGCGTTGGCCTGCAGACTGAACAGTCCTGGGTTTAATTCTGGTCAAGGGCATGTACCTCGGTTGCAGGCTCCTACCCTGGTCTGGGACATGCTGGAGGCAACCAATTGATGTCTCTCTCTCTGCCTCTCTTTCTCCCTTCCACTCTCTCTAAAAATCAATGGTAAAATGTCCTCGGTTGAGGGTTAAAAAAAAAAAGTACTTTCCTAAGGAAAAGGGAACTATATGTGCATATAAAGATTTGTACACAAATGTTAATATCAGCTTTATTTGTAACAGTCAATAACTGGAAGCAACCCAAATGGATAAGCAAAGGATTTTGTGGTATACAGGGGTTAATCTCAAAATAATCATGATAATGTAGGACAGAGAGGCAGGGAGGAGCAGAAAGGTAGTAAAATCTATAAGTCTGTGTGTGTGTGTGTGTGTGTGTGTGTGTGTGTGTGTGTCTTTTTCTCTTTCTTTTTCTTTTCTAGGCTTGCTAGTAAGCTGTAGGGTGAAACATTTCTCAAGATATAGAATTGAGGGTAGCAACATGATTGGAAATGAGAGATAATCGTTTTCATTTTGCACATAAATGTCAAATCACTTCCTCGATTGCTTAGGGGAAGATCCTGGCCTTGTGGATTGCTGGTGGGAAGCCCAGGCTCAGGTCAGGGCAAGGGAAGGAATGAACTGCAGGTCACAGGTGCGTGGAGAAGCAGATAGGTACCAGGCAGCTGGTGACGATGAGGTAGAGTGACCTAGATGAGAAATATACCATAGAGAGAAAAAGAATAAAGACAGGACAAAGTCCCACTTGGAACTTTCTGTGAAACTAGTTTAAAAAAAAAAAAGGTGAGGAATAGAGTGAAAAATAAAATGGAGTCACTAGTCAGGCTGCTAAATTACTAAAATCAAGTCAGTTGAGGTCTGACTAAATGATTCTATTCTTGTTTTAACCAGCCTGAGAACTTAAACTTTTTTTTTTTTTTTTGGTCAATGATAAAAGTTGAACTTTCTGTTTTAAAAAACTTTATCTTTATTGTTGAAAGTATTACAGATGGCCCCCTCTTTTTCCTCATCGACCCCCTCCACTCCACACCCATCCCCTGCACCTGTTCCCCACCCCACACTATTGTCTGT
>NW_005372075.1:66920-91787 GCF_000412655.1 Myotis brandtii | reverse complement strand
ATATCCCTAATATGCAAATATATATATATATATATATATCCCTAATATGCAAATAGACCAAATAACCGAACAACCGGTCGCGACGTCGTATGCTGACCACCAGGGGGTGCACACAGAACATGGCAGGCATCAACAGCAAGTGGAAGAGCACAGAACATGGCAGGCAGCTGTGGTGGTATATATATATATCCCTAATATGCAAATAGACCAAATAACCGAACAACCGGTCGCTATGACGTATGCTGACCACCAGGGGGTGCACACAGAACATGGCAGGCATCAACAGCAAGTGGAAGAGCACAGAACATGGCAGGCATCAGCTGTGGTGGGATGGTGGAGCAGGTGAGCAGGGGCACCAGACCAAGGCGGGACACCGGTCGCTGTCATCTGGGCGAGCTTCTAGTGAGATTTTTTTTATTGAAAATCCTTTGCTTCCACGCGTGCTGCAGTCCCACCGGGCACTTTCACCTGCTGCCGGCACCGGCCCTGCTGGCACCCACTGTCGGTGCCAGAGCCGCCGCTCACACCTGCTGCCAGTGCCCTGTGCCAACCCCAATTGCTCAGCACCATCAGCGGGTGCAAGCTGCTGCCCCAATCACCCCTCAGGAGTCTCCACCTCCCCCTGATCCTGAGAGGCGATTGGGGCAGCAGCCGCTGCTTGCACCCGCTGACAGCGCTGGCTCCACTCACACCACACCATCAGCAGGCATGAGCGGGGACAGCGCCGTCAACATGTGGGAGCAGTGGTGGTGGGAGTGGGGCTGCCGACAGACAGGGGACGGGTACTGTGGCACACAGGGGACCGGGCCGTGGAAGGAGGGGTTGGGCGGGGGCACGGAGGATGGGCTGAGACCTGCCCCATGCCACCACAGCTTCGCGGCCCACAGTTCCTTTCAAGGTGCATGAATTCAAGCACTGGGCCCCTAGAATGTAAATACCAGGTAAATCCTTTGGTTAATCTCTCTACACCCACCCCTTCCTTCCCTCTGAGATTCATCATTCTGTTCCATGTCTCTGGATCTATTTTGGAACTTAAATTTTTGAACCTCAATCCCACATCAATCTCTGGACATGCATCAGACCTCCAGATGCCCCTCTGATTATCCCTCTGAAGGACTCATATATCTAAACCCCCTGGCATCCATCATCCAGACTGGCTGACAACTGATGGACAGCAGTCCCAGAATAACCCAGAGGCTAAGAATGCAGGGCTGGTGTTCCTCAAGAATGTACTTTTTACTATAGGAACTCTTAGTTTTTCTTTCTTCTTTAGAATGCTCTGGGTATTGCCTGGTTGTGTTTCTGGTTTGCAAACACCCTTAAATAAATCTATCACTTATTGCTAGCCAGGCTCTTGTCAAGTTTGTTGGGCAATGGCATTGGATGGCGAGGAGACCCTGGAGAGGACCAACCAGCTGGGAAGAAAGTAAGCGCAGGAATGGTATCAAATTGGGTTTAGAACTTACCATTCTGAGCTGCCACAGACATCCAATTACAAAGTGTAGAAATAGTAGAGTTAAGGGAATATATTTTCTGTCAAAAAGTTAGCCTTGCCCTGACCGGTTTGGCTCAGTGGACAGAGCATCAGCCTGTGGACTGAAGGGTCCCAGGTTTGATTCCGGTCAAGGGCATGTGCTTTGGTTGCAGGCACATCCCCAGTAGGGGGTGTGCAGGAGGCAGCTGATCAATGTTTCTCTCTCATCGATATTTCTAACTATCTTTCTCCCTTCCTCTCTGTAAAAAATCAATAAAATATATTTTTAAAAAAACTTAGCCTTGCCAAAGGTACAGAAAATGTCACTATTTTCTAATATATCACAATAATGTAATGACCACTTGGAAGCAGAACCCAGTGGCTCATTACCCAGCGCCTCCGGGACCATTCTTCTCTGGTGTCCAGCTGCTCCACACAGGCACTCCTGCAGTGACAGAGTCTGCGCCCCTCCTTCCAGCTCCCACTACTTCTTTTCCTGCTCACCTAGAAAGTAGGCATGATTTCTGCAACAGCAAAGAGAAGAAACAAGAGAAGACAAAAAGAACAGGATTATTCATCGTCTCCAAAAGTCACCGACTTAACTTAAGTCCAGCTTTTTCACCTGGACCACCATTTTACAATACAGCTTCCTTTCTCTTAAAAGGAAAACCAAAGTAAGGGGGCAAAAAAATAAAGAAAAATAAACTTGTGTACAATTCCTTTAGCCAGAACAGAACACTAGCCATGGGGAAAAGCAGGGCTTTGTGAGCAAGACTCTACTGTCCCTGGGAAAACACTTTAAACTGCAAACGGAAACGCCTTGTACCAACAACTACTCATGAACCTTTATCAGGTACCAGAAATGGTACGTGTGAATCTAAACAAGGATTTTTGTTTCTCCAGTATGAGCCTGAAAAAAAAAATGAAGAAAAGAAAGCCCTACCACCAGCCTACTTTAATTTTGGAGGCAAAGTGATGTCCATCCCCTGCAATAGAGAACACATAAATTCTAGTAGTGGAGAGGTCTTGGTTTCTAAGAAGTCAACTGGCTCCTCCTCCCCTCACCTTCCCTTCCCTTCCCTTCCCTTCCCTTCCCTTCCCTTATCTCAAGAAGTTGAGAAGGAGATGCTCAGCACCAGGTGTGTGTGGTGGAGTCAGAAGACATTCATTCTCTTTCAGTAAACCAGCACCTCTGGACAGTATTTCTGCTCAAAGTTGGTCTTGGAAGACTAGTGGGGTTGATGCTGTGTCCTTTACAGGAGTCTTAAGACATCTTTAGTTTCTGGCTTTGTTCCTTTTGGAATATACCATCTGGAAGCTGCCATGTGAGCAGTCTGACTACTATAGGATCGCCATGCTGTGAGAAGGCCCAAGCTAGAACCATGGAGAGAATGGTCAACAGAAAGCCATAGCGGGGTCCACCAGAAGGAAGTCTTTTTGGACCTTTGAGCCCACTACCAGCTAAAGGCAGAGCAGCCAATAATCCCAGCTGGTGTTGAGGAGCAGAAAACAATGTGTCCTAGAATGTGGCATATCTGGAAAGTGTTCCCTGGGCACTTGAAAAGAATGCATATTTTTCTGCTTGAGGTTGAAATGCTCTGAAGTACCTATTAAATCCCTCTGTTCTAGTGTGTCATTTAAGACCCCTGTTTCCTTGTTGACTTTCTGTCTGGAAGATTATCCATTGATGCCAATGGCATGTTAAAGTTCCCTACTATGACTGTATTACCTTTGATCTCTCCTTTATGGCCATTAATATTTGCTTTATATATTTAGGTTTTCCTATGTTGAGGGCATAAATGTTTCCAAGAATTATATTCTCTTGTTGGATTGATCCCTTTCTTATGATATAACATCCTTCTCTCTTAGGGTGGCCTTTATTTTAAAGTCTATTTTGTCAGATATGAGTATTGCTACCCCAGTTTTTTTGTTGATGTTCCATTTGCATAAAATACCTTTTTCCATCCCTTCACTTTTTAAAAAAAATTCTTTATTGTTTAAAGTATAACATATAGTATTACATATGCCTTCTTTTCCCCCCTTGTGCTCTCCCCGGCCACCTCCACCCCCAGCACATGCCCTCACCCCCCTAGTGTCTGTGTCCATTGGTTATGCTTATATGCATGCATACAAGTCCCTTGGTTGATCTCTTACCTCCCCTCTTCCCCGTCCCCTGCCTTCCCTCTGAAGTTTGACGGTCTGTTCGATGCATCTCTGTCTCTGGATCTATTTTTTTTCATCAGATTATGTTGTTCATTATATTCCACAAATGAGTGAGATCATGTGATATTTATCTTTCTTCGACTGGCTTATTTCACTTAGCATAATGCTCTCCAGTTCCATCCATGCTGTTGCGAATGATAAGAGTTCTTTCTTTTTTACAGCAGCGCAGTATTCCATTGTGTATGTGCACCACTGGTTTTTAATCCACTCATCTGCTGATGGGCATTTAGGCTGTTTCCAAATCTTAGCTATTGTAAATTGTGCTGCTATGAACATAGGGGTGCATTTGTCCTATCTGATTGGTGTTTCTGTTTTCTTGGGATGTATTACTGGAAGTGGGATTGCTGGGTCAAATGGCAGATCTATTTTTAATTTTTAGAGGAAACTCCATACTGTTCTCCACAGTGGTTGCACCAGTCTGCATTCCCACCAGCAATGCACAAGGGTTCCTTTTTCTCCACATCCTTGCCAGCACTTGTCATTTGTTGATTTGCACTTGTCGTTTGTTGATTTGTTGATGATAGCCATTCTGACAGGTGTGAGATGGTACCTCATTGTTGTTTTGATTTGCATCTCTCGGATGATTAGTGACTTTGAGCATGTTTTCATATGTCTCTTGGCTTTCTGTATGTCCTCTTTGGAAAAGTATCTATTTAGGTCCGTTGCCCATTTTTTGATTGGGTTGTTTATCTCCCTTTTTATAAGTTGTATGAATTCCCTGTAAATGTTGGAGATTAAACCATTATTGGAGATAACATTGGCAAATATGTTCTTCCATGCAGTGGGCTTTCTTGTTGTTTTGTTTTTGGCTGCTTTTCCTGTGCAGAAGCTTCTTTTTTTTTTTTTACCCTTGACCAGAATTGAACCTGGGACCCTTCAGTCTGCAGGCTGACGCTCTATCCACTGAGCCAAGCCAGTCAGGGCTGTGCAGAAGCTTTTTATTTTGATGTAGTTCCATTTGTTTATTTTCTCTTTAGTTTTCATTTTCCTAGGAGCTGTATCGATGAAGATATTGGTTCGGCATATTCCTGAGATTTTGCTGCCTGTGGATTCCTCTAAGATTTTTATGGTTTCTTGTCTTATGTTTAAGTCCTTTATTTTTATGAGTTTATTTTTTATGTATGGTGTAAGTTGGTGGTGTAGTTTCATTTTTTTGCAAGTATTTGTCCAATTTTCCAAGCACCATTTATTGAAGAGACTATCTTGACTCCATTGTATGCTCTTGCCTCCTTTGTCAAATGTTAATTGAGCCTAGTGGTTTGGGTCGATGATTTCTGGGGTCTCTATTCTATTCCATTGATCTATATGTCTGTTCTTGTGCCAGTACCAGGCAGTTTTGAGAACAGTGGCTTTGTAATACAGCTTGATATCTGGTATTGAGATCCCACCTACTTTGTTCTTTCTCAGGATTGCTGCAGCTATTCGGGGTCTTTTTTTATTCCAGATGAATTTTTGGAGAGTTCGTTCTAGATCTGTGCAGTATGCCATTGGTATTTTAATGGGGAGTGCATTGAATCTCTAGATTGCTTTGGGTAGTATGGACATTTTAATGATGTTGATTCTACCAATCCATGAATATGGTATGTTCTTCCATCTGTTTATGTCTTCCTCTATCTCTTTTTTCAATGTCTTATAGTTTTCTGAGTACAGAGCTTTTACCTCCTGTCAGGTCAAAAGGGAAACCCAGAGGCGGATGCATGCCACCGCAAGGCAGAAGGTGGCGGAAATAATGGACCCTCCCTGGAATTCGTAGCAGGTCAACATGCCAGATGCCAATACACAAATACTGGCTCCTTCCTGAATACCGTGACGACCCCCGTGGCGGGAACTTCCTCAGCTCATGCCCCCGCCCCTCACCAAACTGCGATATAAAAAGTGCGCTTCCCTCTCTGTTGGCGCGAATTCACTGGCCCTGCCTTTGGGGCTTGTGAGTTTTGCCCGGGGATGCAGAATTAAACTCTCTCCTTCCTTCCTCCTTAACCAGCTTGATTCTCTTTTGTTCTCCCACGCCACCTCCTGACCCACCTAACACTTAGTTAAGTTTATTCCTAGGTATCTTAATTTTTTTGGTGCAGTGGTAAATAGGATTATTTTTTTAATTTTTCCTTCTGTGAGTTCATTATTGGTGTATAAAAAAGCCATGGATTTCAGAGTGTTAATTTTGTATCCTGCTACATTGCCGAATTCATTTATTAAGTCTAATAATATATTTTTAAAAAAATACATTTTTATTGATTTCAGAGAGGAAGAGAGAGGGAGAGAGAGAGAAACATCCATGATGAGAGAGAATCATGGATTGGCTGCCTCCTGCATGCCCCCTACTGGGGATCAAGCCCGCAACCCAGGCATGTGCCCTTGACCGAAATCGAGCCCAGGACCCTTCAGTCTGCAAGCCGATGCTCTATCCCCTGAACCAAACCGGCTAGGGCCTAATAATATTTTTGATGGAGTGTTTAATGTTTTCTATGTACAATATAATGTCATTTGCAAATAATGACAGTTTAAGTCTTCTTTTCCAATTTGGATACCTTTTATTTCTTCTTCTCGTCTAATTGCTATGGCTAGCACTTCCAGTACTATGTCAAACAGGAGTGGTGAAAGTGGGCATCCCTGTCTTGTTCCTGTTCTTAGGTGAAATGGTTTTAGCTTTTGCCCATTGAGTATGCTGTTGGCTGTAAGTTTGTCATATAAGGCTTTTATTATGTCGAGGTGTGATCTCTATTTCCACTTTGCTGAGGGTTTTTAATCAAGAAAGGGTGTTGGATTTCGTCAAATGCTTTTTCCGCATCAATTGATATGACTAAATGATTTTTGTCTTTCAATTTGTTTATGTGATGTATCACGTTTATTGATTTGTGGATATTGTACCATTCTTGCATCCCTGGGATAAATCCTACTTGGTCATGGTGTATGATCTTTCTTTCTTTCTTTTTCTTTTATTGCTTAAAGTATTACAAAGGGTATTACATATGTGACCTTTTTTTCCCCGCCCTTGACATTTCCCCGGATTCCCCTACCCCCCAGTGTCTTATGTCCATTGGTTATGCTCATATGCATGCATACAAGTCCTTCGGTTGATCTCTTACCCCCCTCCCTCCTGCCCCCCAACCCTCCCTGGCCTTCCCGCTGCAGTTTGACAATCTGTTTGAGGCAGCTCTGCCTCTGTATCTATTATTGTTCAAAAGTTTATAATGGTCTCTATTATCCATGAATGTGTGAGATCATGTGGTATTTTTCCTTCATTGACTGGCTTATTTCACTTAGCATAATGCTCTCCAGTTCCATCCATGCCGTTGCAAATGGTAAGAGTTCCTTCTTTTTTACAGCAGCATAGTATTCCATCGTGTAGATGTACCACAGTTTTCTAATCCATTCATCTACTGATGGGCACTTAGGCTGTTTCCAAATCTTAGCTATGGTGAATTGTGCTGCTATGAACATAGGGGTGCATAGATCCTTTCTGATTGGTGTTTCTGGTTTCTTGGGATATATTCCTAGAAGTGGGATCACAGGGTCAAATGGGAGTTCCATGTTTTGTTTTTTGAGGAAACTCCATACTGTCTTCCATAGTGGCTGCACCAGTCTGCATTCCCACCAGCAGTGCACGAGTGTTCCTTTTTCTCCACATCCTCTCCAGCACTTGTCGTTTGTTGATTTGTTGATGATAGCCAGTCTGACAGGTGTGAGATGGTACCTCATTGTTGTTTTGATTTGCATCTCTCGGATGATTAGTGACTTTGAGCATGTTTTCATATGTCTCTTGGCTTTCTGAATGTCCTCTTTTAAAAGGTGTCTATTTAGATCCTTTGCCCATTTTTTGATTGGATTGTTTATCTTCCTTTTGTTAAGTTGTATGAGTTCCCTATAAATTTTGGAGATTAGGCCCTTATCAGATATAATGTTGGCAAATATGTTCTCCCATGTAGTGGGCTTTCTTGTTGTTTTGTTGATGGTTTCTTTTGCTGTGCAGAAACTTTTTATTTTGATGTAGTCCCATTTGTTCATTTTCTCTTTAGTTTCAACTGCCCTAGGAGCTGTATCAGTGAAGAAATTGCTTTGGCATATGTCTGAGATTTTGTTGCCTTTGAATTCTTCTAGAATTTTTATGGTTTCCTGTCGTACATTTAAGTCCTTTATCCATTTTGAGTTTATTTTTGTGTATGGTGTAAGTTGGTGGTCTAGTTTCATTTTCTTGCATATATCTGTCCAATTTTCCCAACACCATTTATTGAAGAGACTATCTTGGCTCCATTGTATGTTCTTGCCTCCTTTGTCAAATATTAATTGAGCATATTGGTTCGGGCTAATTTCTGGACTCTCTATTCTATTCCACTGATCTATATGTCTGTTCTTGTGCCAGTACCAGGCAGTTTTGAGAACAGTGGCTTTGTAATACAGCTTGATATCTGGCATTGAGATCCCACCTACTTTGTTCTTTCTCAGGATCGCTGCAGCTATTCGGGGTCTTTTTTTATTCCAGATGAATTTTTGGAGAGTTCGTTCTAGATCTTTGAAGTAGGCCATTGGTATTTTAATGGGAAGTGCGTTGAATTTATAGATTGCTTTGGGTAGTATGGACATTTTAATGATGTTGATTCTACCAATCCAAGAACATGGTATGTTCTTCCATCTCTTTATGTCTTCCTCTATCTCTTTTTTCAACGTCCTGTAGTTTTCTGAGTAGAGGTCTTTTACCTCTTTAGTTAAGTTTATTCCTAGGTAGCTTAATTTTTTTGGTGCGATGGTAAATGGGATTGTTTTTATAATCTCTCTTTCTGAAAGTTCACTATTGGTGTATAGAAATGCCTCAGATTTCTTGGGGTTAATTTTGTATCCTGCTACATTGCCAAATTCATGTATTAAGTCTAGTAGTTTTTTGATGGAGTCTCTAGGGTTTTGTATGTATAATATCATGTCGTCTGCAAATAAGGACAGTTTTACTTCCTCTTTTCCAATTTGGATGCCTTTTATTTCTTCTTCTTGTCTAATTGCAATGGCTAATACTTCCAGGACTATGTTGAACAGGAGTGGTGAGAGTGGGCATCCCTGTCTTGTTCCTGTTCTTAGGGGAAATGGTGTTAGTTTTTGTCCATTGAGTATGATGTTGGCTGTGGGCCTGTCATATATGGCTTTTATTATGTTGAGGTATGATCCTTCTACTCCCACCTTGCTGAGAGTTTTTATCAAAAATGGGTGTTGGATTTTGTCAAATGCTTTTTCTGCATCAATTGATATGACCATGTGGTTTTTTTCTTTCAATTTGTTTATGTGATGTATCACGTTTATTGATTTGCGGATATTGTACCATCCTTGCATCCCTGGGATAAATCCTACTTGGTCATGGTGTATGATCTTTCTGATGTACTGCTGGATCCGATTTGCTAAGATTTTGTTGAGGATTTTGGCATCTATGTTCATGAGGGATATTGGCCTGTAATTCTCTTTCATTGTGTTGTCTTTACCTGGTTTTGGTATTAGGGTGATGCTGGCTTCATAGAATGAGCTTGGAAGTGTTCCTTCCTCCTGAATTTTTTGTAGTAGTCTGAGGAGGATAGGTTTTAGTTCTTCCTTGAAAGTTTGGTAAAACTCCCCTGAGAAGCCATCTGGTCCTGGGCTTTTGTTTGCTGGGAGCTTTTTGATGACTGCTTCAATTTCTTCCATAGTTATTGGCCTATTGAGATTTTTAGATTCTTCCTGATTGAGTTTTGGAATGTTGTACTTTCCTAGGAATTTGTCCATTTCCTCCAGGTTGTCTAGTTTGTTGGAGTAGAGCTGTCCATAGTATTGTTTAACAATCATTTGTATTTCTGTGGGGTCTGTTGTTATTTCGCCTCTATCGTTTCTGATTTGGTTTATTTGGGTCCTCTCTCTTTGCTTCTTGGTGAGCCTGGCTAGAGGTTTGTCAATCTTGTTTATCCTTTCAAAGAACCAGCTCTTGGTTTCATTGATTTTCTGTATTGTTTTTTTGGTCTCTATGTCATTTATTTCTGCTCTAATCTTTATTATCTCCTTCCTTCTGCTCACTCTGGGGTTTTCTTGTTGCTCTCTTTCTAATTCTTTGAGTTGAAGAGTTAGATGATTTACTACCATTTTTTCTTGTTTTTTGAGATAGGCCTGTAGAGCTATAAACTTCCCTCTCAGGACTGCTTTCATTGTGTCCCATAGGTTTTGGATTGTTGTGTTTTCATTGTCATTAGTGTCCAGGATGTTTTTAATTTCTTCTTTGATGTCATTGGTAACCCAATCAATATTTAATAACATGCTATTCAGCTTCCAAGTGTTTGAGTATTTTGGGTTGTTTTTATTGTAGTTTATTTCTAACATTATGCCATCGTGGTCTGAGAAGAAGCTTTTTATGATTTCAATCTTCTTGAATTTGTGGAGACTTTGCTTGTGACCCAATATGTGGTCTATTTTTGAATATGTCCCATGAGCACCTGAGAGGAATGTATATTCCATGGCTTTGGGGTGAAGTGTTCTGAAGATGTCAATTAAGTCCATCTGATCTAGTGAGTCATTTAGGATTGCTGTTTCTTTGCTGATTGTTTGTCTAGCGGGCTTATCCAGTGGTGTCAGTGGTGTATTAAAGTCCCCTACTATGATTGTATTGTTGTCGATCTCTCCTTTGATATCTTCCAGGAGTTTTTTTATGAATTTGGGTGCTCCTGCATTGGGTGCATATATGTTTACCAGGGTTATATCTTCTTGTTGTATTGATCCCTTTAGTATTATGAAGTGGCCTTCCTTATCTCTGGTTATGGCCTTCACTTTGAGATGTATTTTGTCCGATATAAGTATTGCTACCCCAGCTTTCTTTTCCTTTCCATTTGCGTGAAAGATATTTTTCCATCCCTTCACTTTCAGTCTGTGTGAGTCCCTTCTAATGAGGTGGGTCTCTTGTAGACAGCAGATGTATGGGTCATGTTTTTTTATCCATTCAGCCACTCGATGTCTTTTGGTTGGAGCATTTAGTCCGTTTACATTTAAAGTTATTATTGAAAGGTACTTGTTTGTAGCCATTTCTTTTTTTGTGTGTGTGGCTGTTTTCTTTCTGAGCTTGTTATTTCTTCTTTTTACACCAGTCCCTTTAGCATTTCTTGCATGGCTGGCTTGGTGGTGATAAACTCCCTTAGCCTTTTTTTGTCTGTGAAGCTTCTTATTTCCCCTTCAATTTTGAATGAAAGCCTTGCTGGATAGAGTATTCTTGGATTCAGTCCTTTGCTTTGCATCACTTTGTAGATTTCTGTCCATTCTTTTCTGGCCTGATGTGTTTCTGTTGAGAAATCATTTGATAATCTAATGGGAGATCCCTTGTATGTAACTTTCCGTCTCTCTCTTGCAGCCTGTAAGATTCTCTCTTTGTCCTGAACATTTGCCATGGTAATTATGATGTGTCTTGGTGTGGGTCTTTTCGGATTCACCTTGTTTGGGACTCTCTGGGCTTGTGTGACTTTTTTCTTCCCCACCTCAGGGAAGTTTTCTGATATTATTTCTTCGAATAGGTTTTCTAATCCATGTTCATCTTTCTGTTGTTCTGGCACCCCTATTATTCGTATGTTGTTTCGTTTCATGTTGTCCCAAAGCTCCCTTAGGCTCTCCTCCTGTCTTTTAATTTTTTTCTCCATTTGCAGTATAGTTTGGGTGTGTTTTGCTTCCTTGTCTTCTAATTCACTAATTCGGTCCTCCGCTTCTCCTAGTCTACTGTTGATACTTTCAATGGAGTTTTTTATGGCAGCTATATCACTCTTCATTTCTTCTTGGGCCTTACTTAAGTTGTTGATTTTTTCATCTGTTTCTTCTAGCTTCTTGCATATGGTATTGATTTTTTCCTCCGACCGGTGCATGTACTCTAGGACCCTTATTCTGAATTCTTTTTCCGTCATGTTGCATGCCTCTGTCTCACTTAGCTGCTTTTCTGGCGAGTCCTCCTTCTCTTTCCTTTGGGGGTTTCTTTGTCTACCCATGTTTGATCTCACTGACATATCTAGTTGTTGAGTCGTTCAGTGGCTGCTCCCTGGGTGGCAGTGGCTCCTCGGGCTGTGGTTGCTCCTTGGGCGGTTGTGGTAGCAGTGGCTCCTCCGTTGATAGCAGGGCCTCTGGTGGGTGCTGTTCACAGCTGTGGTGGCTCTTCTGGCAGGTGGAGGGAGGCTTCACACACAGTAACTGTTCCCCAGACAGAGCGTGTGGAGATCAGGAGGCCGCTGTTGCTTGAATCTGCTGCGTTGATTTAAAGGCACAAAATACAACACAACAAGGCACAACGTACCAGGCACTGAACACGAATGTATTTACGATATCAATAACCCCAAATAAAGGTGGCCACCCGAGCTAAGAGAGTTAGGAGATAAGGAAGAAAGAAGAGAAAAAGGTAGAAGACAAAAAAGAAAGAAAGAAAAAAGAAAAAAAAAGGAGTGCAAAAATAAAATTGGAAAAAGGGAGGGAAAAAAAAGAAGAGGAAAAAAAGAAAAAAAAAGTAAGAGAGAAAAGAGAGTGAAGTATAAGAGGGGAAGAGACTATTTATATGAGGAGAAAACGCCTATAGAACCGCCACTAATACCAACAATTTACAGCAGCAGATTCCTGGAGATGAATACAAACTACAAACAACCAATAATATCAAGCGACGCAAGGGAAAACAGAAGCACAGAAATAACCGGGGGGCGGGGGGAGAAAAATAAAAAGAATAAGCAGACTAACCTCACAAACGATCCTAAAAAAACCCCCAATATACTCGTCAATCGAGCAAACAACAATAAACAATAGAGAGAGAAAAGAAGAAGAAGAAGAAAAAAATTTGGATAGTGAAGGAAGATAAGGGAAAGGTGTATAAGGATTTAGAGCAGGGGATTGGACATAGGGTATATAAGTAGGGTGAAATTTTGACAGGGGGTAAAAAGAATAGGGAAAATCTAAAGCTGCTGGCCCTGCCCTGGCCACTCCGGGCCTGTGGGCAGCACGCAGAGAGCCTCTGGACAGGGGAGGCGGGCCGCCAGAGGGCGGCCTGTACTCCCCACATGGCTGCGGTGGCAGCCGTGAGTGCGCCAAGCGGAGCCTGCGGGCCATGCTGAAGTAGCACCTGCAGGCCATCAGCTTCGAGGAGTGGCTGCGCAAGTCCCGCCTCCTGGCCCAGAAGGTGGCAATTGCAGGGACAGCCACCATGGCAGGCCAGACTGACGTCCTCCTGGCCCTGCCACGGCGGTTTGCGGATCTGCAGAGCCACAGGCCTCCAGTGCACACATCCTCTCCTCCCCCCTGGCGTGCGAACATCCCCCACCGCGCTGTCACCCTCACGCGCCTGCAACAGTCCCGGACCAAGGCACGCACAAGTTTTCCCCACCCCTCTGCCGCACTTCCATCAACCCCAGCATGCCTAAGTCCCCCACAGGATGTGCACACGTTCTCTCTGACACGCTCACGTCCTTTGGAGAGTGTCTGGGTGTTCTGAGTGCTGAGGGTGGGCGCCTGTGAGATGACAGTGAGAGGGCGGAGTGGTGACGCTCTGTTCCTGTGGAGGCCAGTGCAGCGACGAGATCACCTCTGTGGGGCTAATGCAGGTGCTGAGGCGGGAGCAGGTGCAGACAGACACACCTGGTGGGTGCGGGCCGCCCTCTCTGAGGTGCCTTTGGTCAGCGTTCAAGATCAAGAACCCAGAGGCAGCGAGGAGTTCCGTCCTCTCAGTGAAATGGTGGGATAGTCAGGGTGACTGCAGAGGAGGGATGTGCACTTTGGGTGCTGGTGCCCATGAGCGAAGGCTGCCCTGACTGAGCCTCGCTCGCTTGGGGCCTAGTGCACTCCTGCCGGGCAGCAGGTGACAGGACGTGCTTTTCCGAGTTAATGAGAGAAAACTGATTCTCCCGCTGCCTGCGAAGGTGGAAAATGAATTGGGGAGACATGTGGGGAGTGAGCGAGGTTCCCTGTCTGGGGGTTCCAAATGCGCTGTTGGTTCCTTTCACCGCTGACTAGAGATATTCAGGGTGTCACCCCAAAATGTATACACACTTTGAATACCTACTAATTCCAATGGTTTTAAGCATGAGAAGAAAGAAACAACAATGGAGCTGTCATCTGTTAAAAGTGTGGGCAAAAACAGGCAGTCGGACATTCCCCAAGCGGTCCCGGATTGGAGAGGGTGCAGGCCAGACTGAGGGGCCCCTCCTTCCCCCCCCACCCCAGTGCACGAATTTTGTGCACCGGGCTACTAGTATGTTCATAAGGGATATTGGCCTGTAATTTTCTTTGTGTTGTCTTTATCTGGTTTTGGTATTAGAGTAATGTTGGCTTCATAGAATGAGCTTGGAAGTGTTCCTTCCTCTTGAATTTTTTGGAATAGGTGCTCTTGAACATGATGAGATTGTGAGTTGAGTTTCTTCCAAAGAGCATCAGTTACTACTCTCTGGGCCTTGCCAATTCAAAAGGAAAGGAAGGAATGGACACAGCTCATACTAAGTTCATACCTCAGTGTGCCATCTGAGAACAGGCTTGGCAGAAGTTTTCACAATTGCACTGCTACTTTTTGATAATGGCTATTTGTATGCCACCCATTCCCTCATTGCCAACCAGATGGTAGATAAGTCAGCTTTAAAAATTTCATCTTAGTGTCCTTCCTTTAGGCTTCCTGGAAAGACTCTGAAGTAAATTTTTATTCAAAAAGTTTACTGGGGTGTTACCTAAGGGTTAATACCTGAGGGCAAAGAAGAGAAGCCACTTTGTCAGAGGGAAAAATCGGACTGCAGTAAGTACAAAAGAGGTATCAACCTATCCCCTGTGACCTCTGCTGCTTGGATGGCCCTCAGAGTTGTCCTAGATCAAGAAGTTAATTACTGGCGTTTTAGCCCTCACAGTTTACGTTGGACACAGGCTGTTCCTGGAAAGGAGACATGACATTTACCTAAGGCAACTCCTAAGGAGGGATGCAACTGAGAGCCATCAGCTGGCAACCTTCCAAGGACCTGGAAGTATAAGTCTTTCTGTTTTACCTGAGGGGTTCAGGTAATTTGAGTAATACAAAATTTGTGATAGAGTGAGAAAGAGAAGCCAGGTAAGATAGGAATTTAAAACCCACACAGCGATCACAGATGCAGTAAAAAATATTTTATTGGAGACAGTGGCAGGGCTATTTCTGAAACTGAAGAATCAAAGTGTGCCTGGATGAACTAAAGATCAGACAATAAGAAGTTTTTGTAGGGTCCAAATTAGAGAGATGCTCTGGGTCTCACTATCATGGAGATGCCCTTCCTTTCATGTAGGGTGATTTCCTGTTCCTACTCTTAGGGCTTCTACTGGAAAATCACAGGTCATTTGGGGGAAGAGGTAGCATGAATGAAGATTGATCCAAAAAAAGTTGACAATACATTTTACCAGGAGAGGAAAATGTATGAAGTGGAGCCTAGACTGTATGGCTCTAACCTCCATGGCTATTCCCTCACTTTTAGGGTGGAGAGAGAAGAGGGAGTCAGAATGCAAAAACAACAACACAAAAACAGAACTATTAACCGTTCTTCTTCAGGATATTGTGGTTGACTAAACCGTTCTGATGGAATGATGACTTTTCTTTAATGGATATGAATTTTTAAGTTTCAACAGAGACCTGAAGATATAAGATTTTCATTCCTTTTTAAAAAAATTGCTTTCAGAGAGGAAGGGAGAGGGAGAGAGAGAAAAACATCAATGATGAGAGAGAATCATTGACTGGCTGCTTCCCACACACTCCCTACTGGGGATCAACCCCCAAACCCAGGCATGTGCCCTTGACTGGAATTGAACCTGGGATCCTTCAGTCCGAAGGCCGACGCTCTATCCACTGAGCCAAAATGGCTAGGGCAGGTTTTCATTCTTTTGCTTTTCACCCACATACCTTTGCAAGGAGAATGAGCAGTAGTCTTCCAAATATAAAGCTACTTGTAGAGAATGAGAACTTTAACAGTAAGAGGCGATTTAGTCAAGGGGAGGCTGTTTAAAAAGAGAGTGTAGTACAAAGGTGGATTTTGAACAGGTCTTCAGGTGAGAAGCAGGATAGTTCCTGTCCAGCCTGGCCTTCCTATTTAGTCTTGAACTGCTTCAGGTACAGCAGGATATCTGACTTGACTGCGCTGACTGGAGCCCGATGGAACCAGCGCATGACAGGGACTCCATCAGGCCCCACCAGGAACTTTTCAAAATTCCAGCGAATGTCCTGTACCTTTATGGGCTCCCAGGAGATATGTTTGAAGGAGCCCAAGAGCTCAGAGGGGTGAGGACAGGAGTGCTGAAGCGGAGAGATGAAAAAGAAGAGAAATGACAACATCCTTTTTACTTCTGGATGACCCAGGCTATTTCACCCACAGGAGATACAACCCCTCCTACACTTAGATATTTTAGTTTCCTGTGGTTCTTAATAAATCATGTGAATTACCACCATACCTACTACCAAGAATGTTTATGATGTTATAGAAAGTGGGCTTCTTCTTTATGACCTCATCACAAAATCGCCATGAGTAAGATATGTCACATCTCTAGCCTTTGGATTCTTTTTCTGCTAGTAGCTTGGATAAGAATGTGGTTTCTCAGGTCTTGATCATTCCAAAGATACCTTTTGGGGCCAATATAGCGAGTTACCAGCATTTTGTTTTATCAAATAAGAAATTAAAAAACAATCATTATTTTATTATTTGATTTTATAAAAAAAAGATTATTTTAAGAATAAATTGCAGAGCAGCCCTATAAGTCATTTGAGTTTATAAAACTCTCCTTATACTGTTCTAGTTCCTTCAGTTTACTGAGGATTTGGTTTTGGCTCACAGTCTGATATTTAAGAACAATGAACTTTGGTGATCATTAGGGAGCCTTTCAGCTCACACGTTCTCTGAATCTAAAAGTTGTTGTTTCATAAAAGTTGCTAAATTGTGTTTCACCTGTTGATTTCTATGTCTCCCTCTCTAGAGTGAGCTTGTTAAGGGATAGGCACTGTGTCTTACTCATCTTCGTATTCTTAGTATTTAGTAAGCTACCTTATAGATAGCAGGCAGTCAATAAATGCACTCTGAATGAATGAATGAATGAATGTCAATGAGCAAGAGAGGGTGGTTCCAGGAAAAGCTGCTATTTTACATCTTTTTCCACCACACAAAGCCCCACAGATACTAACAGTGTAAACTCTAGCCTCCATGCTGATCTGGAGATTTCCCTCAGAGCCCAATCCCACCTCTGGACAGGAGCCCTTGGTCTATTTCTACACCAATGCTATGCTAGACATATTAGGGAAGAAGAGGCTTATGTCATTCATTCACTCACCTTCAAAAAGGTGAAAACCTTCTGTTCTTTTTCACCATTCACATCACCTTTCTCAAAAAGCTGGAAATTAGGTACATATCCTCCCCCTGGACGGACATACCTGTAATAAGCCATAATGTTACCAGGAAAGTTATGATGGAACATCAAAATTGGATGTCATGGGAAAGGGAAGAAAGAGGTGGACATATACTAGACAGGCTGGGAAGGAAAGGTAAGGCCATATTTTTGTTTGGCCTCCCCAATTCACTTAGTTTTTCTCTATCCTGCAGTCGGTCCCTGTGCTCTACATTGTTTCTGAACCAGCTGTTTCAATGCTCCTGCCCCTCCCAGTCCTGCCAAGTCTCACTGCACACCAGGCAGGTCAGTTTGCAGATGCTGCTGAGCCTATTAGTCCAGCACCATCCAGTAAGTCACACATATGGGAGGGTCTCTGGAGGTTGAAGGAAGGTGGACAGAGGCCTCCTACATAGTTTTGAGCAGTACTTACTTCAATCCCGGAAGGATCTCCAAGTTTTCACCTGGTTCTTGCTTTCCAAATTGATTGCAGGGAAAGCCCAATACAACGAGGCCAAAGGGCTTCAGCTCCTCCTGAAGTGTGTTCAGTTCTGTGGTAGAGATGGGGCAAGATGGCAGCCTGGCCAGAGACTGCCTTGTGTAGAGGAAGATTCCATTTCACTGGGGACATTAGGAAGCACTGGCGGCTCTTCAGGAACCAATGGCTCTAGCTCTGCCCCTAGTGAAAACCCAAGACCCACAGAAGGAACCACGGAACCTGGACACCAGCAGTTTATCCAACAAATGCTGCAGGCTCTCGCTGCAGTAAATCCTTAGCTACAGAGTCCAGAAGTCAGATTTCAGCAACAACTGGAACAACTCAGTGCAATGGGATTTTTGAACCGTGAAAAAACTTGCAAGCCCTGATCGCAACAGGAGGTGATATTGAAAGATTACTGGGCTCCCAGCCATCATAGCAGCATTTCTGTATCTTGAAAAAAATGTAATTTATTTTTGATAACGGCTCTTAAATCTTTAAAATACCTGCTTTATTTCATTTTGACTTTTGGAATTCTGTGCTGTTATAAACAAACTCAATATGATGCATTTTAAGGTGGAGTACAGTAAGATAA
This sequence comes from Myotis brandtii, assembly GCF_000412655.1. Lineage (NCBI taxonomy): Eukaryota > Metazoa > Chordata > Mammalia > Chiroptera > Vespertilionidae > Myotis > Myotis brandtii. Next base: position 73,694 of record NW_005372075.1, on the reverse strand, counting down.
TGTGGGTTTCTCTGTGTGGTTTTATTTTTCTTGTGGAACAATGGGAATCAATGCTTTTTCATTTAAGGCTACTGCATGCATTAAATACTTCTGCATTTATTGTAATTTTTTTTTTAAAAAACTTCACCTTTTGTAGTGGATGAACAGATTTTTGTCCTGCATCTGTCCAATTTATTTGCTTTTTAAACATTAGCCTATGGTAGTAATTTATGTAGAATAAAAGCATTAAAAAAAAAAAGATTCCATTTCACAGAGAAGGAAACAGAAGCCCAAGGGAGGAGAAATTCTCTAGATCAGAAAGGCTAAAGTCAGATACTGAATCTTCAGACATGCATTCAAAGCCCTTTATTGAAATATAGTTTTTTCCAAATATGCAGCACATCAGAGTCAGCTGCAGGCCCACCAGGCCCCATTGCAGAGCTCTCAGGTTCCATTCCTCTGAGACGGCTCCCAGTTATTTTATTCCCCAAAAGGTCACTGCTGATGGGACTGTAAAATCATGCAACCACTATGGAAAGTAGAATGGAGGTTCCTCAAAAAAAAAAAAAAAAGGAAGAAAGAAAGAAAAGGAACTAACAGTGATCTAGCAATTCATCTTTTATGTATATATGCAAATAATTGAAAGCAGTCTCAATGAGATATTTGTACCCATGTCCTTAGCAGCACAATTCATGAGTCAAGAGGTGGAAACAACCTAAATGTCCATTGATGAATGAATGAATAAACAAATATGGTATATTCATACAAAGGAATATTATTCAGCCTTAAAAAGGAAGGAAATTCTGTCATATGCTGCACCATGGATGAAGCTTGAAGAGAATTTGTTAAGTAACATAAACTAATCATAAAAAGACCAATATTGTATGATTTCACTTACATGAGATTTATACAGTAGTTAAATTTATAGAAACAGAATTAGAATGGTGGTTTTGAGGGCTTGAGTAGAAGAAGGAAGAGGGAGGCTGTTGAATGAAAGTAGAGTTTCAGTTTTGCAAGATGAAACTTTCTGGAGATTTGTTTTACAACATGTGAATGTTTTATACTATTGAGTGGTACACTTAAAAATGGTTAAGGTGCTAAATTTTGCTATGTCTTTCTTTAGCACAATTCATTTTCAATCCTCACCTGAGTATGTTTATTTGTTTTATTTTTTAAAATATATTTTATTGACTTTTTACAGAGAGGAAGGGAAAGGGATAGACAGTTAGAAACATCAAACAGCTGCCTCCTGCACACTCCCTACTGGGGATGTGCCCGCAACCAAGGTACATGCCCTTGACCTGAATCGAACCTGGGACCCTTCAGTCTGCAGGCTGACGCTCTAGTCAGGGCTGTTTATTTGTTTTAGGAAGAAGGGAGAGAAACATCAATTGGTTGCCTCTCATATGTGCTGGACTTGAGATAATCACAGGCTAGGTATGTGCCTTGACCGGAATTGAACCCACAACCTCTTAGTGTTCAATGCTTCACCCAGCCAAGGTTCTTTGCCACAATTTTTTAAAGAAGCTTATCAGGTAATTTTTAAACAAAGCTAGGTTTAAACATCACTGTTCATCAGTTTGTCTTTTTTGGTTAGTTAATGAGTAGCATTTCCTTTTTTAAAGGAAAAGCTGTGGACAGTGACAGGACTTCTCTCCTGTGTACAGGCTGGTCACCCTGGCTGGAGTGTGGTCACCCTGCCAGGGACCAAGAGAACCTGAGAAATTCCGAGTTGCGCTTATTGTGTTCTTCCACAATTATTGGATGGTAAACATGCATTCTACCGAAAATCCTCATGGGTATGCCAAAACGCAAGATCCCACCTGCTTCTCCCACTGCCAGGAAGTTTGCCAACTTGTCTGCTCAGACTTTTATAATCATCTTCTTTGTTAACCCATTCTGGGCTAGATGCCTTCAGTCCCCTGGCAAACACTAGCTAGACCCACTTAGATTCAGTTCAACCAATTGGCATCTCCTCTTAGTGTTTTTATTTATTTTTAATTATATATATTTTTCTAGAGATTGCTTTCCTGTCTCCACATGGTTTCTCAGCACTTCCCTGTGTGCTTCCCTCTTGTCATTAGTCACTATAGGTCATCGCATCTTCCAGGAAAAAGAGGACAATAAATCAGGAAGAGAGTTGTCCAATCCTTAAGCAAATATTCAGTTTACTCATCTGTTATATATAGAGTGGGAATGGAATAAATTGGTTTTTAAAGTTCTTTTAAACTGGTAAAATGAATTATGGTTCAATAGAATTTGATTGAGTTTTTTAAAAAATGAGAAAATGGCCTGAACTCCAAAGCACCTTCTTAATTTTAAAAAACAACATGGCAAGTAATATTTATATTAGTCATCAGTGGAGGAAGAGCAGAAAAAAGAATCGATCTATTATACAGGGTAGGGCAATAGTAGGTTTATAGTTGTTTGTGTGGAAAATACTGTAATAATCTATAATAATAAAAGTGTAATATGCTAATTAGACCTGACAGCCAAATGACCTTCTAGACGACCTTCCGGATGAAGTCGGGGCTGTGAGGGCTAAGCCCCTTACATGAATTTCGTGCATCAGGCCTCTAGTTAGTAAATAATAATAATACAAGAATAAGCTCTTGCTTTGTGTACTCTCAATTGTAAACCTACTTTTGCTCCACCCTGTATTTTGTAAACATGATAATATTGTCATCTGGAGTAAGAGGAAGGAGGTGGAATAACTTTTTATTCTAAATATTTTCATTCCTTTTGAATTGTGAAATTTTTGAATGTATTACCCATTCAAAACCTAATAAAAAACAAAAATGAAGTTATTAGTTTCAATAAAAGAAATGCATCTGTTTCTGATATAATCCATCATTTTCATTATTTATTGCTTTTAAACCACATGGCCTAAAGTATAAGAAAGATACAAGACTTCTCTGCATAATTCACAGAGAGAGAAAACTACATCTAAGGAGCTGTCAAGGTTGGAGAGGGAATATTTGCTTCTATTTTGGCCTCCTCCTTTACCAAACTTCACTCCAGTTAAATGCAATTTTAAGTATAAAATACCTTTTCTCCTCTTGCTGAGCTGTATGAGTTCTTTATATGTTTTTGAAATTTATCATTTACCAAATGTAACATTGGCAAATATGTTCTTCCATACAGTGGGTTCTCTTTTCAATTTGGTGCTGGTTTCTTTTGCTGTGCAGATGGACATGGAGAGCATTTTGCTAAGTGAAATAAGCTAGTGGGAGAAAGATAAATATCACATATCTCACCCATTTGTGGAATATAATGAACAACATAAACAGATGAACAAAAATAGATCCAGAGACAGAATCATTGAGCTAACCATCAAACCTCAGAGGAAGGCAGAGGAGGTTGGGAGGGGGAGTAAGAGATCAACCAAAGGACATGTATGCGTGCATATAAGCATAATCCATAGACATAGATACCAGGGGGGTGAGGGCATGTTCTGGAGGGTGGGAGTGGCGGGGGGGGGGGCAATGGGGGGGGAAAGGAGACATATGTAATACTTCAATGAATAAAGAATAATTTTAAAAAAGATGTAGCCCAATTTGTTTATTTTTTCTTTGTTTCTCTCTCCCTAGAAGATGTATTGGCAAAAATTCTGCTATGTGAGATGTCTGAGATGTTGCTGCCTATGGTTTCTTATAGGATTTTTATTGTTTCACAACTTACATTTAAGTCTTTTATCCATTTAGAGTTTATTTCTTGTGTATGGTGAAAATTGGTGGTCTGGTTTCATTTTTTTCCATGTATCTGCCCACTTTTCCCAACACCATTTATTGAAGAGACTGTCTTGACTCCATTGTATGCTCTTGCCTCCTTTGTCAAATATTAATTAAACATAATGGCTTGGGTTGATTTCTGGGTTCCCTGTTCTGTTCCATTGATCTACATGCCTGTTCTTGTGCCAGTACCAGGCTGTTTTTATTACAATGGCTTTGTAGTATAACTTGAAATCTGGTATTGTGATTCCTCCAACTTTATTCTTTCTCAAGATTGCTGTGGCTCTTCGGGGTCTTTTTGGGTTTCATATAAATTTTTGGAATATATGTTCTAGATCTGTGAATTATGTGATTGGTCTTTTAATAGGGATTGCATTGAATCTATAGATTGTTTTGGGTAGTATGGACATTTTAATGATGTTAATTTTTCCAATTCTTGAACACAGTATACATTTCCACTTATTTATATCTTTCTATATCTCTTTTTTCAATGTCCTCTAATTTTCTGAGTACAGGTATTTTATCTCCTTGGTTTAGTTTATTTTTAGGTATCTTATTATTTTGGTGTTGCAGTGGTAAATGGGATTGTTGTTTTAGTTTCTCTTCCTGAGATTTCATTATTGGAGTATAAATATGCCATCAATTTTTGGCTATTTATTTTGTATCCTGCTATGTTGCCAAATTCATTTATTAAATCTAGTAGTTTTTTAGTGGCGTCTTTAAGATTTTCTTTGTACAATATCATGTCATCTGCAAATAATGAGAGTTTTACTTCCTCCTTTCTAATTTGGATGCTTTTTATTTTTTCTTCTTGTCTGATTGCTGTGGCTAAGTCTTCCAATACTATGTTGAATAAGAGTGATGAAAGTGGACATCCCTGTCTTGTTCCTGTTCTTAGGGGAAACACTTATTTTTTTCTCATTGAGTATGATGTTGGTTGTAAGTTTCCAATTAGAAAATCAGCAAAGGACCTGCATAAACACTTTTCCAAAGAGGACCTACAGATAGCCAATAGACATATGAAAAAAAAATGCTCAATGTCACTAATCATCAAAGAAATGCAAATTAAAACTACAGTGAGGTATTTCTTCATACCTGTCAGAATGGCTACCATTTATAAATCAACAAACAAGTGCTGGTGAAAATGTGGAGAAAAGGGAACCCTAGTACTGCTGGTGGGAATACAGACTGGTGCAGCCATTATGGAAAACAGTATGGAGTTTCCTCAAAATATTAAAAACAGAACTTCCTTTGACCCAGCAATTTCACTGCTGGGAATATATCCTAAGAATCCTGAAACATCAACCAGAAAGAATATATGTACCCCTATGTTCATAGCAGCACAATTTACTATAGCTAAGATCTGAAAAAAGACCAAATGCCCGTCAGCAGATGAGTGGATAAAAAAGCTGTGGTACATTTATACCATTGCATACTATCAGCAGTAAAAAGGAAGGATGTCTTACCCTTTGAGACAGCATGGAAGGACCTGGAGAAAATTATGCTAAGTGAAAGAAGAAAGAAAGACATATATCACATGATCTCACTTATATGTGAAATATAATGAACAAGATAAACTGACAAACAAAATAGGACCATATATATAGAAGCATGGAATAGACTGATAGATCTCAGAGGCAAGGTGGGAGGGAGGGCAGGAAGAGATTAACCAAGAGACTTATGTGCATTTATGCACAGTCCATGGACACAGATAACAGGTGAAAGCCTGTGATGGGGTGGAAACCCAGTGGAGGGGGCAGAGGGAGAAAATGGGAAACATCTGTAACACTCTCAACAATCAAATTAATTTAAAAATTTTGTAAGTACTCCCCCCTTTTCTTTGTCTTTTAAAATCCTGAAAAATTCTCAAAAATATTTATCCTCTCTCCTGTATTTACCAAGTACATTTGAATCTTCAGAGAGGTTACTAATTCATATATATTGAATCTCCTGGAAATCTCAGGAGCAAAGCATAGGTAGGACATAGAGAAGGAATCAGCAAACTTTCTCTGTAAAAGTCAAATAGTAAATATTTTGGAATTTACAAGCCAAATGGTCTCTGTCACCAGTATTCATACCACCTTTCAACTCTGCCTTGTAGCATAAAATCAACCACAGACAGTCTGTAAATGAATGGGCATGGCTGTGTTCCAGTACACCTTTGTCTATAGAAGCAGGCTGGCCAGATCTGACCTATGGGCCATAGTTTGCTGACTCCTGACATTGGGGAATGAAGTCACTTGATCATAAGTATTTATTTTGATGCATAATTACAATTAAAGCATAAATGTAATTATGATTTAGAATATATTGAGCTGGGAAATTTAGTCCCAAGGGGGTTTAGATATAAATTCTTACCAGGATACTGAGCTGTTAGACCACAATAGGTGGCCACATTAACAAAAAGGACATGCTTGCCCACATACTGCTTGAATGAAATGTGTTCCTTTCCATCAAGAGTGAGGGCGTCATATTCATAGATGGTGCCTTTCACATCTTTGTAGCAATCCATCTGGAAGATTTAAAAATGATGACATAAATAACAATAATTCCTAACATCTGTGTAATCTTTCATTGCACTCAATGGAGAATACATGTATTAGCTGAAACCCAGAACACAAACAAGAGTTGTATGAGAAGTCAGTGACAAGACTGAAAGTTCTCGTGACTTGAAAGCCAACTTTTTTTTTTTTTGAGCAAAAGACAGTCAAATCTCTTTTCATGTTGTCCTGAAAGAAGCTAGATACCACAAGATGCTTGGATGAATGAAAATGACCAGAGAATCATGAGCTGGGATGAGCGGGCCTGGGATGTAGGGCCAAAGAGAAAAGCACACTGGCTTTCATGTTTCTGTGAGAATAAGGCTACTTCATGGCTCTAGTGCAGGGGTCCTCAAACTTTTTAAACGGGGCCAGTTCACTGTCCCTCAGACGGTTGGAGGGCCAGACTATAGTTTAAAAAAAACTATGAACAAATTCCTATGCACACTGCACATATCTTATTTTGAAGTAAAAAAACAAAACGGGAACAAATACAATATTTGTATTTGTATGTGGCCCGCGGG
>NW_005372075.1:62380-66577 GCF_000412655.1 Myotis brandtii | reverse complement strand
TATGATTCATAACAGTAGCAAAATTACATTATGAAGTAGCAACGAAAATAATTTTATGGTTGGGGGTCACCATAACATGGGGAACTGTTATTAAAGGGTTGTGGCATTAGGAAGGTTGAGAACCACTGCTCTAGAGTGAAGATATCCTGCCTTGATTCTCTCAACATAGGAAAGGTTTTCAATTGCTTCAGTACTTAACAATGGTTTGGTTCCTTCTGTAACTGTCCCCATACCGTGGAGTGCGAAAAGCACTGGCTCTTTGATTTGTGGAATCAGAAGTCAGCTCTACTCTCAATTCCTTGTGAACCTTGGCAGTTCTCATCCTTGACCCTCAGTTTCCACCATGGGGAAAGAAGACATTCATCTAGACTACTATCAGATCCTCAAGGGGCCTTCCAGGTTTAACATTCTAGAATCTAATGTTATCTCTACCTTGAATAATTTTCCCTCTCATGTCACTCTCTTATTCATATGATGATCTTACAAGCCAATACTATAAAAACTCCAACTTTTTGTAGTTCCCTAGAAAGAAGATGAAGAGTTCATTAAAATATGTCTGGCTAGCAGTACCCACCACACTACACACTTCGCTCCTCACCTCATCAGCTCCATCTGTCCTGTTTCTCTCCAAATCTCCTGAACATATTTCATCAGAGTTCAACACATCAGAAATAAGTCCTACATGAAATTATCATTGCCTGTTCTGAAGTTAAATTCCTCAACAAGGCAGATCTTCTCATATTCCTCCTGTCTCTATCAATGCAAGTCCATGCAATACCCAAAGTATACTGAGGGGAAGTTGCTACAAATTGCTCACAGGATATAGGAAGTATAAAATAGGAAGTATGAAAAGGAAACCACCAAACCACATGGTGAGAAAAAGGCAGAGGGTAACTGAAAGGGGAGAAAACTGTGATAAGAAAGATACAGACTTAGATTAAGAATAAACTAGACTCCCTGGAAAAGCAATGGACTAGAAAAGATTTTAGCCAAACACCATCTTCCTCACCTAAAGAAGGAGTGATGCAGCACAAAACAGAACCTAACATTCCCAACTGTATATGCCGATTGCTTCCATCACCAGCACACCAGGTTGTCGCTACGCAGTCACTCCTCCTGGAAGAGAGGTGTTTTCTCTGTGCAGGTTTTTATAATTTTCCCTAAATGCATGCACATGTACATGCACTAGCAAAACAGACATGCATGAGGAAATCTAATTTAATAAAAGAGAAACATGCAAATTGACCATACCTTTGCTATGCCCAAGCCATGCCTACCAGCCAATCAGAGTGATTATATGCAAATTAACTCAACCAAGATGGCGGCCGGCAGCCACGGAGCTGGAGCAAGCAGGAGGCTTAGTTGCCCCGGCAATGGAGGAAGCCAAGCTTCCCGCCTGCCCTGGCCGGCTCTGAGCTCCACTCAAGGCAACAAAGTTTCAATTACAGAAGCTAAATAAACCCCAGATACCTGCTTCCAGCCAGCCTCCACTGGGAGTTTGGGTGGCTGGGGACCATGGCCAGCCAGAAAATAGCCATCAGCCCCTCATCCAGGCTGGCCAGGCACCCCAGAAAGACCCCCCTCCCTAAAGGGGCTGTGGCCAGCCTGAAAATGGCTCTCAGCCCCTCACCCAGGCTGGCCAGGCACCCCAGCGGGGACCCCCATCCTGAAGGGGCTGTGGCCAGCCTGAAAATGGCTCTCAGCCCCTCACCCAGGCTGGCCAGGCACCCCAGCGGGGACCCCCATCCTGAAGGGGCTGTGGCCAGCCTGAAAATGGCTCTCAGCCCCTCACCCAGGCTGGCCAGGCACCCCAGCGGGGACCCCCATCCTGAAGGGGCTGTGGCCAGCCTGAAAATGGCTCTCAGCCCCTCACCCAGGCTGGCCAGGCACCCCAGCGGGGACCCCCATCCTGAAGGGGCTGTGGCCAGCCTGAAAATGGCTCTCAGCCCCTCACCCAGGCTGGCCAGGCACCCCAGCGGGGACCCCCATCCTGAAGGGGCTGTGGCCAGCCTGAAAATGGCTCTCAGCCCCTCACCCAGGCTGGCCAGCTTAGGCCCAATCCCCCTGGGAGCAGGCCTAAGCCAGCAGGTGGTCATCCCCCGAGGGGTCCCAGACTGCGAGAGGGCACAGGCCGAGCTGAGGGACCCCCCCCCAAGTGCACAAATTTTTGTGCAATGGGCCTCTAGTCTATATATATAAAAAGCCAGCCACCAGAATGCTGTAACAACCTGAATGACCAGTCTCTATGATGTCCACTGGGGCCAGAGAACCTCCCAAGGCCCTTCCCCCCAGCTGGTCCCACCCCTGATCGGCCCACCCCACCGCAATCAGCCAGCAGTCCCTCCCCCTGGCTGGCCCCAACCTGATTGCCCCTTAACAGGGGGCGGGGCCTGCCAGCCAACCTCCTGCAGCCCCTCCCCCTACCGGCCTCACCCCCGATGGGTCCCCACCACCCTGATCAACCCCGCCCCTGATCAACATACCACCCCAATAGGGGGCAGGCTGGCTGGCTAACCTCCTGCAGCCCCTCCCCAGCTGTCCTGGCCCTGATTGAGCCCTAATCAGGGTGGGCCCACCGACCAACCTCCTGCCATCTCCTCCTCTCAATAGGCCTAGCCCCAATCCGACAATTGGGGCCAGGCCAGCCGGACCCCACCTGTGCATGAATTTGTGCACTGGGCCTCTAGTACTATATGAAAACATTCATTTCTATTTCCATGTTGCGTGGTTCCAAGCTAAACATTTTAAATAATTTGGCTCCCCCTCCCCCACTTTGCTACTACAATGAAAATTACTAAAAAGCATGTTGGCTACTAGGATGTGGGGACTTAGAGAAACTCTAGACTTGAAGATGCCTTTTAGTCTAGCTTACTCCTGATATTCATGGCAGTCTATATCTAGCAGAAGCTAGAAGAGGTGAAACGATTTGCCCAAAGCCAAGAGTAGTAACAACCATGTGACTGAGAATTCATTTGCCCCTAACTTCATGATTCCCTTTTGCTCAAAGTTATCTAATTCACACCTAGTTCATTGCTATTCTTTCTTCAACCACCCCATCATGGCCATACATGTGTTTTTTGTATTTTTAAAAAGATTACATCTCACTGAAGGCTCTGATGATGCTTAGCATTTTTAGGAATATAGCATTTATTATTATTATTATTTTTTAATCCTCACCTGAGGATATGCTTATTGTATTTAGAGAGAAGGGAAGGGGAAGAGAGAGACAAAAACATCTATGTGGGAGAGAACATCCATACTGTGGATCAAACCTGCAACATTTTAGTATGCAGAACAATGCTCCAACACACTGAGCCACACTGGCCAGGGCTACCATGCACACATTTATTCAACAAGGCAACAGCCATGAACTGGAATTAGAACTGAAGCTGGAATCCAAGGCTCCTGGTTCTAAATCCTCCTGTTATTCTTTCCACATGTTTCATGTTTCTCTGACTGATAGGGGAAGGGCATGTAACAGGAATAGAGTCACAGCTATTTAATGATGATTCCCCTGACTACAGAAAAGAGGTTTTCTTACAGACACTGGGGAACTGGAGGATGTGTTGCAAGAAGAAAAATAGGCTGTAAAAAGAAATACACTTTAAAAGCAGACCAAGGACAGGACACACTTTGATTTAGTTGCTGTGCCTGTACCCTGACCCCTCCAGGAGTTTGCCTCAGGAACGTTGAGCATCCCAGAACAGGCTGAGCTGTTTGCAATCATAGATTAGCCACCTTGTCATTGGACTTTGAGCTCCTGAAGGCTGGGCTACAGACTCCCCCCTGCCCTTTCCCTGTTAAACTCACAGCTCAAAGCTGCATGTAGCTTTCTCCCTCACCTGTATGTAGTCAGCCAGCTGGCTGGGAGGCAGGGGTCAGAGCAGAATTTTCAGGGTGACCAACTGCTCTCCCATGCTGCCGGCAATCCTCCTATCTAATAAAAGACAAAAAGGGTAATTGACCATACCTTCACTATGCTTCCCATTGGCTAATCAGGGTGATATGCAAATTAACCACCAACCAAGATGGCGGCCGGCAGCCACGCAGCTGAAGCGAGCAGGAGGCTTGCTTGCTCCAGTGATGGAGGAAGCCAAGGTTCCCCGCCAGCCTCGACCCGGCTCTGAGCTCCACTCTAAGCAACAAAGTTGCAATTATAGGAGCTAAACAAACCCCAGATACCTGCTTTCAGCAGGC
>NW_005372075.1:60614-62145 GCF_000412655.1 Myotis brandtii | reverse complement strand
CCAGGCTGGCCAGGCACCCAAGCGGGACCCCCACCCTGATCCGGGACACCCTTCAGGGCAAACCAGCCAGCCCCCACCCGTGCACCAGGCCTCTATCCTATATAGTAAAAGGATAATATGCAAACTGACCCTAATAGCACAAAGACTGGGAATGACTGGTCACTATGACACACACCGACCACCAGGGGGCAGACGCTCAATGCAGGAGCTGCCTCCTGGTGGTCAGTGCGCTCCCACATGGGGAACTCTTCTCAGCCACAAGCCAGGCTGATGGCTGCCAGTACAGCGGTGGTGGTGGGAGCCTCTCCTGCCTCCTCAGCAGTGCTAAGGATGTCTGACTGCAGCTTAGGTCTGCTCCCTGCTGGCAAGTGGACATCCCCCGAGGGCTGCTGGGCTGCCAGAGGGATGTCTGATTGCCAGCTTAGGCCCAATGCCATGGGGAGCAGGCCTAAGCCAGCAGGTGGTCATCCTCCGAGGGGTCCCAGACTGCGAGAGGGCACAGGCCGGGCTGAGGGATCCTCCCCCCCCCTCCCCCCGAGTGCACAAATTTTTGTGTATCGGGCCTCTAGTGTTGGAATAAATGTTTATACATGATTCAACTCTGTCTCTGCTGAATTTGGCTCAAGTAGTGACAGGTGGCTGGGATCCACTGTGTTTGGTAACATGATAACTCTGACTTTAGCCATCCCTAAAAGCTTCCACATGATTTTTTTCCTCCTCCTTATGATTTTTCTGCTTAGCTCAGTGTGAGATAACTCAACACAGTCCCTCATCCAAACCCTTGTCCCCATTCACTCTGATGTCCGTTGCTCTTCCATGTCTCAGACCCAGCTCTGAGGAGACACTGAGAGGGTTGGAGGGAGACTCAGCTCTGAGGCAGACACTGAGAGGGCTGGAGGGAGACCCAGGCGGCCTCTACCTAGGAAGGAGGGAAGAGAGAACTATAGGAAGGAGGCTCTTTTTTTTTGCTACCCATATTCCATTCAAGGAACATTCGTTTCTAGATTTGAAGAGATTCAAAGAGAAGAGAAGGAACGTTTAGGGGAAACAACAAAAAAGAAGAAAGCAGAGGTTGGTGTCTTACAAGAAGGAATGAACTGTGGGATCGTGGAGACCAAGACAAAAGAGTAACTTCTAACCAAAGAACTTATATGCACATAGGTATAACCCATGGACACAGACAATAGTGTGGTGAAGGCCTGGGGTGGGGTGGGTGTGGAATGGAGGAGGTCAATGGGGAAATAAGGGAACATCTATAATACTTTCAAATCTAATCTAATAAAAGAGAAACATGGTAATTAGCGTACGACCACTACCCTTCCCATTGGCTAATCAGGGTGATATGCAAATTAACTGTCAGCCAAGATGGCGGCCGGCAGCCAGGCAGCTGGAAGCTAACAGGAGGCTTGCTTGCTTCAGTGACAGAGGACTCCAACGTTCCCCGCCTGCCTTGCCGGCCTCTGAGCTGGCAGTTTGAAACTTTGTAACAAATATAGAAGCTAAACAAAACCCCAGAAACCAGCTTTCAGCC
>NW_005372075.1:55577-59537 GCF_000412655.1 Myotis brandtii | reverse complement strand
GCCCTGCTCTGAGCCCGACCAGGGGCTGCACCTAGGGATTGGGCCTGCCCTCTGCCACCTGGGAGCAGGCCTAAGCCAGCAGGTCGTTATCTCCCGAGGGGTCCCAGACTGCGAGAGGGCACAGGCCAGGCTGAGGGACCCCCCCTTCTCCCCCGAGTGCACAAATTTTTGTGCACCGGGCCTCTAGTATATATATATAATTCTTTTTGGTTAATCCTCACCCAGGATTTTTCCCATTCATTTTTAGAGAGAGTAGATAGGAGGGGGAGAGACTGATATGAGAGAGATACCTTAATTGGTTGCCTCCTGCCAGGCAACCAGGGCCAGGGATTGAGCTTGCAACTGAGGTACGTGCCCTTGACGGAACTGAACCTGGGACCCTTCAGTCCACAGGTCAACACTCTTACCGCTGAGCAAAACTGGCCAGGGTGATAAAGATAAATTTTTAAAAAAGAAGAAGCATTTCCCATTAAAACACTGCCCTGTTTTTTCTGGAAGTCACTCACCTTCATCTTCTCCAGCTTGGGATTTGTCTGCACAAAGCCAGCTAGGAGAAGGGGGAAAAGATAGGAGGCCCTTAACTGTGCAGTCATTATTAGTGACTGTAGACCACTAGTCTGAGAGTCTGAGCTCTTATGCATCTCAGCAGCCTTTTGATATCCTGGCAGGGAAGAGCCCAAGCCTGCACAGGCCAATAGCAGTGTGGCAAGTATTTTTGGGGTGTGAGTGGGACACAAGAATGTAGAATTTAAACCACATCCTTACCTACACACACCCACATGAGCACTCAAAGCTCAGCAGTGCGATGAGGACCTGAGACTCATAAATCCTGGCAGACTTATGAAAGGGTGATGGCAAGTACTCATGGCCCTTAAAGGTTATTATCTCTTTTTACTGAGTGAATAGTTTTAGATGCGGACATAGCCTCCCAGACTTAGCAGTAAACTCACGCAAAAGGGATGACATAGATATTCCAAGTACTATTTCTAATATTATTTGAGCTTAAAAAAAAATCAAAGGATGGACCACATAGGAGCTCTCTAAAAGAGTTGGAAGGAAACTGGCCCTGAGTGGGAAAAATATTTTCAGTCTACCAGTATGTGAAGGAAGAACATTAATGCATTCTTTATACACATGCTTTGTAAGTTAGTAAGAAAAAACAATTGGCCCAACAGAAAAATGGGCACCAGACAGAAACCAAATGGCATCTGTAGTAGGACTCAATGTTCTCTTCTCACCAATAATCAAAGAGGTATAAATAAGGAAAGATACATTCTGCAGTTATCAGATTGGCCAAGGTTAAAAGGAATGGTGGTACCAGCCTGGGTGTCAGTCTGGCATCAAAGGCTCTTACCCGACAGCGGGGCAGGGAGGTGGGAGGCGGGGCAACCACACCGGCTAACTTGCTGGAGAAGAGTCTGCCATTCTGAATGCAGTGCTTTTTAAAGGTGCTCTTAATCTCCTGAAAGAATCAAGAAAAAGTGTTGCCTCTCAGCCAGCAAACATTTTCGCAACACTCATCAGCAGCAGTTCCCAGCAACCGCTCAGTAGTCTTGGCTAGAGTTTTGGAATAGATGCTATGGTGACGTAGACCCAGAGCCCTAGGAACTGCTGGGCTTCTCACATGACATAACTAACATCCTCTTCAGCCTACAGGAGGCTTACCAAGACCTTCCTCTTTCTTGTCTCCAGTACACTTTTACTTTTGGGACCTCAAGTGCTAAGGTTTGAGTTCATCATACTCCTAAGCTCATGATCGTTTGTCCTTGCAAGGACCCTTTTTTGCTTCATTTATTACTCATCCTTTTGATCCCCAAACTCCATTTTCCTTCCTCTTTCCCCAGAGGCATGCAATGTTTATTGTTTAAATTCTTGAAGAGCTCATATAGTTCTCATCAGAGGTATATAAAAAAAGAGGTAATAATGAGTTCCATTTTGCTGGGGTCCAGCCCCAGCGGGTCCAGGGGTTCTCAAAGGTGTGGACGGAGTCAGCGAAGAATGAAGGACACGGAGGCAGCGTTCAGTTGATCAGCATAGCCAGGTTCTCTCTTTATTGTCCTGTTAAAACTGTATTGATACTATTTGATTCTATAAGCATGACATAATAGTATGTTTTGGGTCCTCCCTTGACCTTCTACAGTTCCTTGTTTCATGTCCATAGTTTCTTATCTGACCTTTGCCAAAAATCCCATCTCCATCTAGTTCTGTTGATTTTAATCTTACCTATTCTATTCCAAAGGCTAGGGCTGGTTTGTTATCTCCACTCCAAGGTTCTTACTTTATGGCCCCAGTAAAGGTTATATCCTTTTTGCTAGTTGTCTCCCCTGGGACTGCCCTGTGTCGGTGGGTCTCCATGGGTATTGGCTTTGGTACTTACCCTGGTGGGCAGACTCCTGGGGATGTGGGCCCAACAAGTCCCAAATTTATTGCCAACAGTCTTAGTCCAAGTTCTTCATAAGCAGTACATGGTATTTCTGTAACACTAGGGGGTTTTACTGATTCATTCCCCTCCCCAGTCCCATCAATCCCCAACTCCAGGGAAACATCCCCACCTGGGGAAACAACGTTTCTCAGGGAGGTGGCCCTGGTTAAAACACATAGCTCTAAGAGGGGGAGCAAACATATTAAGAACAGTATGCCATATACGCCAGGTCCCTTGAAACATATGCTGTGCAGATGTTTCTTCCCTGCAGCGACTGTGTCAAGCAGCAAGGATGGACTGGCCTCAGGCACCTTTTAAAATATATTTTTTATTATTTCTAATTACAGCTGACCTAAAATATTATATTAATTTCAGGTCCACAATATAGTGATTAGACATTTATGTAACTTACAAAGTGACTCCCCGTAAGTCCAGTGCCCACCTGGCACCATGCATAGTTATCACAATATTATTGACCATCTTTTGGATGCTGTGCCTATTTTGTAAATGCAAGTTTGTTTCTTTAATCCTCTCATCCTTTTCACCCATCTCTCTAGCACCTCCCCATCTGACAGCCATGAAAATGCTCTCTGTATCTATGAATTTTTGTTCATTTAGTTTGTTTTTTAGGTTCAACATCTAAGTGAAATGATGTAGTATTTGTCTTTCTCTGTCTGACTTATTTCACTTAGCATAATATCTTCTAGGTCCACCTATATTGTTGCAAATGGCAAGATTTTAGTCTTTTTATGGTTGAGTCATATTACATTATATATATACTAGAGGTCTGGTTCATGGATTTGTGAACCAGTGGGGTCTCCTCAGCCTGGCCTGCGCCCTCTCACAATCCAGGACCCCTAAGGGGATGTCCAAGGGGTGTAGTAGTGGGCGAACAGGCAAGTGGCAGGGGGAGGAACCCAAGCCCGGGCTGGGCACCGCACCATTTGCTCCTGCTCATCTGGGTCCCACTGTGCCTGCCATAGCTGCTGCTCCAGTAGTGCTGCTGCAGAGGCGGGAGAGGCTCTCACCGCCACAGCAGCACTCTCCAGCCATGAGCCTGGTGTCAGTCAGCTGAATGGCGCTCCCGCAATGGGAGCGCACTGACCACCAGGAGGCAGCTCCCGCATTGAGCATCTGCCCCCTGGTGGCCAGTGCGTGTCATAGTGACCAGTCGAACAGCCGTTTGGTCATTTGGTCATTTGGTCGCTTAGGCTTTTATATATATAGACTAGAGGCCCGGTGCACAAAAATTTGTGCACTTGGGGGGAGGGGTGGTCCCTCAGCCCGGCCTGTGCCCTCTCCAGTCTGGGATTGCTCGGGGGATGTCCACCTGCTGGCTTAGGCCCGCTCCCCGGGGGATTGGGCCTAAGCTGGCAGTCAGACATCCCTCTGGCAGCCCGGGAGCCCTCGGGGGATGCCCACTTGCCAGCGGGGAGCAGGCCTAAGCTGCAGTCAGACATCCTTAGCGCTGCTGAGGAGGCGGGAGAGGCTCCCATCACCACCGCTGTACTGGCAGCCATCAGCCTGGCTTGTGGCTG
>NW_005372075.1:49645-55539 GCF_000412655.1 Myotis brandtii | reverse complement strand
ACCAGTCATTCCCAGTCGTTCTGCTGTTAGGGTCAGTTTGCATATTACCCTTTTATTATATAGGATAGAGGCCTGGTGCATGGGTGGGTGCCGGCTGGTTTGCCCTGAAGGGTGTCCTGGATCAGACTGGGGGTCCCACTGGGGTGTCTGGCCAGCCTGGGTGAGGGGTGAGGGCCGTTTTAAGGCTGGCCACACCCCTTTAGGGTGGGGAGTCCTGCTGGGGTGCCTGGCCAGTCTGGGTGAGGGGCTGATGGCTGTTTGCAGGCTGACCAAGGCCTCCAGTGGGGACCCTCACCCCATGAGGGTGTAGCCAGCCTGGATGAGGGGCTGATGGTTGTTAGCAGGCTGGCCACAGCCCCTTCAGGGTGGGGGTCCCCGCTGGGGTGCCTGGCCAGCCTGAGTGAGGGGCTGATGGCTGTTTGCAGGCTGGCTATGGCCCCCCAGCCACCCAAGCTCCCAGTGGAGGCTGGCTGGAAGCAGGTATCTGGGATTTATTTATCTTCTATAATTGAAACTTTGTTGCCTTGAGCGGAGGTCACAGCGGCCAGGGCAGACGGGAAGGTTGGCTTCCTCCATCGCTGGGGCAACCAAGCCTCCTGCTTGCTCCAGCTCCGTGGCTGCCGGCCGCCATCTTAGTTGGGTTAATTTGCATATAGTCACTCTGATTGGCTGGCGGTGTGGCTTGGGCATAGCAGAGGTGGGGTCAATTTGCATGTTTCTCTTTTATTAGATTAGATTTTTAATTTTTGTACCTTCTTCTTAAAGAATTCCCTGTAACATTTCTTGTAATACTGGTTTGTTTGGTAGTGATGAACTCCTTTAGCTTTTTCTTCTCTGGGAAGCTATTCATCTCTCTTTCAATCTATAATAATAAAAGAGTAATATGCTAATTAGACTGGACGTCCTTCCAGACGTCTTTACTTCCGGACAAAGCCACAGCAGGCGAGGGCCACAGCAGAGGTGGCAGAGGCCCCGGCCATGGTGGCAGCAGGCAGGGGCCGGGGCCAAGTCCCTTCTACAAATTTTGTGCATTGAGCCTCTAGTCTATATATATAAAAGCCAAGCAACTGGAATGACCAGAACAACTGGTCGATATGACAAACACGGCGGCCAGCCAACTGGCCCAATCGAGGGGCGGGGCCAGCTGGCCAACCTCCCGTGGCCCCTCCTCTGACTGGCCCAGCCCTCATTGGCCCCGATCAGGGCAGGCCGGCCAGACCCCACCCATGCACAGATTCGTGCACCAGGCCTCTAGTTCTAAATAAGCCTTGCTGGGTAGAGTAATCTTGGTTGTAAGCCCTTGCTTCTCATCACTTTGAATATTTTGTGCCAATCTCTTCTGACTTAAAAAGTTTCTGTTGAGAAATTAGCTGACAGTCATTTGGGCATTCCTTTGTAGGTAACTAATTACTTTTCTCTTGCTGCCTTTATGATTCTCTCTTTGTCTTTAACCTCTGCCATTTTTATTATGATGTGTCTTCTGTGACTCATTTGGGACTCTCTGAACTTCCTAGACTTGTGTGTCTAGTTCCATTGCCAGGTTAGGGAAGTTTTCCATCATTATTCCTTCAAATAGGTTTTCAATTCCTTGCTCTCTCACTTCTCCTTCTGGTATCCCCATGATATGAATTATGATGCAAATGTTGGTACACTTGGAGGTGTTCCAGAGGCTTCTTATACTCTCTTAATTTGTTGCTTTGATTGGGTGTTTTCTGCTACCTTATGTTCCAAATCACTAACTCAATTGTCTGCTTCATTTAATCTACTAAGTGGTAATTTTCTCAAATGTACTGTTCATTTCAGTTATATTCTTCATTTCTGACTGGTTCTTTTATATGTTTTCTGTTTTTATTTTTATGTTTCCTCTTTCTTTGCTAAAGTTCTTAGTGAAAATTCTACTCTTCCCTTAAGTTCATTGAGCATGCTTATAACCAGTGTTTTAAACTCTGCATCTGGTATATTGTCTTTCTTCATTTTGTTTAGTTCTTTTCTCTGGACTTTTGTTCTGTTCTTTTAATTGGAGCATGTTTCTTTGTCTCCTCATTTAAGCTTCCTCACTATATTTGTTTTTATGTATTAGGTAGAGCTTCTACTTCTCCCAATCTTGGTAGAGTGGCCATTATGTCATAGGTGTCCTATTACATCTAGTGGTGAAGTCTCCTTGGCCACTGAGCTGGGTGTGTCCCTTGTGTGGGTAGTGTGTAACTTCTGTTGTAGTTGAGCCTTGATTGCTGTTTGCATGTCAGTGTGCGGAATTGACTCTCAGGCTGACTGGTTGTGAGGACTGGCTGTGACCACAGTGGAAGAACAGTTGTGCAGGAGTTGACCACAAGGAGAAGGATTCACTTTAACAGGGCTCTTGTGCCTGCTGAGTCTTCCCTTTGAGTGTGTCATTTGTGGAGGTAATTGCGTGGTTTTGGTGTGGTCTGAAGCCAGCCACCAGTTATGTTGGTTCTGGGGCATTTTAGGAGGGGCTCTGGTGTAGGCCAAGGTCATCCACTAGCTATGTCCTGGCCAGGGCTACCTGATATGAGCTATAAAGTGACCTGCAGGTGGTTGCCATTTGTGTTGGGATTGGAGACACCTGAGAGAGGCCAAACTGTGAACTGAGGCTGGCTGCCACTAGTGCCAGGCTTTGGGCTACTTAGCATGAGGTACAGGGTACATTGATGCTAGTCACTGCTTATTTGAGGTTTGGGGAACTTTGAGAGATTTTAGGAAGTTTACAGTAGAGCAGCCATTGTATGAAAAAGCTGCTGGAAGTGACTTGGGTGGGCTGACAAAATGAGTGAGGTGGGGTCTCAGGTCAGGGTGCACAGTGTTTGCCAAGTTGATGGAGACCCCAATATGGCACCTGTATGCCTACTCTGTGTGTGTTGGAGGAGGTCCCAGCAAAGAAACAATGGCCTCTACAAGCACTTTGTCTTGGAGAAAGCTGCCCACCAGACCTCTCCCTGAAGCCAGAGGACTCTGTTCCTTTCCATATGGTCCTGATACCTTTCAAGCATCTGCTCCAGCAATGGAGCTCAGAGTGAGTGAGTCCCAGTAAGTCCATGCTCAGGCCCTTACAGAGGAATGCCCCAGATGCCAGAAGCCTCCATCTCACTTAGCCACAATCCCTACTGGTTTTCAGAGCCAGAAGTTATGGGGACTTCTCTTCCCAGCCCTTGTATCCTGGGCAGGGGAACCTGATGTGGGGCTGGGACCCCTCACTCCTCAGTGGGTACCTCCTCAGCTGAGATATCCCTCTCAATTTTTAACCACCACACATGGATGCAGGACCAGCCTGTTCTGTGTCTCCACCCCTCCTACTAGTCTCCATGTGGCTTCTTCTATGTATCCTTAGATGTAGGACTTATGTTCATCTAGACTTCCGGTGGATCTGAATGATGGTTGTTCTGTATTTTGGTTGTAACTTTGATGTGGTTGTCGAAGGAAGTGAGGGCAGTGTGTACCTACTTTGCCATCTTAATGTTTAAAAATTACTCATCCCCCCATTTAAATTTCAGCTTCAAACATTGAGTTAATCCAACTCTTAAATTTATAACACCTTATCATCATTAGGGTGTACAATAACTCTCTTATTATATTAATTTTTATTTTTATTTTTGGTCCCAAATTTACTTCCATTTTCCTCAGTTTCAGAGAGAAAGAGCAGCAAACAAACAGTTAGTATAGACTTGAAAGTTAGAATCTTTTGTTAGGTTGCAACAAAACATTTGGTAAAATTGTTGCCTAATGACTTAGAAGGCAAAATTACTAAAACAAGAATGAATGTTAATGTAGGTTGGCTATTTCTAATGCTTTGAAATGTTAAGCAAAACCAAAAAACTGTCATGGCTGAAAACTGTTCTGAAAGGGTTTATTGAGCCCTTTCTTAGGCAGAGAAAAAGAAAGAAAGAAAATCAGGGCAGGAGAAGGTGAAGCGGGGCTAGTTCTGGGGCAAGTGCAGATCCATGAGGAAGAAGTGTGTGCTTCTTTGGATTGGTTGTGTCTCCAGAAAGTTCATGTGTAAACAAGAAGTAGAGGCTCCTGGGGGATAATGGTGCCTGGTTATTCTTTTTTTTTTTATTGTCTAAAGTTTTACATATGTCTTCTTTTTCCCCAATTGACCCCCCAAACCATTCCCACCCCGGGCAAGCCCCCACTGCCCCAGTGTCTGTGTCCATTGGTTATGCTAATATGCATGCATACAAGTCCTTTGGTTGCTCTCTAACCCCCGGCTCCTCCCCTGCCATTTGTCTCTGGATCTCTTCTTGTTCATCAAAGTATGTTGACCATTATATCCCATATATGAGTGAGATCATGTGATATTTATCTTTCTCTGACTGGCTTATTTCACTTAGCATGATGCTTTCCAGTTCCATCCATGCTGTTGCAAATGGTAAAGGTTCCTTCTTTTTTTATAGCAGCATAGTATTCCATTGTGTAGATGTATCACAGGTTTTTAATCCACTCATCTGCTGATGGGCACTTAGGCTGTTTCCAAATCTTAGCTATTGTAACTTGTGCTGCTATGAACATAGGGATGCATATATCCTTTCTGATTGGTGTTTCTGGTTTCTTGGGATATAGTCTTAGAAGTGGGATTACTGGGTCAGATGGCAGCTCCATTTTTAACTTTTGAGGAAACTCCATACCGTTTTCCACAGTGGCTGGACCAGTCTGCATTCCCACCAGCAGTATATTCCCACATCCTTGCCAGCACTTGTCATTTGTTGATTTGTTGATGGTAGGGGGAAGACACCAGGTGGGCTTTGGACTTCTGTTTGCCATTCTGACAGGTGTGAGATAGTATTTCATTGATGTTTTGATTTGCACCTCTCGGATGATTAGTGACTTTAAGCATGTTTTCATATGTCTCTGGGCCTTCTGTATGTCCTCTTTCAAAAAGTGTCTATTTAGGTCCTTTGCCCATTTTTTGATTGGCTCATTTATCTTCCTTTTGTTAAGTTGTATGAATTCTCTGTAAATTTTGGAGATTAAACCCTTATCAAATATATCATTGGCAAATATGTTCTCCCATGCAGTGGGTTTTCTTATTGTTTTGTTGATGGTTTCTCTGGTTATTCTTCTTAGAAAATCAGGGCAATAGCCCTAGATGGTTTGGCTCAGTAGATAGAGCTTTGGCCTGTGGACTGAAAGGTCCTGGGTTTGATTCTGGTCAAGGGCACATACCTGGGTTGCAAGCTCAATCCCCAGTAGGGGGCATGCAGGAGGCACCTGATCAAGAATTCTCGTATCGTTGATGTTTCTCCCTCTCCCGTCCTCTTTGAAATTAATAAAAATATATCTTAAAAAAAGAAAGAAAGAAAATCAGGGCAATAGCCATCTGGAAGTTAAGTTCCAACATACATTCAGGAATGCAAGCAGTCTTTTGTTGGTTTTGGCCTGCAGTAAAGTGATTAGCTCCTCTCGTCTCTTCCTTCCACCCTCTGGCCTGCTGTAAATGTTATGCCCAGATTTCAAGACCCCAAAAGACACCACCAGGGAGCGCCAAGTCTGATGCAAAAGCATAGAGTCTTTTATTCAAGCCCAGGCTTTGTCCCCCTCTGCCTCCATTACTGGATGTGAGAGAGAGCCCAGAGTCCCAAGAGAACAAAGAATTTATAGGGCTTGGGGTCGGGGGGTGGGGGCACACTTGGACCACTGATTTGGCCAATTCCGGTTGCTTGAGTGAGGGCCGGGGGGGCTAGTGACACAAGGGCAGGGTGCAGTTAGGGTCTGGTTACACAAAGACAGGGGGGGTGTTCAGCATACTTTCGGCCTTGAGTTTGTTTTCTCTTGCATTCCCATTGGCTGAGATAAGAGCAGGCTGAGTAACTGATACATTCTATGGCTTTTGCTGGAAGAGGAGTTAGGAACACAGCTATCAGTCCTGTTCTGTCCTTTCA